>NC_079311.1:10283269-10588287 GCF_023638135.1 Falco biarmicus
TAACTGATTCACTGTTCTACATCTATGATCCAAAATTAAGCAGGAAATACACTCGGCTTAAAAGTTTGATCAAAATAATTGAAATGTGCTGTTGTTTTGCTCACATGCACAGGTTACTCTGTTGACAAGGAAGGTTTTAGTGCCCTCATTCACAAGCAGGGGAAAAAACTAACGTAAATATTTCTGCTAATTCAGATGCTTTAAATGAATATTGCAGTGCAAAGTAAATTGTGCTAATAGTATAACTGTTGTAATAAGTGGTAATGTCAGCTTAATGGAAGTGGTGTAGGAAGGCATTAAGGACTAATTCATGTGCAGCACATCTCTTCCTGCCCATGGGACTAGAGCAGAGGTAGCTTTGGACTAAAGCGAACAAGGAACTGTGCTCAAAAAGAAAGCCTTAGGGCGAGGTTTAGCTCATTTTGCTGGGATTGCTCTGGGACAGGAATTCAGGGACTCATCTGCTCAGTGCTGGAATGTTAGCACATACACTTTATTTTCCATGATTTAGCCTCACTCTGCCCACACCAAGAGGGAAATCCATCCTGTGGCCCACTTCAAACATTCTACAAACAAAGGCAACAGTTGCTGAAACCTGTATTACTCATCAGCACAAGAGATGCTGAGCTTTCCCAGTAGGGATTAATCTTGAGAAAATCTAACTGTAAGGAAAGATACTTAGTTTGTGAATTTATTCATGCTCTATCTATTCTTCTGTGACTAGCTCGTTTTTACTTATGACACTCAGGTGTTCATCTGAATCAGATATTCTGTTTTTAACTAAGGACGTTCCATATTACTCAGAGAGAGAATTTATTGTGACATTTCCAGGTTTATCCAGTCAGTCTTCTGCATCCTCACACTGAGGCAGAATTCCTCATTCGAGACTCTGTGAAAACTTTTTTAAAAGATTCTCTCAAAACATTTCAAATAACAGAAGCTGTCTCTTCATTTTATCTGATTTAGGTAAATCAGTCAAGTTGAGATGATTTGGAAAACACTAAAGAGTGAAAAACATTACTATTTATTTATTTGATGCATAATTAATTAATTAATTTGTCTTGCAGTAAAAGGATAGATGAGTTTGGGTTTGTCCTGGTTTTGACTGAGACAGAGTTAATTTTCTTCCTAGTAGCTGGTACTGTGTTCTGGTTTTGATTTAATGTGAGAATAACGTTGATAACACACCGATGTTTTAGTTGCTGCTAAGTAGTGGTTATCCTGTGTCAAGGACTTTTCAGTTTCTCATGCTTTGCCACTGAGCAGGTGTGCAAGAAGTTGGGAAGGGACACAGCCAGGACAGCTGACCCAAACTAGCCAAAGGCATATTCCATACCACAGAATGTCACGCTTTGTTTATAAACTGGGAGTTTGCTGGGAGCCACCAATTGCTGCTGGGGGACTGGCTGGGCATCGGTCAGTGGGTGGTGAGCAGCTGTGCTGTGCAACACTTGGGTTTCTTCCCTTAGCTTTTACTCCCCTCTCTCCATCTCTGCTCCGTTACAAATATTGCTGTTGTTGTTCTTATTACTATAATCATCATAATGATCATCATCATAACAAATTATATTACTATTATAATTATTATTGCTGCTATTATTATTATTATTATTATTTTATTTTATTTTATTTTATTTTATTTCTGTTATTAAACTGTTTTTATCTCAGCCCACCAGTTTTATATTATTCCAGGTCACCTTTCCATCCCGCCAGGAGTGGGGAAGGGGTGGAGTGAGCAAGCAGCTGCACGGTGCTTAGCTTCTGGCAGGGGTTAAACCACCACAGGGTTAAAACAATAGACTAGGGCTTCAGAGAACGAGATTTTAGTACTGTCTTTGGTGTAGAAGTCGAGTTCTGACCTTGGGTTTTCAGTCTTTTCATCCGTGCATTTCCGTTCCCATCTGTTTACCTTTGGAAAAGCAAAGAATGAGGTCATGACTGCATGAGACGTTCTGTTACTATGGTAATGGATGCCATAAAAGAACCTATTAATAAATATTTGAAAAATCTGCAGCCATCTCCTTACCATTGCCTCAATAAATCCTACCCCTCCCACTCCATATTATTTTGCATTAGTATTTTAAGGAAATGTATACACATTTCAAATGTTGGGCTTTATATAAGGCAATTGCATTGTCCATATACCCTAGCTCATGGGAGGAAATAAAGGTTTTGTGCATTTTATTGAATATTATAGGCATGCCTTACTTGGACAGCAATATACAAACATAGCAATTACATATACTTGCCTTGTTTTTGTTTTGTTTTGTTTTTTAAGGAAGAAAAGGAAACCCTTATTTCCAAAATCTAACCCAATTTTTTGCTAACTCTATTGCATTCAAAAGGATTATTCAAGCTAAGCAACATTTGCAGAAGTTGTATAACGAAGAAAAAGAACAATGAAGCATGTGAGATACAAATTTCCTGATTTTCTTAGATTATTTCACACGGCTTTGTGCACTGAGGTTTGCATTGGATAGACAGTGATGAAACATCCGTAAGTTACTTTCAATGTCTATCTGGTAACAGGGCCCAGTGGTTGCAGTAAGCTGTGTCTGAAATAGTGGCATTTATTTGGTATTACCAAGCAACTATCCCCACTGCTAAGTTTGTTCAATAAATCTGTAGAACTCTGGCCATGTCACACTAACTTATATGGGCAGTTCAATGAAACCTGTCCTTTAGAGATTAATACAAAACAAATACTGCTGTGTGCTTCAGTGAAGACACTGGCTAAATGATGTGTGTTGCTATTGGTATAAATCTGGCCATTCAGGCAATGAGAAATTATGTTAAAGCCACCTCAGGTAACATTGCAACAAGCACAGTGGATGCACCTCAGCTTGGCTTTTCGAAATGTAACAGCTGCAAAATACTCAATTTATCTCAAAATAGCCGGATATTAAAATTACATCTTGATGTCAGAGCTATAGAATGGGATCTAGTTGAGTATCATTATTGTTTAAGGACATTCAGTGTTCCCAGTACTATGCAACCAAACATACATTTACATAAGCATAAGACAATAAATCAGTTGATCAATGACAACTCCTTTAGGGTTGCTTGGAGAAGAATTGCTAGCGTTCTAAAATACCTTCACTAAAAACTTTATAACTGTGAACAATAACATGGGCTAGTTTGATTATAGAAAAAAGCTAACAAATACTTTAATTTCCCACTAGATCCTGTAATCTTCAAAAGCAATTAAAAATAATGAAGAATTTATTATTATTATTTTCAATTATGGACACTGCTTTATCATGTCTTTTCTATTACATCCAGATTTGGCAAAAGCTGGGGAAAAAATTGAAAGCGTACCTACAACTTTGCAGGTTTTAGGTCTGTGCATCTTATTTGGAGATCTGCGCTTCTCATTTGGAGATCTGCAGTCCTCTTAACACATTTGCATAAAAAAACCTGGACATGTTTAGATCACTAGTCAACATATGTTTTATTTGATAATGAAAAAAATAAGAAACAAGTATTTTCAGTTCTGAATTTCCACATTAGGAAGGAAAAGTCACCAAACCCTTTTTTTTCCTATAAGATTTCTGGTCAAACAACATCAAATACTTCAGATAGAGATCAAGTTCCTTCTCATTTCAGTGAAGTTTGATACTGTCTCATGTTAGGTCTGAAATCTCTGGAGGCGAACCTCTTCACTGACATCAGTTGTGTTTCTTTTCTAAGACACAGATGTGCTGTGGTCAGTGGGTAATCTCTTGGATGACAGAGTTAAAAAGCATAGCCAACCTGAAAACCCAGAGTCCACTTCCACTACTAGTTGATGACAAGTAGCAGACAGAAACCCAGGACTTTCCCAATAAAAATGGAAAATATTCAAATATACTTTGCAATTTGGTCATCATCTTACTTTTCAGAAGTTTATTTATCCACCACCTAGAGGTAAGAGTGTCATAGATCTAGATTCAACAGCTCCTCTTCTCAAAGGAGAACAAACTCCCATGTTAACACCAAGAATTTCTGTGCCAGGCAGATACAGAAATGCCTGTTCCTACAGCTTTGGCTGTTTTACCCGTTCATTTTACATTTTGTTAGCACAGTAATGACTCCTAATGGTTGTAATAAGCTGAAGCAAAGGAGAGTCTTCATATTGGTGGCTAGACCCACATATCTTCATGGACAATATAAAAATCTCCTTTAAGTATGAGGAGTCTGTTGAGTATTAAAAAAAAAAAAAAAAAAAAAAAAAAGTGAAAAAAAACCCACCGTACAATTCACTGACAACTACACAATCAAAATCATGAAAACTTAATGGGTTGAGGTGGAAGTCTTTCAATGGTTTGGTTTTTTTTTTCCAAGCCTTTTGGTGATGAGGGAGAATCTCATCAGTGTTTTTACCTTCTCACATAATTTTTTTCCCACAGGCATGCTTCCTCCAGAACTTCAAGCCAGAAATAACTGTGGCCATGTAAGAGTGCTGAACTGTTCAAATATTCTTAGTAAGACAAAGCAGAAATGAGATTGAGACTGGATCAGCAAATCCATCAGCATAAAATCCACTAAAAATAAGTAATATGAATTCATATAAAATAATCACATGGATTTCTACAGAAGCAAAGGCAAAAAAAAGATACAGGAACATAACTTGTGTCTTCCAGGGATATTTCAGAACTAACTAGTTTTTAGAATATCCCTGAAACTGGCTACTCAATATTACATTTACATAGGAAAAATATCTTTGCCTGAATATTTCTCAAATGATGGAGATATGCCAGTGGATGCAAGGCTGGAATACATTAGAAATTTGGTAAGGCTGAGCTAAAAATCGTCCATATGACTGCCAGGAGAAAGTAGTAAGAAGAATGTGAGGCTTTTGTGCAATGTTCATGTCACTATTACAAGAACAGAGTGTAATTCAGCCAGATATAATCCTAGTAACAGACATCTCAGGATATTGCAAGAAAACAAGTATCTGGAAAAACACAAATAATAATGATGTGCACACGTTTCTTACCATAACTTGCAAGGTTATAGTGATAACATGAGTTCATGGTGAGGGAATGAAATGAACAAACAAATCTCCCCATAAAAAATAAAAGAGAATGCTGTTGACTATAAAGACTGCAAGTTGCTTTGCAAAGGGAAAATGACAGTGGAAGATGCTGATAAGATATTTTTCCTAATTTGGTTAGGAAATAACAGCAAAATCCCTGACAAAATGCCACAATCTTAAAAAACATCATATACATTCAGGCATTGTTCACAACAGATTTTAAAATAATGGCTGAAAGAGATGCACAAAAATTTACTTATAAACAAACAATTGCCTTGGTGATGGTAACATTCTGCTGAGGCCTCATAGGTGTCATAGTTTGGACTAGTTAGCAGTCCAAATTACTGCATATTACTGACCACAGCACATCTGTGTCTTAGAAAAGAAACACAACTGATGTCAGTGAAGAGGTTCGCCTCCAGAGATTTCAGACCTAACATGAGACAGTATCAAACTTCACTGAAATGAGAAGGAACTTGATCTCTATCTGAAGTATTTGATGTTGTTTGACCAGAAATCTTATAGGGAAAAAAAAGGGTTTGGTGACTTTTCCTTCCTAATGTGGAAATTCAGAACTGAAAATATTTGTTTCTTATTTTTTCATTATCAAATAAAGTGTTACAAAGGAAAAAAATTAAAGCTGTCGGTTGTAATGTTTGCAAAGCAGAAAATGGGAAAGCGGTAAACTGAGAGAAGCCATTCTCTTGATGAATTTCATTCATGTAACTGACTTCTGGCTTCATTTAGGAGGAAAGAAAAAAAAAGATAAAGAAGAAATTAAAAAAAGAAGATAAAAACAATAAGGATAAAAGTTATACAGCTTGACCTTTGGTGCTTAAAAACCTCAACTCATGCAGTCGGTCTGTAGTTATTTCCACCTGTAAATGCCTCTAAGGTGTGTATTCATTTGTGTTTGTATGGAGTCAACAAGTGGCTATTTGCACTGCAGCAGCACATTAAATTGATATTTAAGCCTTTAGGAGCTGCTTTTTAAAAGTGGAACGCCTCCACCTGCTCATGTTCAAAGTTCTAATTTCCACCAATTTTCCAGCACATTTGGAAATAAGGCCCTTGATTTAAAAAAGTATTCTGCTGTGCAGCCTTATGTTTTTGCTCTGACACTAAAAAGGGTACATGAAACATACTAGCATTTTAATTACATTCAAACTGAACACTCTCTAAAATCCTTACTGTAGACTAGCCACTAAAGGAACAATGAAAAGGCAATCAACAGACTAATGACAAAATCCACGCAAAGATCTCCTGCATGGAAGAAAATAATTAGGTCTTTTTAATTAAGTCACAGGACAAATTCATGCATACTGAGTACTTGATTTATACAGATTTATTGATTTCAAAGTAAACCCACCAACATATACTAACTGGAAATATGAATACTCACTTCTATGCAGTCTATAATATTGGAGACCCATTGTTCACTGTATTAACAAAATGAACCTTTTGGCTATTTATTTGTTCTTATAGTCACCTCTTCTATACTCTTAGTGACATCAGACACAGACTTTATGGCAACATGGACCAAGGGCTGATAGGGCATTGCAAAAGTCTCCTGGATCATCACTACACATTCACGTTTCCCAGGGCACCACTTCCCTGCCTTTACTTCCTAACTACAGCTCAGTGCCTGCAGTACAGGGAACAATTGTTCGCACCTGCACCCCATTATCGTGACCCTGTCCAGAAAGTAGAGGTGCTTTGGTCTTGAATCCAACTAAAGGGAGAGGAAAGTCAGGTTCAGGGCAAGTATAGAGAAAACAGGTTTGTTTGTTTATTTGTTTGTTTTTTCAAATAAATTGAAAAATTGTTTGCAAGACTATATCAAGGGCAGTGGAAAGATGCTCTGACTTTTACTGTGAGATTAGCTTTTTTTTTTTTTTTTAGACTATTTTCTTAAGGCCAGACACTGAACCTAATCAGTTGGAAAATAAAAACAGTGATATAGTTTGAGGAATATTATCAACAATTCTGTCACAGCGGTTTTTGACTTAAAGTTCTGACCACCCTCTGATTAGGGTTATTATTGGAGATGGAGGCAATCATATCATGCCTGTTGCACAGGGTCCCTTCCCAGGAGTAATCCATGAAGCAACACATATGAATCTATGCCAGCAACTGTCGCTAGGCAGTCACAGAGCAGGGAACACGTATCTCTGCTACACTTGTGCAGCTGAAGATGTTTCTGTGGAGCTGATTTTAGTCAATGCTCACTTCAGATACGAGACCCTGTGGTCAGTCTCCTACAAGGCAGGGCAATTAAGACTCTGCAAGAAAGAAGTTTGTATATACATAGAGACCATAGAGCCTGAGGAAAGCCAGCAGCTGTTGCAGGACTGATTTTTTTGTGTGTGTCATTCTTCTAATTTTCTATTTTACTTTGGTCTGTTATTTCAGTAGTCAAAACCTCTGGCATATGATTAGTTAACGAGGTTGTTCATGGTCAGAAGAGTGTCTCATCAAGGCATACTGAGATAATGTCTCAATGGCTCTTTCCTTTAGATAATCTTTTGCTGATGAAATTGGTTCTTCTCTTGAAAAAATGAATACAGCTTTACCCATCAAACCAAGCATCTCTTGCTTGCCACCTGTACTCTTGCCAGTATTTGCTCTCAATTTATCAACAAACCTAATGTTCTTCTAATGTCACAGTAGTTAATACATACAATTTTTTCACCTCCAAAGAGCCTTGAAGACATGAATATTTCTTCATAATTCCATTGTGCATGATGATATGATGGATTTAGGCAGGAGGTTTTCAAAAGCATATCTGTTCAACAGACATTCTTTCCTTCAGCAGAAACAGTGCTACAGCACACAGATTATAAGGATTTGGGAACAGAACAATAAACAGTGGTGTAACGTTAATTTCTCTGGTCCTACTGGCTTTAAAAATGAGTGTCAGCATGTGGAGACATACAGGCTGCCAAAGCAAAGGATGGGAGGCAGATGTCCTACAAGCAGAATAACTCAAATCACTGAGTCCTGCAAAACAGTAACTCTTCTGAAAAAAAAACCAACACAAATATTTGTCATATGCTCATAGTCTCCAGAGGAGATTCTCTTGATTTTTCAGAAGCAAAGCCAGATAGTTACTATACACAGTAATCACTTCCTTCAGTGTCAGGAAATAGTAAAGATCCCAGAGATCACTTGGTGGCAGGTATGGAAAAGAGTTTTGACTTTATACCACTAAAACTACCCTCCCAGCACACTGTCACAAGCTGCCCTACAGAGAGGTACAGTGGCCAGGAGGAATGGTTCACCAGCAAGGAAACATCACCACACACTTCCTTCTCAGGTAACACTGAGAATGTTTTGGAAATCAGAAAACTATTATATTAAAAAGTGCTAAGTAAGCCAGATTGCATATAAAGAGACCCCTATCTTCCTGGATTCCCCTGATGACCAGGAATTGCTCACATGATTCTTCCAACCCGTAGATGAAGCCAAAGAGTCCTCTGCTCAATATGGTGATAACGTACCTCTCTTGAAGTGTTTGTGGAACATTACGGAGAAAAAAAGGAAAATATGATCCGCACAACAAATAAAACGTCAAGTTAGCTGCACAAGACTCCAAGCTGTTTCCCCTGATAAATTTTTAGAGGCTGTGTTTGCTACAATTTCCTTCTAAAGCAGGTCTCACCTTGCTTCTGTTAAGGTGTTACAAACACTAGTGTTGCATCTAGCAGCACAGAATTTCAGGCATTAATCCCTGACCAGACTTTCTGTGGCAGAAAGTCAAAATAGAAACCCAGCCCTTAGGGGAAAAAGATGCAAATCCTCACACAATCAAGCTGACAGCGCAAAACCTGAAATTGAATGAAGGGACGCTGAGGAGGACCGCTGTGTTATTAAAGGTGATGTTGATCCTAAGAATCCAGACCTGCTTGACATAATTAGACAGAAGTTAAGAGCAGTATTTCCCGGCCCTTCCACACTGAGGAACAGCTGGTACACACGGTACAGCTGAACTAAAAGGAAATAGTGAAGATTTGTATTAGGGTAGGATCCTGTTCTCTCCAGAGTTAGCAGAGAACTGAAGAGCAGGACCTAGGATCCTGAACATCCCAGGCAATCTGATGTTTATGCACCAAAACATCTACTCCTTGTGCCTAAAAATGGGCCCACTCCATCCCAAGGAAGGCAAGAAGAAACTGTTACATATCCTAATTGGAAGAATATAAAATGGATCTTGGAATGGGAAAAAATGGCTTTGTCTTTCCAAGGTTCTGTTTTTCAGCCATAGTCTTCGCCAGTCAAGTTCTTGTCCTCTGAGTTAGCTGCATGTATAGTACTTATTATATTTATTTGGACTTAGGAATTTATCCATTCCTAAAACTCATTTGCACAGCTACATTTAAAAAATGACATTTTAACACTTCTTTCCATTTAAATTCTGCTATCAAACATGACTGATAAGAAGAATTCTATAAACTTCTCATTCCTTAACTTCTCTACTTTAATAAAAAAAGTTTCCATATATAGTCATAAAAACATTACCTAAAAAATACTCATAGAACTTTTTATAAAATTAAAAATTTGAAAATATGATAAATCCGTTTTTATAATCTCTACTACTAACAGCATATACCCATGTATTGGATTAAAATATGCCACACAGCATCTTACAGTGTGATCCTCCTAGCCTGAAAGTGGGTAATCCACTTAAACACACAAAATAAGTCTAATCCATCAGCAGGCCAGCAGACCTGCAAAAATCAGAATATAGATGATTCTTCTGCCTGTGAATCCCGTCCAGCCTTCCTCAGTCCTGGTCCGTATGCTCAGCAGGTAGGGGGAGGTGATTCTCCCCCTTCACTCTGCTGTCAGGAGATTCCACCTGGAATATTGCATCCAGTTCTGGGATCCTCAATGCAAGAAAGACATGGACATGTTAAAGTGGGTCTAGGGGAGGTCCATGAGGATGACCAGAGGGCTGGAGCACCTGTCCTATGAAGACAGGCTGAGAGTTGGGCTTGCTCAGCCTGGAGAAAAGAAGGCTCTGGGGACACCTTATAGCAGCCTTTCAATACTTAAAGGGAACTCACAAGAGGGGTGAGGAGAGACTTTTTAGTAGGGCCTGTAGCAATAGGACAAGGAGTAATGGTTTTAAACTAAAAGACGATAGATTTAGATTAGATATTAGGAAGAAATGTTTTACAATGACTGTGATCAGGCACAGGAACAGGTAGCCCAGAGAAGCTGTGAATGTACCATCCCTGAAAGTCAAGCTGGGGCAGCTTTGAGCAGCCTTGTCTAGTGAAAGATGTTGCTTCTGCCCATGGCAGGGCAGTTGAAACTAGGTGATGTTTAAGGGTCCCTTCCAACCCAAACCATTCTATGACTCTATGATTCCATCTGAGTTCTTCTAGTGATAGTAACTGATGTTTCCTGATCTCTGCACCAGTTATGCCAAGTTTTCCTAGTCCAGATCCTGAGCTGTTTTACCTGGAGCATCACATAATCATGCCAATGCTCAGATTTCACTCAAATGGGTAAAATATATTCGGGTTCTTAGTTTATCTATTGTAACTTGGCTACAAATCTGACAGACAAGTTCATATATAATATCTCAACAGTGTCATATTTTAACATGTTTTAATGTATATAAAATAAGTTCCACATTTTCACTGTGGCTAACTAACATCAAGCTGAAACTTCATAAAGTGAGTGGAAGGTGAGTTGAAGTGTTTTTTTTTTTTAAGTCCTCCTTAACAGCGGAACAGAGAGCCTTCCTGACCTTGCAGTGGTTGAAGACCTGCGTGCGGTCAAGAATCACAGAACAGGTAACACATACTCCAGAGGCTCAAGGGAATCATCTGGCATCTAGTGCTCCCAGGTGGGTAGGAGGACTGCCTCCCAAAGATGGCAGTGATGAAGGAGCATATGCTGGGCTCCTTAGCTGTTCACCATATTCAGCCTCAGCTGCTGATACTTGCTTGT
Organism: Falco biarmicus; assembly: GCF_023638135.1. NCBI lineage: Eukaryota > Metazoa > Chordata > Aves > Falconiformes > Falconidae > Falco > Falco biarmicus. The sequence continues at coordinate 10,294,248 of NC_079311.1, forward strand.
TGCTGAATCATGTTCAGATCTTTCAACAGTCCCATGGACAGTGTGAGGGCATAACCACGCAATACAAGCAACAGGCAAATTGCCCTTGTTACTGTTCACCTTCCTTCCAGCTAATTGTTTGTGCATTTTGGGTACCAATGGGAGAGGCGTTCCTAAAAGCGAAAAATGCATCCTTTAACCATCTGTCCTTCCCAGGCTGAAAATTCTACTTCCTTTCAATGCCAAACTGTTTGCTGATAGAGCTGTCTTTATCTGCAGTGAAGATGAGGAAATCTGTGTAGAGGAAAAAGGGGAAACACAAAAAGCTGTAGCAATTTTTCACCCTTTAGCAAGACAGGGAAAAAAAAATTGTATATACTTTTAACATATAGGCAAAACTTTCCACACTGTTCTGTTCACCATGGAATGACTATAGTTATGTTTCTTTTTCAGTGCAGACCCTGGTTCTTATGGAGGAATTCAGCTTCCCTGGTATCTGCTACAAGGACAGCACAGGTAGGCACACACAGTCCAGGAGGTTCCTGCAGAGTGTTGACAATCTCTTTTTGGTGGAGGAGCCAGTAAGGTGAGGTGTGTTGCTGGGCCTTGTGCTAACAAATAAGGAAGAACTGCTTGGACATGTGTAGGCCGGTGGAAGCCTTGGCTGCACTGACCATGAGATAGTGAAGTTCAGGATTCTGCATGGAAGAAGCATGGCAATAAGTAGGATTGCAATCCTGGACTTCAGGACAGCTAACTTTGACCTCTTCAAGGAGCTGCTGGGAGGAATCCCATGGCTTAGGGCTCTGGAAGGTTGGGTGGTGCAAGAGAGCTGGCTAGTATTCAAGCATCACTTCGTCCAAGCTCAAGGTAGGTGCATCCTTATGAGTAAGAAATCAAGCAAAAGGAGCCAGAGACCTGCTTGGATGATACAGCAGCTTCTGGCAAAATTCATTCAGAAGAAGGAAGTTTACAGAATGTGGAAAAAGGGACAGCCCACCTGGGATGAATATACAATGTTGTCAGAACACACAGGGATATTACAAGGAAGTTTAAGGTCCATTTGGAATTAAAGCTGGTGAGGGATGTCAAGAACAACAAGAAGAGCTTCTTTAAGTACATCAGCAGGAAAAGGATGACCAGGGAAAATGTGGACCTGCTGCTAAATTAGGTGGATGCACTGCTGATAAAGGATACAGACAAAATGGATTTACTGAATGACTTCTCTGCTTCAGTGTTTACTGCCAAGGCCAGATGTTCAGGAATGCTAGACCTTGAGGCAAGAAGGAAAGTCTGGAGAAAGGTATACTTTCCCCTGGTCAAGGATGATGCTGTTAGAGATCATTTAGGCAGACATGACAACCACAAATCCATGGCCCTTCATGAGATGCACCGTCAAGTGTTGAGGAGCTGACAGATGCTATTACTAAGCCAATCTTCACCAATTTGAAAGGTCATGGGGGACAGGAGATGTGCTTGAAGACTTGAGGAAAGCCAGTGTTAGTCCAGTCTTCAAAAAGGGCAAGGAGGAACCAGAAAACTACAGGCTGGTCAGCCTTAACTCTGTCCCTGGAAAGGTGTTGGAAGCATGTGGAGGAAAAGAAGGTTATCAGGAACAGTCAACACATATTCACCAAGGGGAAATCATGACTGACCAACCTGATAGCCGTCTATGATGGAACAGTTGCCTGGGTAGACAAAGGGAGAGCGCTGGGTGTTGTCTACCTTGATCTCAGCAAGGCTCTTGACACTATCTACCATAAGCTCAGGAAGTGTTGGGTTAGATGAGCGGACAGTGAGGTGCATTGAGAACTGGTTGAATGGCAGAGCTCAGAGAGTTGTGATCAGAGGTGCAGAGTCTGGCTGGAGGCCTGTATCTAGTGGTGCTCCCCAGGGGTCAGCACTGGGTCCACTCTTGTTCAACTTATTCATCAGTGACCTGGATGAAGGGACAGAGGCACCCTCAGCAGGTTTGCGGATGATACAAAACTGGGAGGAGTGGATGATACCCCAGAAGGTTGCACTGGCATCCAGCGAGACCTGGGCAGGCTAGAGAGCTGGGCAGAGAGGAACCTAAGGAAGCTTGACAGAGGCAAGTGTAGGGTCCTGCACTGAGAGAGGAACAACTCCACACACCAGTACAGGCTGGGGTGACCTGCCTGAAGGCAGCTCTGCAGAGAACCTGGGAATTCTGGGGGGCAGCGAGTTGCCCACAAGCCAGCATGTGTTCTTGCAGCCAAGGTCAATGGGATCCTGGGGTGCATGAGGAGGAACATGGCCAGCAGAATGAGGGTGGTGATCCTCCCCCTCTACCTGCCCTGGTGGGGCCCCATCTGGAGTGCTGTGCCCAGTTCTGGGCTCCCCAGTTTGGGAGAGACAGGGAACTATTGGGGAGGGTCCAACAGAGGGCTACAAAGATGATGAGGGGTCTGGAGACTTTCCCTTATGAGGGCAGGCTGAGAGAGCTGGGCCTGTTTCACCTGGAGAAGTCTGAGAGGGGATCTTATCCATGCATACAAATATCTTAAGAGTACGTCAATAATAAAAATATGTCAAGAGGATGGGGCCAGGCTCTTTTTCAGTGGTGCCCAGTGACAGCAGGAGGAGCAAGGGGCACAAACTGCAACACAGGAATTCCATCTAAATATGAGGAAAAACTTCTTTACTTTGAGTGTGACAGAGCCCTGGCACAGGCTGTCCAGAGCGGCTGTGGGGTCTCCTTCTCTGGAGACATTCAAAATGCTCCTGGATGCGATTTTGTGCAGCCAGTTCTAGGAGAACCTGTTGTAGCAGGGTATTGCACTAGATGATCTCCAGAGGTCCCTTCCAAACCTGGCCATTCTGTGATTCAGTGATTCTATGATTATTTTATTTTATTCTTATTTTTTACAATCTTTAGTTGATTACTGCATATATTTTTTTGTCTGTTTAACCCTGCTGTTGTTTTAAGTCCAGTATTTAGACATGTGTAGGGAACGTGTGGGAAGGTGCTTTATGAGAAACAGAAAACAATAACAATTAACACATTGCAACAGCCTCATACAGAGGTATGCCCATCTGTTACATCAAGTCGAAAGGGCAGTGGGCACAGGACATCCTATGACAACGAAAGGAAGAACAAATATGATTATAGAAAGAATCAAAGAAGAAAGCTTTAGAAAATCCATGGCATGTGACTCTTTAGAAAATACATAGCATTTGAAGCAATCATTTCAAACAAGATAAACACCAAATAAATGAGAAATGGATCAATAAACCAATCTTCTGTTATTATAACTATTGCAAAACATGATAATATTTTTCAGATAAATACAGTGGAACTAATATATTTTGTAATGGGGATATTTTATGCTTTCCCTGAAGAGGCATCAATTGAGTAATACTATTTCTACTGAATTTAGTGGTGATTTCACTTCTAAAGAAAATGTTGTTTCATTGTAAACAGGTTAATTAGACCTGGTTTTATGATTATGATAGAACAGGTTTTATGATTAAATTATAGATAAGATAATATAAGAACCATGTTGTTGGTGTAAACCATTCAGTTTTCATACAGTTTGGAAGAAGATGTGTTTGGAAATCAAATGTTCCACAAGGCAGGTTTAAATACACCGTGTTAGTTGCAATCCTGTAATGTGACCTACCCAGGTGGACAAATGCTTCCTGTGCTGGACTCCCACTGAAACCCAGAGTTGATTCACGTAACATCTAACATAAAAACAAAGATTTCAAAAAAGACAATGCTCACAAAGACAGGAATCAGCATAACAGAGAAAATAACTGAATTGAACAAAACAGACAAACTCTCTAGCATACAAGCTATCAGTTACAAAAACAAGAAGCAGCAAACTTCAGTCTAAATGGGGATTTGGAATAATTCAAATAATTTGGAATAAAGTTCAAGGTATTTATGTTAATAAATCCAACAGATGAAAAGAAATTATCCAGAATGCCAGTGGTTTCAAGGTTCAACTTTGTCTGAAAATTGTTACATTTAATTTCAGGCCAGAGGAAGGGAACTTAACTCCATGGATTCATCCATTTCCCCCTTGCTCTTTGAGGTGTTCTCACAAAATTACTGTCTTTTTCCTTGTTCTTTCATGGGTAGACGAAGATGTCCTACAAAAACATCAGATTGCATAAGCAAGCCCTTTCCCTTTTTTACTGTTTATGTAAGGACGGTTATTGATCTCCACCAAGTTCTTAACTAAAGTCAGATTGCCCATGTTGCAGAAAGCTGAGTCTTTGTAAACCACAGCAAAAGCCCAGCAACCAAGGGCCACTGCTTTATCACATTAAGATGTTTTATGCTCCTTCTTTTTTCAATGGCATTCTTACATCTTTCTCCTTGCAAAGGTAAATTAAATTGTTTGTCTAGCACAAATACAATTAAGAACTAAATCTTGAATAGAGGCAACAACCTTGTATTCTAGTTTCCCTGAAATAGACATATTTTATTGTGATTTCCATTGTTTGCTCTGTTGCCTGCTAAGAAGAGGAAAAAAAAAGAAAAAGAAATACTGATGTCAAAACAATTTTGTCATAGAAAAATGATGGGTTAATGTCAATAAATTTGTCTAATTCCTACACAATTTGTTTGGTCTGACCTTAACAACAGAAATTCTGCATGCTAGCCTTACAGAAGCAGCTAGTAGACCTTAGTTATTACCAAGGAGAGCTGGCTGTGCTTCAGACATCTGAATTTGTGGAGTTTACTCACTGTAGTGCAGAGTTTTCCCTAACATCCCCAGAGTCTGTTATTATTCCCATGAACATCAGAAGTTCAGAGGAAATGGCTTGTGCTCTTTTTCACCCACTTATTTCTGCACACTAAAACACCCTGAGAAGAATTACACATTTCTTTCATTCAGTTTAAGGTAAAAGACTGAGTGTAACCGTCAGGGAAAATGACGGGAGTGAGGACCAGGCACGGGGAATGAGGCTGTCAGGTGAAAGTGAGCCTGGGAAAAGGCGAGAAGTATCAAAATGTTTCCCTTTGCTCCTCAATGCCTGAATCAGTAATTAAAATGTTTATGTTAACTCATAATAAAGGTAAACTCCCCCCTGCCAAGTCTGCCAAGTTGTCTGCCAAGACAGAGCCACCTAGGTTTGGCTATCTGAAGCTTAATGACATTCTTAGTGACATCTTCCAACTTCCTTCCCTCAATCTTAGTTTCATTCTTTCCCCCTCCCCTCCTAAAACACAGCCCTTCACAGTAAAAAACCACTCTGTTTTAATATGGTTCTTAACACAATCAGATCTTTATCACGTGGTAAATGCAGGCGACAGCCAGGGGTGCTTTTTTACTGTTCAGTTGCATCTGGGCACCCTCATTAATTACACCAATGAGAAAAAGAGTTTCCTTTTAAGATCTTTGCATAATACAGATGAAAATATATTCAAAGAGAGCGGAGTGTTCTGTGTTTGATGTCTGCAGGAGAGGACCAATAAACCTGGAACAGTAAATCTGAGTCTGACAGGCTTCATAATTGTGGGTCTGCAGCACCACCACACAGAATGTCAGAGCTAACACTTTTCATAGTCAGGCTCCATGAGACTGCATCTAAGTGCCATGAGTACTCCAAATTTCATCTCATAAAAACCCAGCTGTCTCAAAAACACCTTCAGCAGCAGCTATAGATTAGCAGCAAATAGATTTGGCAACAGCCAGCCAGCCAGGAGTTTCCTGTAATATTTAAATTACAAGTGCAAGTTCCTCTATGCTGCTAGATATTCTCATTAGATTCAAATGCTCAAAATTTAAAATAATTTTAAAACTACTATAGACCCCAGTTTCTGCAGAATTCAGTTACTACATCCTCATAAAGTGCCAGAAATTCCATGGAAATTTAATTTCATGCATTGCATTGTTCTCTCTACATTTTGGAAACCCACTTTAAAATAATGGTCTTCAAACATGATAAGACCTTGAAAGCTGATGAACTTTTTTCCTTCACTCCAGAAGCCTCATTGCCCGGACAACTATTCACACACTTACCTGTGGCATATTTTAGATGTAAGATCTTCAGAATTCACTTGCCCTATTCTCCATTTTCCCAAAGCAAATAAGTAGCATTCTGTGTTGTTTCAATCAATACCAGTAATGAGCTGGTATTGATTTACCTATCCCATTTAAAGTCTTGATTCTGTGTGACATTAATGTAGGGAATGAATGAAAATATGGGAGTGAAATAAAGAAATGCTTTTGATAAAGAGTGACTGTATTCATCAAGAGACAAGGAGCTGTTATTTGGCTCATCAAGTACCAAGTGGGGCAGCATATCTAGAAGTCATGTGTCTGGGAAAGTAAAATTTCATTTATTTTGCCAAAGAGTAATGGCCAATCTGTCTCTCCCTAAAATGTCCATTTTTCTTTTTCACTCAGCAGAGTAGGACCTTAGTCAAACAGGCTGTGTCTAGAGGGATTATGCCAACAAGAGCTGGCACAAATCTGTAAAATGAATCTACACGCTTTTATTCCAAGCAGACAGTAAAATGAACATATTTCCCTAGTGAACAAAAAATATTTTTTTTTTAATCCCATATTAGAATTTATTTCAACAGTATTTCATTTCCCCATATATAACGTTTGAGGAGGGAAGAAAAAAAAAAAAAGGAGATATCTTGTATTTTAGTGTATTTATCTTCATTTAATTCCTGCAACAGAAGGAGGAAAAAGTATAAATTACACTCAGCACATTTTGACATAACTCTATTTTCCAATGTACATTTTTTCAAACATATTTATAGGAAAAACTTTTCTAAACTTTGAGGACAAAAGCATAAATCTTACAATGACATAAGCCAAGCTGAACAGACATCAGGAAACTGACATGCTGTCGGGAGAAAGCTGGGGTAATGAATACCAGAGCAAGGAACCAACCTGAGCTTTACTTCCTTCAAGAACTCATTAAATGGGATCTGGTCTGATACCAAAACAACTTTGGTATAATAACAAAACTTAAGAAGTTGTCGCAAAAGTAAATGTTAAAATTTACATTAAGTATAATATCCTTCTAGCCCAGCAGAGCTCCGCAGGAAAACAAATCATTTATCAGCATCTTTCATCTCATAAAATTTCAAACAATTGTATCATAATCTAAGGTTTTGTATTACCTGTGCAGGACCAAATATCACATGAACAAAGTTCACAGAGATATTCAGTCAAGGCTAGAGAATGTACAAAGAGATTAAACTAGTACAGCACCCACAGGTGGCAGACCTTCACTGAGAAGCCAACATCAGTGCACAACAAATACTACTGCTCTCACACAAGGTCCTTAGAGAGCCAAAATGATCCAGCTGTGAAGGGAGAGAAATTCCTCTGCAGCCAGCGCCTTGGTGTGGCCTATTTCTTCTGAGGCTTCAGTGGATTGATCTCTTCTTGAGAAAAGCAGAAATAATTCTCATCTCTGGCCCCACAGAGGGAAACCTTCTCATTTGTGGTCAAGGACTGCGAAGTGCTGAGAGGTATAATGAGCTAGAAATGTCCAGATAATTGGTTTCTTTGTTCAGCAGCTGGACAAAATAAACCCAAATGAGCAAACAGAGAGAGAAGCAGAAAAAGTTGCATGCCACACGAACTCCATGTACATCTCCTGTTTTTAAGTTCAGCAAAGAACCATTTCACAGCAAGTGAATTATGTTGTTCATCCCAAAACTGATGTGGGTTTTCAGGGCAGTTACTGTGATTTTTTTTCTTTCTTGCTTTGTTTTGGGTATAACAGACTTCTCATCTTCTCCTTCATACTAAAGTTCAGACTAAGGTAGTGACCTAAGTGTTGGTGAGCAGGTTTCAAAACATGTGTTTTGAATCCACTTGACTCAAAAGCATGGATACTCTGCAAATGAGTTTGTTGGTGCTGCAGATAAGATTCACTTTGGTTGAAGGTGTTCTACCTCCCATGCAATATTTTCAGTTACTTGAGAGTAAAGCTTGGAGTCTAGGTGTTCCACTATTAGCTTAAGACCACACTTGTAAGATGCGGCGAATGAAGAGACGGGACGCAGCTTGATGCAAGCAAGTTGTCCATTTATTAGTGATTTTCTTACAAATATATACGTTTCTACCTTCTACATATTACACACTGATTGGTTAAATCTTAAGCGTAAAAAACACTGATTGGTTGATATTTAAGGCACACCGTTAGAACAATAGGAACTTACTAGTTTATCTTGACCTAGCAATAATTTCTATTCCAAGGTTAGGGACTTTCTTTCTACGCGGCTTTCTTGATTACATATTGGCGCCATCCGTTCCCTTATCTGGCTACTTGTTTCTCTGTCCGTCTGGTTGCCTCCTCAGCTGTGACGGCTCAGGGGTCTGCAGTTAGCTTGTTCCTTTGTTCCCAGGGCTTGTGCCCTACAAGTTCTAACAAGTCTGTTCATCAGGCTATCAGTACTTGGACTCTTGTCCTTGAGGCCTTGTCCTACAGTAAGAAGGAAGAACATGAACAAGATTCCCTTTTACATTCTGTGGCCAAGGGATCTAAGAAGTGTATACAAAATTCAACTAATTTTTATTTGTTTGCCAGGAATTGGTTTGCCAGGCATTCCTCAATTAAATCAGTGATGTAAGTCCAAATACAGACCCTGAATCCAAAGAGGAACAGATCTTTTTTCTAAACTGACCGCAAGAGTGACATTCAGACTCAGTCTGAAGAACATCTGCTCCTTTGAAAGTTGAACTGTATGTACTAAACAATTTTTTGTCTACCTTCCATACTGTACTGTCAATCTTCACGTAGGTTTGGAGAAATGTCTTTTGAAGTAAAGCTAAAAGGCATTGCTATGTGAAACAACCACATACTGCCTGAAAGACAACCAACAAGTGTGAAACAAATCTTTCTAAAATTGAATGTACTAACCTCTTCCTACAAGATGATCAGGTCATACAACTGTGCTACCATTACAGGAAGTGGGAGTAATGTGAGATACACTGTTAATCAGCAGCTACACAGAACATTTCCAAATTTGCTCCAGTACTCTTCTAATATTGCCTTTTTGGCAATGTTCTGGACTTGCAAGCCAGCCTCCATTCGTAGCAAATAAAATTACAATAATTTAACCTTTTAATGCTAGTGATAGGCCCAGTTAGATGTACTGGCAGGTAGACTGGTCACAAAATATACATTTATTTCTTCAGCTTCCATATTGATGGTGCTGTGGTTAGGCCAAGTTACCTAAAACGTTGTCAGGAACTCCCTTTGCCATAAACATAGAAATAAATGGGGAAGGATGGATTCAGGACCAGCAGTTAGTTCCCAGAAGATCAGAACCTGTTCGTGAGCTGTATGCCCACCAAACCCAGCACTACCTTAAGGAATACTGGTATTACAGACGTTGGAGGAAAAATGTCTAATCACCTGTGATGAAAACGTGAAGGCAGTGACACAGCTGTGTGCAAATCGGAGAGTTAAACATTTGTTTTCCTACACTGTAAGGACATTTCACCTGCTAGCATTAGGGCACACAGGAAAGTTTCAGCTGAAAAGCACATATGCACAAACAAAACCCAAAACGACAACAACAAAAGTAGACTTCACAATCAAGTAGAAACCTAGGAGCGTAAAACAGGTTACAGGGAACTTTTTGTATTTATGAAATCTGATGAACCTAGACACCAATTTGCCAAGCAGAAAACGAAGCTGGTTTAGCAGTTGATTAAATGTGCTCAAATAAAATTTTATCAGTCTGGAATCTGGAAGAAAAAATGGAATACAATGGACATTTTTTAGTTTATACAAAAAAAAGTATGCAAGGATAGAAAATACAGAAGACTTTCTGAATGCATACAAAATCTGAAAAGAGAAAAGGAGTAGGTTCTAATATGTCTGAATGGAGTAGACACAAAAATATGGACTAAAAAGGGAAAAGGAGGCAGAGGTATTCTGTTACTAAAATAACCACTTTCTTTTTCCCTATTATACAACATTAGCCTGTCCTCCAAATTAAAGTGAACCTCTGAAATTTCTTACTGCATTCATAATATAACAACCTGTGTCCTAGGTCTCTCATAACAGAAAGCTTGATTCCACAGATTTTTATAAGAGAAGACAAATATTTCTCAGTCTCATAAAAAATGTTTGTGCAGATGCCTAGAACAAAGTAAAATGAGTTTCCCAGCCAGACTTGTTATCTTCCCAAAACTAAACTTACAATGAGTTGTTTTTTGAACACAAAGACAAAACCTGTACCATATTTAGCAAATATAGACTTTTAACAGATCTCAGCACAGATTCCCACTTAGAACAGTTCTTCTCTTCCTATTTGTTTTTCTAAAAAACTGCTTCATTTTTCAGAACGAATAGAAAGCATTCATAAGGGAAACAAACAAGAACTTAAATCACAACATTGATACACCAGATTGCTTTTTATGCAGAAGTTTATTTTTATGCAGTACATTCCATTAACTACGTTTACTACAGTCATAGCTCTTTCCTTATTACCATTCCTCAAGTTCACACTGTTTATTAGTTTTATGGCTCTACAGATTATATGATCTCTTAATGCAATTCTGGTTCTTATGTAACTCTACAAATTTATTAAAAGAGGAAAAAAAAGCATTCAAATTTTACTGCAAGGGCAGTTTCTGCCTGATACTCCATTTTTTGGAAAGGAATGGTCAAAAGATGGAATTTCTTTGGTGTAGTACATTTTCAGAGCTACAAATATATCATAGACTGTATCAACAGCTAAAGACCTGTGGGCAAAAGGCTCTGAATTACTTGCTAAATTCGTATGTGATAGATTTGAGGGACTAAGACCAAATGTCTCAATTTTAAATAGTAGGAATTTAAATAGTAGGAAGATACACAGAAAGTAAACCAATCGTTAATCAATAATCACCTGATCATGTACTTTGCCTACAGTAACGTACTCCTGCTTGGATTAACTCTGAACAGAAATATATCCATTTCCCCCCTTTCCTTACATCTTCATTTATCATCCAGCTAAAACTGGAGTTTATTCCTTGGATGCTGTGCTGTACTTCAGAAAACCTGACCTCAGTCTTTGGTACTAGTCCAAGCCTCTTTGGAAGTAAAGCCCTTTCCTGTAGCTGTCTCATAACTTGAGATCAAGTATTCAAGTTTAGTTTTCAGGATGATTTCCAACAGTTTTGTCATTTTAACTTTTCATAAGAAGAACCAAGTGCTCACAGGTGGCAGTATCTTTTAACTCTTTGTGGAGAGCCTACACCTCTGGCTCCTCAGAGACTTGATTGATACCACCCTGACATGGGGCGCGAATACCTAAGGTTTGCATGCAGTCTTTACCTTTATGCGTGCACTTTGGTATGTGGTAATTATTCTGCTGAAATAGATCCAGCTCTAGCCTGAAAAGCAACAGCTAACAAAAGGCATGTGGAAGCCACACAGAATCACTGAAAAGGACGAGTGACAGAGACAGGAAGTGTTTGGAATAGCATAATTGAGAAATTTCCAAAATCAGGCCAATTTTTTTGTGTTTTTCTGATCCCAGGTTAGATCCTCAGCTACTGTTCATCTCACTGGAGAAAGTCACAAGAGGCAGAGAAAGATGAAACACAGAAAAGGAGGTTACAAACTTCCCATGTCTTTCTGTTTACACAAGCGGTCTGTGAAGACAAAACTAGTCATCTAGACGATACCATAAGCACATGTGAAAGCCACCAGAAATACCAGCAGGATGAACCATGTGGCTACACTGTTAAATCTGATGATAACTCAGTATTGTTGTGTAGGTATTGAGCCATCCTTGTTGCCCATTTTAGCTTTCCTAAAGAGTAATCTTAAAACTCATGACAGAAATGGCTGTCATATCTACAGCTCACGTTTCCTCTGCAATTAATTCCTCAGTGTTACAAGACTGGTTTTCTTGGTAGGAACACCAGAATTTGCAATAAATCCCACAAATTCAGAATAATGATCACACAGAAAAGATGGAAAATCTTGATATAAAGGATCATTTAAACATGGGACTCACAAGCCCAAACCTATCATGTTGCATTTAACAAGCACATTAACCTCTTTACATTTAAGCACAGTAGGCTTTCAAGACAAGGTCCTGCTTTCCTTCTTTATTTTGTTACTCAAACAAAACAAAAAAAAATGTTTTCCCATCTTCTTCATATTGTTCTCCAAAATGTCAGAAAGTCTTTTGGTAGTTCTCTCTGCCAACTTTACATTGGATGATTAAGCTTTCACAAGTGCACAGAGACTCCAGCCAAAACCAGTAACAAAGAAAAGTCTCCAAGTCAGGTCTCCAAAGCTCAAAAGAGTGTTCCAGACCTTAGCTTCTAATAATTTTAGATTGGCTGTTTTCTGTCCAGAATTAAATGGGAAAGAAAGATCTGTATCTTCCACATTTAAAAAGAATATTTCCATTTCTCCCCTTTCCTATTAGGATTTTTGTCTTTCTGTCAGCTTGGTAATGAAAATGGCTCATGTAAACCTGAGGGGAAAAAAAATCATTCCATTAAGATATGTGGGGGTATGGCGGGGGTTTTTTTATGTCTGAGAGAGAAGGCTGTCAAAGTCATTAAGGAACAGTTATTTCAGTATGGTCTCATACCTTCAACAAATACCTCCAGATCTGAGCCATGATCACAAACACATAGATTAGATCCAACACATTCTCTGGTAATAAATAGTTCATCCCATCACAGTGAAAGCAATGTTCCTCTCTGGTAGTCTGAGCACTTACCCAGGAGAGACCCTAAATGCAGCAGGCTAGTGTGAGCAACCAGAAAGTTCACCCTGAGGCTTACAAGCTCATGCAAATGGGATCAAATATAATACATTTCCATGGCAGAAACAGTATCAATGAAACATTCCTGGGCAGTACTATTCAGAACAGTAATGCACTTGTGGGAATATTCCCAAACAATGCTGTCGGCAATGTCATGTACTCAAGAATAAGTAATTGCCTTTCAAGTTGATCAGAACTCTGACACCAAGTATATACTGCATTCCATTAATTGTTGTTCCTATTCTTTTTTTTCTCTGCACCACATTAATTTGTACATCAGCATTACAATGGTTCCCCAGAGGTAAGGCAGCTTACACTCCAGCTTACATTTCATTAGCAACGTGCTTCTCTGTTCAATTTTATTGGCACCCGACTGTCTCCTTGTCAAGCTTCTGTGCACATTTATTATTGTTTGAAATTTGCTGTATTATTCCATTACTTCAAGGTTTTGAGCCCTTGAGATAATCCCCTTGCAAATTGTTTGTGTCATGGCACTCTCACTTCACTGTACTAAATGCCAGAAACTGTGTTTAAAACAGCATCAGGCACGTGACACACTCACACAGAGGATAGTCAGGTGATAGATGTTACAGAGGGGCATAGCACAGGGAAGAAGGATTCCCCAGTCTCACCCACAGGAACGTTCTTGCTGAAATGATACACTCCATTGCAGTGGTTGGTGCTGGAGATATCTTGCTTCTCTAAATATATTAGGTACTTAAGGAAACAACTCTACAATCCTGGGAGGATCCATGTCCACATTCTGTGCTGATACATAGTTCCTGTCACTCGGACGTCAGTTTTGTCATAAAGCACACCAGGGACAGAGCTAACTAAGGTTCCCATATGACTTCTTCCAATATAAGTGTCATCTGACTTCTGCTTCCTCTGTAGAAAGGTTTAAGAAATAAGTAATGCTCCTCTTGCGTATAGTTATTGAATTTAACTCATAGCATACCCCTGTATTCCCTGTACTTTGTTTCCACACCTACATCACTTCGGAAGGAGGGCGTTCTCAATGAGAGCTGGGTGCCAGCCTTATTAACCCACTCCATAGAGACAAAATTGCCTAGGGCTTGTTGGAATAACTGACCCAACACTGCATTACTCAAAGCTTGAAACTGGTCATAGCCAACATGGGTCAACTCCTACATGATTCATGTTTAAGAGAACGACTAAAAAAGTCGTGGTTTATGACAGCAAGGTAAGTATCTGTATCAGTTTCACAGTCAACTGTAACATAAAAATTAAAACGATTTCACATAGCATGAAGCCTGAAGTGGTGCCCTTTTCCTGACAACAGAAACTTAACTGTGACTCAGCACAGATCCCGTTCATGGTGTTGCAAACTCTTGAAGAAAGAATGCTTCTATAGTTCCTGCTCGGTGTGTTGACAAAACTCCTACCATATAAGATTCTTGCTACTAACGCCAAGTGCCAAAGTGTATTATTTCCTAGTTAAATTTTGTTCATACAATACAGTGTAAAATATTTAAATATCAAGCCACTGAATGGCATTTGTGGAGGAGCTATTTGTAGGTTGCATAGAAATCAGATGAGAGACATTCCCTGATTCCAAGAAACATATGTATGTGCTGGGGTTTTTAATCTGTTTTTACCTTGTGCTCCTCAAAGACTACAGTTCAGCTATTGATGTTTTGTTGAGGTCAGCTGTGAGTGAGTATGGTGGTTTGTCTCAATAGTTCCATTTAATTGGCTGGAGAAAAAAAAAGAAGCAATTTTGCACAAACATAAACTTTGTTTTTCAGTGGCAAGTTTCCATCTACTACTGCTAGACCTGGCTTTACCTTTCAATCTGTACACAAAACTCCAGGTAAGTTTAGAATTGATTTCCCAACATATCACTGAAAATAAGGATTAGTAACACTTCTATCTGAGAAAGCACAACCACACACAATGGAGTTACGTTATGAAGTCACTGGTGAGGAATAAATTCACATGCCTTCTAACTCTCAGAAACTGATTTCCTTTTGATTACACAAATGGAGAAATGGTTAATGGCTTTGCATCTCTCTTCTATTGTAGATGTCCACCTAACAGTCCTTCTGCCAGCTTGAAGCTGGAGGACTCCACAGTATTCCCATAATGGCCAAATACCAGGAATTATGCTGGTCACACAGCATCCCAGCAAGACCAGAACAAAAGCTTCAAAAGAGACCAGTGGGTAGGGAATCTCCTTTGGTGCCCTACTACCTCACTTACCTTAACTAGCTCAGAACAGCTCAGCTGAGAACTAAGGCTTTTCAACCAAAAGGACTAAACTGCCATACTAAGGTGAGGTTGGTGCGAGGTATTCCATTGCTTCCAGACATGTTCTTAATCTGCTTCCATTTAAACCAATTATTAACTCCCCACAGCAGAAGAACTGAGCTCTAACACCGCATTTTAGCAGTTGAGTTTTTTAAATGTATTTTGTTTAAGAAATCATTAAAAATGCAAGGAGAATGCTTGTTTTGTTTCCGTAGAAAAGCATAGCTAACGAAAGTGATTTAAAGGAGGTTCTGGTCAATGGCAGCTGAAAGACTGAATTCAAGTGTTGTCTGTCATTCAGGTCATACAGTATGTTTATGCCTGTTGAACTTTCATAACTAGAAAACTTTCAGTAAAAGGTTACTAAGAAGATTAGGGAAGAATGCAAAGAAACGTGGATGTTTCTATGATTAGAAGGTGCCAGAACTTCTCATATAACAAATTGCACGTTTCCTCTTCAAGGCCAAGAGCTAAAGGCAGGAGAAATTTTTGTCCACATCAAGGCAAACTTTATGTTCTGCTGGGAAATGTATGGAAGAAGATAGAAAAGCAGCTTTGACTAATGTTAATTGTATCACTTAATGTACTTCAGGTATGGAAAGCATATCCAAAGGATGTAAGAATATGGAAAATGAAGTTGCTTTATACACCATAAATATCTTCTGTTGGTGTCCTGGCAACATTATTCTTACTCCCTCCTTTTCTGCTTTTCCCAATCCAGACCAAAATTTACTCGATATTTGAAATCCTAGTGTGACATACTCACGGCAAACCAATTTATACAGAGCAGTAAACAAAAATGCCAAGAGAAAATGACATGAAAACTGAAAAGATTACTTTTTAATGAGAAAATTGCAGGTTGCACATGAAGCAGGTATAAATCAATGTCAAGAACTAATGCTTCTACTAAGCAACTCAACATTTCTGACCGTTTACAAAACACTGCTTGAACTTTGTCTCGGTGCATTGTTCTCAGTGGTAGACTGGAAATTAATTGGTATTTTGACTCAAGGAAAGAGGAAAACAACATGTATTAAGATGGATGCACAGGCTAGCGTTAAAATGTCAGAACCTATTAATAGACATGTCAAACAGCAGTATTCCTTCAGACAGCAAGTGCTATGACAATAGCTTAATGAAGATTATCCCTTGTATGACTCCTTACAGTCATTACAACCATTTTGTGCCTTCAGCTGCACAATCACCAATGCTTCCTGCCTGGTATAGCTCATTTGCAGAAAAAGAACACATACCATTATCGTGTGGTTACTCGCACACTGTGAAAAAGAAATGTATTGCTTATGATCAATAATATCAAAAGCACCATAAATTCAAAACTGTAATTTAGTGGAGCTTCTTTATTAAAGTGCTTTAAGGCAATGCTTGAGCCCAACCCAAATATAATTTTCAGACCGTATTGGACAGAAAATACTGGCTGCAATCAGTATCCAGTACCAAATTCATATCATGACTAGAGTGACTTCATAAAAAAAACTGGGTATCTGTAGATGGAGAAATGAAGACCTGCCAGTTCAAAACAGCAACAGCATTTTTGGTAGAGAAGCTAGATTGCAATTTTTTGTGTGATTTCAGAATCATGATTTAGTCCGTAACTTGATATTCTGAAATAGTTTTGGTAAACTGAGAAAAGAAACCAGCACTGTCATACTACAAGGTACAGAACATGGTCTTCAGCTGTGGATTGGTTTTGTCTGTTCCAGCTTGCCCATTGTTTACCCTTTCCTCTATCTCTGTTGGCTATTTTAATACCTACCTGAATTAAAGGGCGTTTGAGAGAAAAGCCTTTCATGAAGACCTGAATGAGGAAGCAAGAACAAATTTAGAATGGGATTCAGTGGGGAAAAAATAGTGAAAGGATAGAAGAACAAGATTTTAAGGTCTTCAGTTGACAAAGTGATTCAGGGTAGAAATCAAACCAAATAAAACCAAAACAAAAACAAGCCCCAACCTCAAAATACTAATTAGCACTAGTGAAAAGAAAAAGATGGTCCAGTATTTCAGAGGCTATGTCTTAGCTTTTACGTCCAATGCAAAAAATACCCACACTAGTTATTAGATGTAGCCCTGAGCATTTCTTTATTTTTTAAACATTATATATTTAATTAAAACAACTCCTATAAAACCTTACAAGATTCTGCTTTCCTCTAGCTGCTGATATACACACAAAATCCTTCTCTTGCAGCAAACAGCACCAAACATATTGCAGATACAATGAAAATACGAAAAAATTCTAACAGCTCCTCAAAAATAAAACAGTAAAGACTTTTAATGGGTTTTGTTGCATGTTATACCAAAAGGCCAGTGAAAAAAAATATGTTTACATGAAGTAACTATCTGTTCTTTAACTTAAAACTGATAAATAATCACCAATAAGAATAACATTAAAACTGCAGCTTTAAAGTTGTTAAAATTGCTATGCAAGGGTTACGGTACAGTGCAGGGGGAAAAAAAAAAGAAAACAAACAAAAACCAAAAACCAAACCAAAACATGGAATGGTAAGAATATTTAAAAATGAAAGTTGTGAATTTAATTATGTTCCTTGTGTATGATTTTTAAAGGGGAAAGCAAAAATTTTTAGAACACAATCTTAATCTGAAATCATATACCACTGTTTAACATTAAAGGATTTTTCTTTCTAACCTGTTAATTTTTAAATGCACTTTTAGCTCAAAAACTAAACTGTAAAATCCATTATTTGACCTACAGCATTTGGAACAGACACCAAATTCTACCACTACTATAGAAAATTTGGAAACAGTAGTGCTGCCATGCAAAAGAGAAACATACTACTTCCTAAGTTTTAGTATCCTTAAAACACACATAGGAGTGACTTCTCATTCTTAGCCAGAGAGTACTATGCCAAAGGCAATGCAACCATAAAAATGGTAGACATCTGATGAAACTTCCCAATTATTGCTAAGTAGAGATTCTACTTTTCAACCACCTGCTTCCACATCTCTAGTAGGACACAGCTCAAGAGCGTTCATGTATTGCTCTAAAAGAAAGCTTGTAATTCACAGAGGCTAGAGAGAAGGTCATGTTTAAAAAGATTTCATGGATGAAATAGCGTATATTCATGTGGGAAATCAAAGACATGAAACGTGAAGGAGGAAGATGTTACTGTTTTTCTGAACTCCTGTGCTCTCATTTTTGTTTATTCATTAGGAAGTTTGTTCTAATGAAATTGCTGGGATGATTCTTTAGAAGGGATGTTACACCATTTTTAAAGGAAGGCAAGCTGCATCACACCTAGGTGGAATATTCATAAATCAGGCCCTGTTTTAAGATATTAAACACTACTCTGGACAAGATTTTTTAGGTAGTGCATTTCAATTTTTCTGAGGAAGCTGGTATATACAAGAACAGACCACAGTCTGTCTTTAAACTGAGTGCTCAGTCCAAACGGCTGTTTCATAATCTCATGAACATGTATAACCATTATATCTGTTTCAGCATGTTCTTCTTTCCCCAAGGTTTTCATTCCTGTTCCTCTTTATTTTTCCCCCTCATCAATGTATGGGGACCAGTACTCCCCATTCTCAGCACTTTTTTGACCAGGCTAAGCAAGCTTGCTGTGAACGTGTGGCTGCTTGATTAATGACAAATGGTAAAATTCCTATTAGAACCTCAGTAAAATAATAGACACAGAGCTTTACATGAGGTCCTGCTCAATTTCTGAAGATCCTTTTCATTCTTTACATATCAAATTATTTCATAAAAGCATTAGATCAATGCACTCCTTTAAACCGCAAACTAATTTTAAAGTAATTTTTAATGGGAATAAAACTAGACCACTGAGATGTTCTATTCTATAGCAACCCATCTGCCCACATCAATTTAAAAAATTCAGTAGAAATCTTGTAAAAGAAATGCTTGCAATGGAAAGACCAACCTTCAATTAAACCAGAAGAGATGCTGATACCATTATATTTCTGTGTCTCAGAGATACAGGTAAGGTTTTCGGGCTGCATATATAAATAGCAGTGATAAGAACTTCCCAAGGACCTCTCAATGACCAAGGTTATTTTCAAAGTTATATTCACCAGCTGATCCCTTCACTTTGATGGGATCACGATTAGGCCTGGATGATGTCCAGTGAAAAAGTCTGTTACAAAGTCTTCACATGAGGCAGATTACGAATCTTGTATTTACTTATTCTGGTGTTTCAGTCTGGTTTATTCATATGCAAGAGAACTGAGGGAAGTTTTATCTTGTGACCCAAAAAGAAAAACATCTTATTTAAAAGGAAGTACATGTGTTATACCTTTTTTTAGAGTATATAGGGGGTTTATGCCTGGGTAGGAAGAAATTGCTGTACAAGAAAACTCCTATTCCCAAAGACTTACCAAATGATCCCATTTAATATGAAAAATACAAATACAAAAAAACAATAGATTCTTGCTATTTTGTTCGGGGGGTGGGGGGTGGGGTGGGGAGAGAGAAAAAAACCCCAAACAACCAATAAAAATAAAACTATTTTTTAAAAAATCCAAACCAACTAAATAAACACATTAGCACATCCTTTTTTAATACCAAATGTGAGTGAGCTAGCACAACTATCACTTACTGTAAATATGTCCTTCAAACCTAGTCCCAAATCTTGAGTCTCCCTCTAATCGTCAGTGAATCATGGTGGGTAGCAAAGGGCGCATGTGGACACATACATGAAAGACCTCCAGAATAACAAAATTGGATCACAGCCTGGATGGTATGTATAGAAAAACCCATGGCCAGAGAAAAAAAGGAGCGTGGTGTGCATTCTCAGATCTGCAGCATCACTGGGGTCACTGAATGACCAGAATCTTGTGATGGACATGTACAAGCCCTTCAAACAGTGGGGCAGTGACAAGGAGGGAGTGACCCACTATGCAAAGGAGCAGCTGCAGTGTGTGGAGGTCTTCTGTAGGATGGGCAGCCAGTGAGCCAAAGCAAGTGGATGAGAGCCAGAGAAGAGGTCAGGAAAAGAGGTGACACTCAGGAGGCTGTTACCAGCCACCTTGCAGGGGGAAGCAGTGGAGCTTTTTTAAACAATGCAATGAAACCTCTGATCACTGGCTGGTTCTCCTGGGGACCTTCAACCTCCCTGACACCTGCTTGCAAGGGAAACATGACAGGACATGAGCCATCCAAGGGATATCTGAATGGTATCAGCAATGAGAAACAGATGCTAGATGGACCAGACTAGGGTGATGTATCCCTGGATCTTCTACTCACTAACCAGGAGGAACTGGTCAGAGCAGTGATAACGGCAACCTTAACCGTAGGGAGTCTGAAATAGAGGTGTTCAAGATCCCCAGGGGATAGTGGAAGGCAAGCAGTTGGGTACAGATCCAGGACCTCAGGTGAGCAGTGTTAGGCTTGCTCAGAAAACTTACTAGGTGGAATCCCATGGGATGCAGCTCTGAAAGGCAAAGGAGCTAAGGAAAGTTAGCAGGCTTTTAAGGATGGCATCCTCCAGGCACATACGCTGTGCATCCTGATGCTTAGGAAAACAAGTTAATATTATATTAAGACATCAGCCTAGCTAAGCGGGAGACTCATGGCAGAGCTTCTGTTCAAAAAGGCTCAAAAGGAAGCAAAGACAGGTTACAGGAAGGGAATTCTCACGCTAAAGAACGCAGGGACAGTGTCAGGAAAGCCATAGTTCAGCTGCAGATTTGCAGTGCATGTCAAGGGCAACTAGAAGAGTGTCTATTACTACTTTACTAATAAAATGGTGAACAAGGAAAATGTAGGTCCATTGCTAAAAGGAATGGGTGATTTAGTGACAGTAGACATGGGCAGGGCTGAGCTACCCCAACCTCTGTGCTTAGTGAAAGGTTTCAAGGAGGACAAGAAGGACCAGCAGTGGATGAAGGTCGAGTCAGGCATCACTTGTGAGGAATCCACCCACACAAGTCCATGTGTCCCAATAGACCATACCCACAGTGCTGAGATCTGGCTGGTGTCTTTGCACTGACATTCTCTATCATCTTTGAAAGATAACGGAGGCTGGGAGAGATTTCCAAAGACCAGAGAAGGACAGTTAATTCAAAAGCCTTCAAAAAACCCAAAAGTGATGATCCAAAGAACTACAAGCCAGTCAGCCTCACATTGACCCTGGTAAAACCATGGACTGAGTCCTCTTGAAACACATTTCTAGGTACATGAAGGAGCAGAAGCAGACTGAGAACAGTTAGTATGGATTTCCAAAGGTGATTAATGCTCGCATATTATGGAGGGAGAGCAGTGGATATTATTTACCCTGACTTTAGCAGGGGTGTCATCATGGTCGAATAATACAATGTCTTGTACCTAAACTAGGATGTTACAGTCTGGGTGAGCGGACAAACAGGCAGGTGAAAAACTGATTTGATGAAAGAGGCTTAGAGGGTAGCAGGTAATGTGTTGTATTTACCGGGGGGGCCAGTAACAAGGACAGAACACTGGGCTCTGTTCTAAGGCCTGTCCTGTTTAACATCTGTCAGAATGACCGGTCGTGCGGGAAGAGGTGTGTGGACATTGCAGATGACACCAAGCAGGGGCACCAGTTGATGCATGCAAGGACGGGGCCTGGAGCAGTGTGAGCAGAGCCCAGGACAGGGACCCAGCGTTGGGCAGGGGTGATGTCCTATGCTCAGCACCCATCAAGCCTCATCCAGGCACCGAAGCCCATCCGGGGTCCTGGATAAAAGAAACATTAAGCGACCGGAGGGGATGAGAGGAGGCCACTGGGATGGCAGGCGTGGAGCTGCAGGGTTGGGTCTGGTTCAAGCTGGAGCAGAGGTGGCTTTGGGGCATCTAACAGCGCCTCACCTACAGGGCAGTGACTGAGGGGGCAGGGACAAGCTTTCCACAATAGTATCTGCCAGGAGGGCAGGAGGCAACAGCATCAGCTGAAACTAGAGATGCTCAGGGTGGACATAAGGAGAAACTTTTCTGCCAGTATGACCAGCAGGTAGCAAAGAAAGTTGCTCAAACAAAGAGTTTTTCAAGGGGTGATTAAGCAAAATCTTGAGCAACCTGGTTTCATCAGCACCAGCATCAGACTGCTTCCAGAAGGTGCTTGAAAGACAGTGTTCTTAAGGACCCTTCTCACCTGAATTATGCTATGATCCTATGACTATATGGGTGAGCAGGTCATCAACATGAACCAGAAAAGGCTTAACAATTCAGTAACTTCAGTAATTCCTCTTCAAAAAAGAGTAATCCAACTGTTAATTGTTTATCCTGTCCAGAAAATCTGCCTATCAAGAGTGTACATTATCTTACTTCCAATTAGAGTACTATTTCACTTCTCACAAGTATTCAGAAAAGAAACACAGATTCTTGGGCGAACCCTGGGAATGGAGATGTGAACATAGGCTTCCACAATTAAAATTAAGACAATGAAGTCTCAGCTGCTGTAACTGAAATGGCAATAATACTAAGCTTGCTTTTTGGTAAGACTAAGATGTAACTTATGGCTAACGAGCAGCTTAAATGAATTCACATAATAAACAATGAAAAAGGCTGTGAAAGGCTGGGCAGGTTAAATTCGCAGGAGCTAGATTTGAATTCAGATATTTGCCACAGCTTGAAAAATGTTTCTCATTCAGTAATTTTCTTTGAGTCTTCAGAGCTGTCCCTGTATTTAGAAAATAAGTGTTATGCAATATTTCCCCATGGCTTCACTAAGATTCACAACAGGCAAGTACACTAATAATTAATGTGATGGGAAATGACATTTATTGTGGATGTGGAGGATGCTGGGCTTTTTTCTTCTTGTAAAAAAAAAAAAAAAGCAGATCCAAGTAAACTGCTGAAAGAGAGATGTCTCATAAGACTGTTCTCTCTTGTTCTGACCCAGGACTCACAACAGCAGTGCCTTCCTGCTCAGACTGAGTTATTTCCATGCCTCTATTTGGTTGCGCATGCAAAATAGGAGACAAAACTGCCTCTCTTGTTGCAGCCCAGTAAACATGAGTTTTGGCATGACTAAGGTTTGTAGTGCCAGGGCAGGGTCTCGGGACACCTCTGGCTTTGTCTTGACGTGAGCTGTTTTGGCTTTTTTAGCTGAGACAGCAGCTGTCAAGCAGTCAGGTAACTGTGAACTAAGTTTGGTTTAGTTATTGTCTGGTTTATAATGACAATAAGTAGTTGTTGTGTGTTGACTGAACTGTCGATGACTATAGATTAAAATGTGGTATGGCAGCATGCAGAGACATGACCAGAGGGCCCGGCCTTTAAGCACAAATCTGAGTGGTGCCCAAAGGGGCACAGCCTCATCTTTTTTAGGTAAAGCTAGTTTTGTAGATGACACACAGAAACAGAAAGATTGAACAGCTGGGAACCAACAGAAAAAGATACAAAACAAAACAAAAAAGAGGTCAAAGCAGATTTTGCTAAGAAATGGATAAAAATAAACCCTGGTGGACCCAGGACTCAGAAGAAAAAAGTCACCATCATTAAAGCACAGTGAGGAACCTAGGATACTAACACCTTACCACAACTCCCACTTCACTGTTTCCCTACTTCACATTGCATCCATGGACATCTGTATCTGGGGGAGCATTTGAAGGGAAAGCAAAGCATCAGGGAAAAGGACTACAGTCTAAGACAGCTTCCCTTATAATGACTTTAACCATACTGTCACTATTGAGATTTATTTTCTACTAAACAGATAATTTAGACTTCAAATGTCAATATTTTTGCTTAAGCCCTGCTATTGTCCTTTCAGTCGATACAGGGGTTGTTAAAGTCCCCCATGAGACCAGGGCATGTAAACATGAGGGTTTTTACAGTTACTTGAAAAAGACCCTATGTACTTCTTCTATCTCATCAAAAGGTTTGCAACACCATTCATGGTGGTGTGCCCCCCAATAACCTTGGCCCAAAAGCTTTCAGCTGACTCCTGACCCATCCCAAGGCAGAGGTCCATGCAGTTCAGCTGCTCTTTCACATAGAGGGTCACTCTTACTTGTCATGTTCCCAGACTGTCTTTCCTAAGAAGCCTGTAACCCCCCACCACACGACTTCAGTCGTGAGAGTTTTCACCCCATGTCCCTGTGCTTTCAGTGAGGTCAAGGTCCTGTAACTGCACAAAGACCTCTCCCTGCTGCTCATTCACTGTGATGGGTGCATTTGTGCAGGGGCATTTGGACATGAAATGGACACTCAGGCATGGACTTTCCCCAGAAGAAGCTTGAGAGCCTTCTCCATAAGGCTATTCTGCAGGTATCTCCTTCTTTAAAATCCTGTGCTTCAAGGGATTCCACTTCAGCTCTGTTTTCTTGATTGCTATGTCCTTTCTATTCCCATTACTCTGGGCACTTGCCTCACCCATCCTATCACTTGATTCTTTACACATTCTTTATGGAAGCACTTCCTCTCCTGTTATTTCTAGTTTAAGGCTCTCCTCTACCGAGTTGGCCAGGCTGTTGGCAATGATACTCCACAGCAGGAAAAATAGCACAAATACTACGTTTGACTATGTTTCATTCAACGTAATCTTAAGTTTCTGCATTCAGAAATCACCTTGCACCATGCATTTACATTCATACTGTGTCACATTTAGCTGCCTCAGAGCCTCCTATAAGTTCCTAAAACTCCAATAACACACTTGAAGCTGAAATTATTTGCTACAGGGGTTTAGCCTCTAAAATTCTTACTAAGGTAGTTAAAGTAGAATTCAGTTGAGTAATAAATTTCCAAATTTATCACAAATCTTTAAGATGAAATGGCATATATGGAAAGCCTGCAGGTGTTGAATCTTTTTAGCCAGAAGTGCCCAGAAACACATTACAATACTTAGAAATACAATAACTGCAGCAGCAACGGTAATAATATTCCTGTTTAGGAAAAATAAAGTGGAGAAAAGAAAGGATGAACTGGCTGAAAATGCATGGACATGTGTTTGTCGACATCATCCCCATGCATTGATGCATTTGGAAGTATGTTTCGTGGCCAAAATTATAATGAAGAAAAGTTGCAGAAGTAATAGCAACTGAAGAGTTGTCTGAATTAAAGAATAATGCACATCTCAGGTCTTAATTTTCCCTTTTCTTTTATTGACACCAATAAAGCCAGAATATTTTAGGGGAAGAACACATTGAGCTTCTCTTATAAAAGTGTCCATGGCCATCTGGAAACACAAATGGTGAAAGTAAAGTACACCAGAGTCTCTTAGGTTTAAACAAAGAGGGAGATGATTCAATTTCTTCTAGAAAATAACTATTGTTGTCTTATAAACATGTCCCAGATTCAGACAGGAAACAGGCATCTTTAATATGTAGTCATGTTATATCAATACCTTTGTAAGAGAAACGTGAAAGCCAGGATTGAGGAAATAGAAGTTCAAGTTTCTGGATTTCTTTCCCACTTCTCTCACAAAGTTTCTAATAGAATACCCTAGACTGTTTAACTGCATTTTGGAAAAAGCATTCCAGCTGAATCTATATTATGAGGTGTCCATGCTTTAAGCTGGCTGCATGAATATGTAGTCTAATATGTTGGCAGCAGCTAGCAGCTTAAAGCAGGAGTAAAAAGGGGGGCATAGCTGCAGCTTTGTTACAGGCATCACCCAAGGAACAGCCTGTCATCACATATGCCAACTCTGCTATGAGGTGGGCACACCCCATGCCAATTCTTTATGGCACGTCATTTCTCCTAGGCTGCAGTGTCAACTGGCTAGCTGCAAGGGCTAGGAGGATGCTGATAACATCCTCCACAGTTGTGTACATGTCTTCCTTCATCCAGACTATTCTTCCATCTCTTCATGAATTATAATAGTAGAAAGAACTGTCCTATTTGGGTGGAGGAAATGCATCCCAGTGAGTAATACATTGTGAAAAGAAATGCAAACTTTGCCTCAAATGACATTTACACAAATGTAAATCATTATGCTCTTCCTTAAAAACAAACAAACAATAAAACCAAACAAAAACAAACAAACAAACAAAAAAACCCAACAAATTGAGTTTCCATTTAGTAACTTGTCAGATTAAGCAATAGTTAAACTCTTTTTCTAAGTTCATGTTGGCTTTTTTTTCAGATGGAAGAAGTGATATGCTTGAATGAAAAATGTGCTTTTAGTTCACCTACCAAACTAACCATGTGAAAAAGAAAAATAAATCTGCACAGATATTCTTTTGTTATTCCTTGACATAATAACATAATTAGAGTCGCCTCATACCTGCAATTTCCTAGTCAAGTAATGCAAGAAATAATTACTCTACAAATGCAAACTGAGTCTCCTGTTTCTTTGCTGGCAAGTCCCTGACTGGGAAAAGAATGCATTTGCCAGAAGCCCAAGATCAGGCAGTATGGTAGGGCCAGACCGTTTCACTTTGCCAGGATGACAGCCTTTTTAAAATACTACTAATTGCACAGTAATGATTTCTCATTAAAGGGTGATAATTCAGCACAGTATCTCTGTCTTGTGATTTTCCTGTTTGATTCACTTGTGATACTGATTAAATATAGTTTGAATACTGTTCTACAATTTTCTACATTGTCTTCCCTGGAAGATGTTGAGTCCACCTTGGTAGATGGTGCATAACTCAGTAACTGGAGTTGTTTAGTCTCAGATAGTGAAAACATAGAGCTGCAATGGGGCTTTATACACTGAGGAGAGCTGTCAGAGTACAGAGAGTTTGCACATTAAGAGGCCAACCGTTACGGCTCAAAATATTAAATATACTGAAATGTTCCTATGAGTACTCACAGGTTTCTATTATTCATCTTAAAATACCCATTTCAATAAAGCAAATTTAAATTATTGGAAGCGTCAGAGGGGTTTTAGTTATCTCTAGCAGAAACAAAAGCTAAAAGAGAAGGAGGGGTCCTCAGGTTAAATCTCCGCAAAGAGTAAAATCCTAAATACAAATCAGGATACTTAACACCTTGACTTAGGAGTTATATACCCATTTTAAAAAAAGAAGCTCTCTTCCCCCTGCATGTAGATGTTGCAGTCTTAGCAGGACTGATTATCACCATCTTTAGGATCCAGATGGACATAGACTGGTTTTGTCACTTTAGCTTACCTTCCCTGAAAGACTTTCTAACCACATCTACCAGCATATAGAAAGGGCATTAGTACCATTTCCCTTCATTAAAGGGTAGGAAGACACAAAATTAGCAATAACATCAGAACTGTGACTATTGTCAGCTTAACTGGGTTCAGACCTGAGTGGATCCAGGTCCATTTGTTCAGTCTATCCAGAAAGCTGTCTACAGCCTTAACTACGTACCACCTTGGGGTGGAGACAGTATTCTAAGCTCCAGTTAGGGTTGTCCAGCATTACTGACTGAGAGAAGGCAGAAGCTCTGCAACACTGAAACCACACAGGTGCCAATGGAGTTGTGTGATGTATTGTGAATTGAGATATATTCAATTCCCTGCTCCAACATCTGCTCATGGTGTTCCTTTAACTGTGTGAAGACGAATACTTCAAGTCCCTTGAGTTTTATTTGGCAAAGACACAGGAAAGATGCATGCAGAAAAAAAACCTGAAGACAAAACCAGGATCAAGCGAAAAACATTCTCAGCCTTTTCAGGAAAATGCTTCAAACACAAAATACAACAATGGGTATCACAAAAAAGTGAAAGACTGATTTTTTGGTTCCAATAAAAAGAAAGGAACTGTTGAGCTTGAGTTTTGTTCACTATACTTTATTTGGTGCCACATTTATTCACAATATTTTTAATCCATCAGTATATTTTCATCTTATTAACTGAGATATATTTTATCCAGAGCAGCTACTTGCAAATCTTTCTCTGTTGCAGGTAAGGACTGCCAGAAGAGCTTTATGCAGCTGAATTTGCTAAGTTCCTCTATTTAGTAAGTGTGCACAAACTGAATTCAGCTGAAAACTGAGTATGTAGGATATAATTAATGTATTTTGTCTAAATTATGAAAATGAAGAACAGATAAGAAATCTCTATATACTACACCAGTTGTTTTCCTGATTTGGTCTATCAATTTATAACCACAGAAGTTGAAACAGAAGGACAGATCTTTGCTACCTCTGACCCCTTCGTAATTTAACCTATATTATATTTGGGCCACACACAGAGCAACTGAAAAAAAAAAAAAAACCAACAAAAAGCAACAGAAAAAAAGGTGATAGTAAAATCTTTACTGTGAAAGAAGCAGCATAGCAGCTATGTGCTTGGACACTACTATCAGAAAACATAAAAACCTGCCAATAGAAAAAGGCAAATAAACATGACTGCCACAAGAAAATTGCCATCAATGAAAGTGAAACAAGATTCTTATTATACTCGTATACCTTTTAAATTAATATTCTCAAACTCAAAAGTTATGGACTACAGGTCAGTTGTTCAATTCTTTGGAATAAGTATGAGCTACACTTAGAAATTCTCTCCTTAAAATGTGCTTCAGACAACAATGACAAACAGGACTGCATGTCTGGTGAAGTTCCCATAGACTGGAAAAGGGGAAATACAGCCCCCATTTTTAAAAATAGAAAAAAAGGAAACCCTGGAAAACTACAGGCCAGTCAGTCTCACCTCAGTGCCTGGCCAAGATCACGGAGTAGATCCTCCTGCAGAGTATTCTAAGGCACATGGAAAATAAAGAGGTGATTGGAGACAGCCAGCATGGCTTCACTAAGGGCAAATTGTGCCTGACAAATTTGGTGGCCTTCTATGACAGGGATACAACATTGATGGATGAGGAAAGAGTGACTGACATGATCTACCCAGACTTGTGTTGAGTTTTTAACACTGTCCTGCACAACATCCCTGTCTCTAAACTGGATAAACATGGATTTGATGGGTGGGCTACTCAGTGGATAAGGAATTGGATGGATGATTGCACTCATAGAGTTGTGGTCAACAGCTCAATGTCTAAGTGGAGACCAGCGGTGAGTGATGTGCCTCAGGGGTCCGTGCTGGAACCAGTGCTGTGCAACATCCTTCTCAGTGACATGGACAGTGGAATCAAGGGCACCCTCACCAAGTCTGCTAACACTAAGATGTGCATTGCAGTTGACACGCTGGAGGGAAGGGATGCCATCCAGAGGAACCTCGGCAAGCTTGTGAAATGGGCACATGCAAACCCCGTCAAGTTCAACAAGGCCAAGTACAAGGTCCTGCACCCAGGTCAGGTCAACCCGGTACTGTATCAATACAGGCTAGGCAGAGAATGGATTGAGAGCAGCCCTGAGGAGAAGTTCTTGGGGGCACTGGTGGATGAAAAGCTCAACATGGCCCGATGATGTGCATTTGTAGCCCTGAAAGCCAGCTGTATCTTTGCTGGGATGCATAAAAAGGAGTATGGCTTCAGATTGAGGGAGGTGATTCTTTCCCTCTACTCCAGTCTCATGAGATCCTACCTGGAGTACTGTGTACAGCTCCAGAGCCCCTAGCATGTGAAGGACATGGACCTGTTGGAGCAAGTCTGAAGCAGGGCCATGAAGATGGTCAGAGGGCTGGAGCACCCCCCCCCATGAATACAGGCTGTGGGAGTTGGGCTTGTTCAGCCTGAATGAGAGAAGGCTCTGCAGAGACCTTATGGAAGCATTTTGATACTTAAAAGGGAGTTTATAAGAAAGCTGGAGAGATATTTTTTTCAGGTAGCAATAGGACAAGGGGTAATGGCCTTAAAGAGTGTAGATCTAGATTAGAGATAAAGAAGAAATCCTTCCCTATGAGGGCGGTAAGACACTGGAAGAGGTTTTCCAGAAAAGCTATGGATAGCCCATCACTGGCAGTGTTCAAAGCCAGGTTGGATGTGGTTTTAACCTGGTCTACTGGAAGGTGTCCCTGCCCATTGCAAGGGGTTGGAACTAGATGGTCTTTGAGGTGTCTCCCAACCCAACCCATTCTATGATTTTCTGAACTCTTGCAAAAAAACATGGGAAGGAACGGAAGGAACATTCTACAGAGCCAAGACCTGCTGCTTCTCTCCATACTGCCTTCAAGTAAAGATATGCTGTTTGAAATTTGTTGTGTGTAAGATAATCACTTTATGATGGAAATTTAATACCTGTTTCAAGAAGTGTGTGGGTAAATGTCCACAGTTGCCTCCATTTGATCCCCAAAGCAGCATTTATAAGGATTAGTTTGTGATTATTTGTTTTAGTCTTATACCTAGACAAAGAAGCTTTAGTTTTGAAGAAAGCAAACACTTCCTATTGAATTACTCCAGAAAGTTTTGCTAAGTTACTATATAGAGAGTTTAATAGATGGAGGTCTCAGTTACAAAGGCTTTGTCAGATGACACTTTTGCCTTTCTACAGTAAAGGAACACAATCAGAGTGTTACAAAATTATTTTCCATTCCTGGAGACAGACTTATTAACCTTATGCAGCTTACTTTTTAACTAAAACATCTCAGACACTTTCTATAGACTGCACACATACTATGCCTGATCTTATTAGCTTAGATCTCAGAGAACTGCTTCTCCTGTTTACACATAGGTTTTGAAGTTCAGCTTTCCTGCTTCTGTACAGAGCCTCAGAAGGATACTGCCTCAGACACCTTGTACTGAAGCAGAGTATCTCTCCACACACCTGCTCTTCTGAGACTCTCAGCAAATGTTGAACTAGAAGGGAGCTTGGGGACTATGTCTCATAATGTCTTTCCTCCTTGCTTATTTTCGTATCTAGATTCTCTGAACATCATCTCTTCAAATTGGACCTCAGCTGCACAGACTTCGTATTTATACTCTACAGTTTCATTCTATTCTTACTCCATGTACCACAGTTATCTTAATGACCGTTCACTTCTACCTGTGGAGCATGGAGATATTCCTATGCACCAATGGTGCCTTCCAGTTTTATATCCTTTAGAAATTTCTTAGTATCTTCACTATGTTGTGACTGAGTCATCAATGAAAACAATATCAAATTATCCAAAATATCAATATTCAAATTTCACAAGACATCACCTCTGTAAGGAGTAACATTCTAGTTCATGTAAAAAGCTCAGGCAGATTAAATGTAGGATGTTTTCTGTTTGAACTCAAATTCTCTTGTGTCTTCCCACCTTCCAGTGGTACTCCATCTTTTAATCAGGTTTTACTCTTTTCCAACAGGAATATATGGCTTGTCAGAAGCCCACCTTTACTGACTAATTTTATCAGTTACTTGCAGGATAATCAAATTGTAGTGATTTCTTTAACTTCTATGAAAAAAAAATAATTATCAGATAATCACTGGAATTCCTCTAAGAAGCAATGCTGTGCTCCACTGAAGACAGCAAGCAATTTTATTTTAAAATGATTTGGGTGTTGCAGAGTATCATGTTTTCTTCATGACAGCTTTGTGAACAAGAAGAATGAGGAAATTTGGAAGGGTTTAACCTATCTGAGCTGCAGCATACACTGTCTCTGAAGGATTTATGTCAAGTGCTCTAACCTACAAATCTAAATATAGAACTCAACGTGCTGTGTTAATCCAACAATAACCTAAAT
The DNA here is from genome assembly GCF_023638135.1 of Falco biarmicus. Taxonomy (NCBI): domain Eukaryota; kingdom Metazoa; phylum Chordata; class Aves; order Falconiformes; family Falconidae; genus Falco; species Falco biarmicus. The sequence goes on from NC_079311.1 coordinate 10,325,650, forward strand.
ATTTATTCATTGAGTGTGAATGCAATCATCTCAGAAATGAAGTGGGAGTGATGCTTGAGTAGTGGTAAGGTAGTCTTGAATATGAGATATCAGAGCTTTTAGACCTATGTGTTTCATAGCAGGTAAGACATAGTAGGAGGATTTTTTTAGAATCATGGAATCATTTAGGTTGGAAAAGACCTTTGGTATCATCAGGACCAGCCGTTAGCCCAGGACTGCCAAGTCCATCACCAAACCATGTCCCCAAACACTGGATCTATGTATTTTTTAAATACCTCCAGGGATGGTGATTCCACTACCTCCCTGGGCAGCCTGTCCCAGGGCTTCACCACTCTTTCAGTGAATAATTTTTTCCAAATATCAAACCTAAACTTCTCCTAGAGTAACTTGAAGCCATTTCCTCTTGTCTTACTATGTTTTACTTGGGACAAGACACCTACACCCACCTGCCTACAACCTAGCAGCAAGGTCCCTCCGAGTCTCCTCCTCTCCAGAGTAAACAATCCCATTTCCTTCAGCTGCTCCTCATAAGACTTGTTCTCCAGAGCCTTCACCAGCTTTGTTGCCCTTCTCTAGACATGCTGAAGATGCTGAAGCACCTCAATGTCCCTCTTGAAGTGAAGGGCTCAAAACCAAATACAGGATTTGAGGGGCGGCCTCACCAGTGCCCAGTGCAGGGGGACGGTCACTGCCCTGGCCCTGCTGGCCACACTGCTGGGGACACCAGCCAGGGTGCTGCTGGCCACCTGGGCCCCCTGGGCACACACCGCTGGCTCCTGCCCAGCCGGCCGTCACCCAGCACCCCCAGGCCCTTTCCCACCAGGCCCTTTCCAGCCGCTCTGCCCCAGCCTGTAGCGCTGCGTGGGGCTGGTGTGACCCAAGGGCAGGACCCGGCACTGAGCCCTGCTGAACCTCATACGACTGGCCTGGGCCCATCGCTCCAGCCTGCCCAGGTCCCTCTGCAGAGCCTCCTGCCCTCAGGCAGGTCAGCACTCCCCCCGCTTGGTGTCATCTGCAGACTTACTGAGGGCACATTAAATCCCCTCATCCAGATCACTGGTAAAGATACTAAACAGAACGGGTCCCAGTACTGAGCCCTGTGGAACACCACTTGTGACCAGATGCCAGCTGGATGTAACTCCATTTACTACCAATTTTTGGGCTTGGATGTCCAGCCAGTTTTTACCCAGAGAAGAGTATACCCAACCAAGCCATGAGCAGCCAGTTTCTCCAGGAGAACACTGTGGGAAACAGTGTCAAAGGGTTTGCTAAGGTCTAAGGTCCAGTTAGACAATATCCACAGCTTATCCTTCATCCATTAGGAGGATCATGTTGTCATAGAAGGAGATCAGGTTTGCCAAGCAGGACCTTCTTTCCATAAACCCATGCTGGCTGGGCCCAGTCCTTGGACTGTCCTGCAGGTGCCAGATGATGGCACTCAGGGTGATCTTGTCCATAACCTTCTCTGGAACTGAGGTCAGGCTGACCAATCTGTAGTTCACCAGATCCTCCTTTTGCCCTTCTTTAGATGGACATCACACTGGCTGACCTCCATCTTCTGGGACCCCTCCAGTTTGCCAGGACTGTTGATAAATGATGGAGAGTGGCTTGGTGACTCTTCTGCAATCTTCCTCAGTACCCTTGGGTGGATCCCACCCCACCCCATAGATTTGTGTGTGTCTAGTTGGAGCAGCAGGTCACTAAATTTCCTCCTGGACTTCATTCTGCTCCTCCTCATCCCTTCTTCCAGCTCAGGGGGCTGAGTACCCAAAGGGAAGCTGATCTTGCTATTAAAAACTGAGGCAAAGAAAGCAACAAGTACCTCAACCTTTTCCTCATCTTCTGTGGCAAGCCCCCACCCCCCCATCCAATGAAGAATGAAGGTTGTCCTTGGCCCTCCTTTTGTTTCTAACATATTTGTAAACGCATGTTTTGTTACCTTTTACAGCAGTGGCCAGCCTGAGTTCTAGCTGGGCATTCACCTCTAATCTTCATCCTTCATAACCTCACAAAATCCTTATAGTCCTCCAAAGTTGCCTGCCCCTTCTTCTAAGGGTAGTAAACTTTCCTTTTTTCCCTGAGTTCCAGCAAAGCTCTCTGTTCAGCCAGGCCAGTCTTCTCCCCGCTCTGGCTCATCTCTTGGCACATGGGGACGGCCTGATCCTCCACCTTTGATACTTCCTTCTTGAAGAACAGCCAGCCTTCCTGGACCCCTTGGCCCTTTAGAACTGTTATCTCCCAAGGGACTCTGTCAACTGGGTTCCTAAACAACCCAAAACCAGCCCTCCAGAAGTCCACATAGTCAGTTTCTGCTCACTGACTTTTGTAGAATGATCATTGATTTTTTAAAGAATGTCATTTTGTTTCCCAGGACTTTTGGCAGAACTCTGCAGCTATACATCCCTTACATTTATCTTTAAGTTTATTTTTATTTGTCTTTTACTTCAGGCATTTCTACAGATTTAATTGTTTCCATTTTTAACCTTTAGGGAACAAAAAGCCAACAATTTCTTGCTCCTTTGTGAGACTGCAGTTATTATTCTTAAAAGAAACATTTTGTTAACCAAGTCTGTAAACAGAGGGAGAGGGAAAACAGCATAAAAATCTTTTACAACAGTACATATAAACAGGACTGTAGAACTGAATAATTCCTAATTAGACAAGCAAACATGATTTTAGCTTCTGTTTTCACCCTGATAATCTTAGCCCCTTTTTTGGGACGAGCCTGTTCAGACAAATATTACTATGCTACCTTTGTTCTTCCTCTGAAAGGGTCTGTGATGCAATTAATGAAGTTCCTAGCAGTGAAAGTTTTAATATTTGAACTGAAATGCCGCAGCTATTAAACTATTAATAACTCTTAAAACAGGACGACACTTTGCCTCATTCAATCAAAATTCTTACCACACATGTTAGACTAAAGCCCCGTTTCATAAATTGTTCTTCACTACATTGTGCTTTGAACCACAGGGTAGATATTTTCTTTACTTTTTGATAAGACATGAAATTACAATGAACTTGCTTTTGTACAGTGCCTCTTATTCAGGAAAAAATATAATTCATCCTTGTTTAACAACAATTCTCCCTGTTTCATAGACCTGAAAACAGGAACCCTGCAGACCATGTGAGAATTTTGCATTAGCCCTTCTCCTTACTTCTCTAAAGGCTTTTTTCCTTCACTTCTACAGTATGTCCCACAAAAATTACTGTCCATTTAGAAGCATGGGATTTGCGTTTGTGCTGTGCCTGTTGCTCCATGAGGGCATAACCATCTCTTGTCCAGCCATCTGAGCACTGAAAATCTGGAGGAGCAGGGGAGAGTTCCCAGGGACAGCAAAACCCCCTTTCCACCTACAAAGGCAATTTCTTCAAGAAGAATTGCTGAGATAATTCCTTAACTCAAGGGAAATGTGAACTGTTGCCATACAAAGCATGGCCAAAACAAATGAAAACTTTTTCAGAAAAGAGGAAACTTTTCATGGATGTCCATCTGTCTGAATAACTTAGAGGTGCACATTGTCTTCACACTGAATTCAATATTTGCAGTGTACATTTTCTTCTCCAAATTTCCGTGACATGAATAAGCAACTCTAGTTGCTTTATCATTAACTTAAGCTCTGGATCTTAGGAGACATTACCATAAATGACATTTGTAGTTGAGCAGTAAATGGGACTTAAGTTTCCCAAATCTTCTACAAACCAGAAAGGATCCAGACAGTTATTTATGACTCTTCTCATGCTTATGGAGGCTTTCAGGAAAGAGGTGAATGAGATCATTGCATTATAATACTTACACATTTAAGAAAAATAGTTACGAAAACATAAGTAGCATCACTTGGAATAAAATAGATGAAACTAGTAAAACATCAGAAGGAGACCTCACATGATAAAAAGAAATTGCTAGACAGGAAAACAATGTAAAGGAAAAGCCATATATCTGATATATGTGCATGTGTTTGTAAGCTAAAAGAGAAAAAGGGTAGATAGTAAAGAACAAAGATTATTAAACTGTGTGGAAGAGACAGGCACATCACTGTAAACAGGGTTAGACAGATCAAGCTTGGAGTTGCACAATAGTAGAATACATTTAATAAAGGTGCACACCAACACTAATACCAGTAATGAGAGGAAACTAAGAAAGTTTTAGCTTTTGAAAGTCGTTTAAACTCCTTGGAGCATTCTCTCAAGCTTTAGAAAGCTAAAAGCCTCAGAGAATCTGGGCCTACAACATCCACAAATGGGTCTATAATGTGTCATGTGCACATTCCTGCTATCTTTAGTCAATGATCTTCAGAATCAATAAAACTGACAATGAAAGTGTGGAAATTAGGAATGTAAACCCAAATTTTAGGTCTATTACTTCAAGAACAACTTAACAAGGCTTTAGAAAGTGATAGCTAGAAATCTCACTGTGTTAATTTTACTTTACTTTACATTTAAATAGAGACTGATAGAAGAGACTTTATATTTTCTCCAAAGTATCTGTTGCAACATCACTGTATGAGTATATGTAAAACTCAGTTAAGCCAACCTGGCTATCGAAGAAGAATATTCTACTGAACTGACATACACAGACATGCTTTTCTCTTTATAGGCTCTCAAGTGGTGCTCTAATTAACAGGAAATTCACATGAATCACACATAAAATTACTTAACTTGTCTAAACTAATCCTCAATCCCATTTAAAAAGCTATTGGATGAGAACTTGACAGGATCACAAGCCAAAAGGAAACTTGGAAGAGAAACATCCATTATTAGCACTGATCACTTTGCCAGATTTTAAAAACAATTTCTATTAAAAAAGAAAGCATCAATAAGTTGGAACATAAGCAGTAATATTTATTAACTACTAGAAGGAAAGGTGAGGTTTTAAATCTGGTAACCTGTACATCAGAAATGCTAGTTTATGTTTCAGGGAATTTTAAATACATCACTGCAGGGTTTTAATCAATCATTTTTTTACCAGGTCTTCATCTTTTTGTTGAAAGATACAAAGAACCATCAAAAAGAATATCATATTACCCAAAATGAACCTTATTAGCATATCTACAACTAAACCATACTCTTTCATTTTCAAAAGGTGCTTAAAGCCATGCTATAAGAAAAGAACTCATTGATTAGTATAATCATAAAGATCATTTTATGAGAGATAGATCCATATACATTCATGGGAAAACTCTGTCCTGTAGGTAAGATAATGCCAGAACTTAACTACAAGTATATTTATTATCTAGGACATGCAGATAGGCACAGTTTTTAAAAATGAATTTTCATAAATGGACCAAAGTGTTAGAAAGATTCTTAAAACCATGGCAACTTCCAGAGATAAAGGAATCAGTCTAAACAAGTTGGAAACAAGAAAAAAAAAAGGAGAAAATAGGATCTTTGTGGCAGTATGCAAACATGCAATATCTATAACAAAATCAGTGTACGTTTTCAATTAATTTGAAAGTACCATAGAACAGGACTACAACTAGTTTGTTTTATTCATGGCGAAACAGAGGTAGAGAGGGGAAAGAGGACAGTGTGGACACAATGACAAGTCCAATGGCTATCAAGGAACATAGATTTTATTTTGCATATGCCATCCAATTGACCTGAATACTATATCTGAATGAGTAACTTAAAGCAGTGAACTCTTCCAAGGTCTGCCCATAAAATATCAAAAATTTTTTTCTTCTTGATCAAAGCAGCAGTAAAAGCAGAGGAGAAAGATTAATGCATGAGTATCTCTGAAGAATGTGGCATCTTTATGTTTCCTGCATTCAAAGTCAATAGCATTTCAATTGGTTGCTTTTTTTGAATGTACATTGCCCATCTGTACTGTTTTCAGTATTCTTCGTAGAACAATGGGGGGAAAAGTAAGTCTGGATTAACTGCACATAACATGAGGGGAAGGAAAAGGTAGCTTTAAAGAATGAGAACTTCATGTTGTTCTCTGTTCACAATCTGCATCTGCATTTGTCATTGTTGAGCTTCTTCACGGTATGTTTATGTATTTAATGAGTTCAAGGATGAAGTTACAGTCCCCATTCATGCAGTCTACTTGATGGCTTGCATGCTTATTTGAATATGGAGTAAGTTTTGTGCATGACAGTGACAGGAACTGTTTTACACTCCAACCCCATGCAGTAGTGGAGGTCCAAACAGTAAAAAATCCCTCAGCCCACATAAACCCATAGCTAACAAACTAGACAACCTGGTCTTCATCAACATGTGTAACTAAACACCTACACACAGGACCTAGAACCACATACATGAAGGCAAAAAAAGACGTGCAATCTTGTAGCTACTCTATGTTATTGCTCATTCTCCTTTTAAATTAAAAGGTCAAGCAAGTCACACCCTAGGGCACTTGCTGGCACATGGGTTCCCAGAGCAATTACGACTAATAATCTTTTGCACAGCCTGTAGAGATCCCTAATGAGCATTTATATGAGCACAGAACAGATTAAGCAGTACATAAGTTAGGAAGCATAAAGACTGCCGTTTAATAACTGGGGCAGTGAAAATACTAAGACTCTTGTGAAGAATGGACCACCCTCCTGAGCTCTGAGTAGCCACAGGATGCATCAAATGAGACAAGCACATGCTTAACAAAGCCCCAGTGAGAAAGGCCACCAATTAAAGCAGATAACCCTCCTATGCCAGCTAGCACTTTATGGTGTACACAATTATATTTAAATCCCACTTCATTTGCTAGGCAAAGCATATTTGACAGATTCAATTAAACAATGTTGTTAGGAAAATACATACATCCTACATGCAATTACAAAATAAGATACAGGTTCCTAACAGTCCTGCAAGGATTGCTCAGCTTTTGAGTGGGTGCTCATTTGCATTGCAATAGGTGTTTGCATTTCATCCCTGAGAAGCTGATTTGTACCTTGAGGATCAACGAGTATAGAGGAGCTCTTTCTGATAATGGTGGAACTGACCAGCTAAACACTCTATTTTTGTCATGGTTTGCATTAATCAGAGTACAAATCTTATGCTAACTACTTTGGGAGATGCAATGAAGTGTGAGTAAAACCAGGAACAACTTTCCTGTGAATCACATGTTTATTGCTCAGCCTTACACAGTCTTATACCTTATCCAAGGGGAAAAAAAGAAAATAAAAGGTCCTGTAAATATTTACAAGTGGAAGAAGAGGAGGAAGATGGGAAGTAAGGGAAGTAACAGTCCTTTCAGTTGACCTATGGGAGTTAACTTTGTTATCCCAGCATTGTTAGAGGACACGCCTTGTCCTTTGTGCAAACAGCTGGAATGATTTGGGGGGGACAATCCTGGTAAGTGTAGCAGCAATTTAATAAAGCAACATGATGAAGTTTTCTCAGAGCAAATGAGATGCTTGAAAGTTGTACACAGGTATCATTCTGATTTGAAATAAAAAAATAAGGTTGAGATTATAATTGTGTCATTACTTTCCTCTGTTTCTATGAAAAGATTGATATTTGTGAGAAAATATTTTCCAATACTACAATAGAAAGTAATTAGCAATTTAATATCCTTTCCAGACCAAAGAAAATGAAAGGTAGATGAGTTATTGAGTAATAACTTGTGAAGGAATATTGGTTTGGATAGTAACATGAATTTATCAAGGGAAAGGGATGAAAATAGAACCATTAAGGTGGTCTGGAGAACCAGACAGAGAGGAGATTATTAAATTACATAAAACAATAATTCTGAATAAAAATGCATACACTCGTGAGTGTATTTATTTCTATATTTAGAGCACTGCTGTAAACCCAAACACTATACTTCTAGGATGGTCATACCACCACGGAGGACAGAGAAGAATAAGCTAAGGAGCCAGAATCAGATTAACTTGGGGAGGAATGTCCACAAGAGGACACAAGCTCACAAGAAACTGAAAGAAACAGCTTTTGAGGGGAACAGTATAATGGTGGAAAGAAGCAACTATATGGTGACAGGCTTCATTTCTTAACAAGGAAAACGAAGAGATACAACAGAACCAAATGGTGGCCCTAGAATAGATTTCATAATTTCTCCATGATAACAGTAATTAGACACTCTCATGCCAGTAGGTCCAGTGGCAGCAGGAATATGCCAATAACTGTAAGCACTGGGGAAAGTATCCCCAGGAAGCAGGAGGCCAGCAAACAGAAACTGTATAGCATATAGTGTGTGCGTGTGTGTGTGTTTATGTATGAGTGTATGTATGTGTCTGTTTGCTGAGTGATTTTTAGTTTATGTTTTTTCTTACATGAGGGCAAACTCAGCGTGGTTGTGGTTGCCAGTAAAGGTGATTTCACGGCAGCCTACCCTCACTGTGGAACCAGGCACGGGCATCAGGCTGCACAGAAGTAGCTTTACACCAGAAGTGAACTTCTTTGAGCTAGTGGTCTTGAAACGCTCATGATACATGAAAGTTAGCTGAAGTATATAACTTATTAAAACAGTACTGAAGTTTCCCTGATCTGTGCTTAAGTGAAATACCAGATTTACATTTTGCTACCATCTATCATCCTTTGACATTTATGCCACTGTATGAACAACAATAAGGCTGACCATTGATTACTAGTCTCACAATATATTGATGTTTTTCTCAGATCCTGGCTTTCAGATGTCATGAGTGTCTGTAGCATCTCGGCTTTCATGTTCATAGATAAGCAGGTTCAATGTTTGGATATGCACAGGAAAGCTTGGTATTTGAGGTAAACACAAACAGCGCAGAGGTAAAGACCTTCCTCTCCTCCCTTGCATCACCGGCTTTCAAATCTCTTTTTTTCCACTTCATCTCATTATTTTGTAGATTGTGGTAATAAACCATGAATATTTTGAACTAACATTAGTGTAAAATGAAAGGATTGGGAAGACAACATGTCAGAGTCTACTCATTTTCAGTTCTGTGTAAACTATTTCAGACCAGTCCTTGTTATTTATGCAGAGCAATCTAATAAGGGAATGTGGAGTGAAATCTGAGGCCTAGGGCACTCGAGAAATTGTGAGGGCACTAATCCATACCTATACCTATACCTATACCTATACCTATACCTATACCTATACCTATACCTATACCTATACCTATACCTATACCTATACCTATACCTATACCTATACCTATACCTATACCTATACCTATACCTATACCTATACCTATATTAGCTTGCCATAAAACAAAACAAAAACAGCAACAAACCAAAACCATACTAGAACAGTGTAAGCAACAATAGTATAAGGACTTTTGGAATACCATGATGTCATATAAGCAATCAAGCAATGTGATCATCAAAAAGGCAAAAAAAGACAAGTGTTTTTTAAAAGTTTGTATTAGTACTCAGGTAGTATGAGAAAAGGTGTAACCAGGAACTCAGTTATAGAGTCTGTAAGATAGAGAACAGAAAACAAGTAGCAAAGGACTGACAATAGGCAGGGTATAGTGTCTATTTCATGCTGCCCGTGAAATATAGCTGGCAAAAATGATGGCAAGATAAGCACCATCAGAGGCAGATGATTCCCTTTTGGGAAGGGACAAGTAGTATCAAGGCTGTATTTTTTACATTTCTTGTTGGTGAGCATTCAGGCATGATCACCTCAACTTCATCCTCATCCACAAAGACTGAATCACAAAAATGTGGCATCAGCTCCTTGTGACTGAACATCACAGCTAATATGGTTGTTAAAGACTATTGATTTGCATATATAGTTAAAAGTAGTGAAACTGTTGAATCATTGGCACATGCCAGTCCAAGACCAGAGCGAGGTTCTGTTTGTGTTCTTGGGAACAGAATTAAGACTCAAAACGGAGTCAAGAGCCAAGGAACTTTATTTGCCCAGCAAGAGCTTTGCAAATGCAAATGGGAGAGAGTAGGAGAGATAAAAAGAGAAAGAAAGGAAAGAAAGAACGAAAGAGTTCACAGCAATAGCTACCACCCCAGAGCTGCGCTGTCCGAACAGCTGATTCATTTCCAACTCTGGTAGGGAACATTCCATTCAATGTTAGTTGGTTCCATTCTTTTATAGGGTTGTCACAAGCTGTTCTGCTTAATCACACCTTCCACGCAGCAGTGGTGTGTGTGCCCAATGCTGTCAGGTGGTCCTCAGAGGTCTCCAGGCCCCTCGATCCCCCCAGCCCCAGGTCTGGGCACATGCACAGGGGTTTGGTTGAGTTTTGCAGGATCAGCCTCCCCCTGTTGCTCCATGTTGTTGGTCAGTGGGTTTCCTGCCTTAAGAATGTTGAGATAAACATTTCCTGTGGTGATGGCTTGAGTTTCCTGCCATAGCAATGCTGAGACAAACACATCTGCAGTGGCAATGGTGGGTCTCACCGATGCAGTCTCTTACAATCATGGACTTACCATTTCCCCAAAGTAAGTTCCTAACATCAGCCTGGTGATAGTTTCTTTTAAAGCATAAAGGCAGTTTGATTTGCCAGTCTTCTAAAACATCACAATGATCTCTGATTCTCTCGTCAATTTTGATCACTTTTCTCTGGGGTCGGGGGAGGGGTGGAGGGGGGTAGCAAAGTGGAGAAAGAAAGAAAGAAAAGGAAAGAAAATTACTGAAGTAAAGGTATACACATAGTTCCTCCATAACTCCTGACCGACTGGTGTGGCCTGGATCTTGTCCTCCCCGTCAGCAGCAGTGGGCTACTATTCCACGATACTTTATTCTACAGCAGTTATTGAGGTCAGATCCCCAGCTAAAAAATCCTTCAACCACTGTTTTCAAACAAATATTTTGCCTTTAATCAAACTGACAGATACAGAAAATAATGTTATCTGTTCTAAGGAACTTACATATTCAACTTTTTTTGCCTAAGACATGAGGAAGACAAGGAATGGATGCTCTTCTGTGAAACACAGTTAGGCCAAATTAAGTACATAGGCTGAGTGACTTCATCATCTTACAAAATCCATTCAACATATTTCTTAAATTAGTATGATTTAAAGCACTAATCTTCTGCTCTTAAAGCTTGACTGTCAAACCTCCCTTTCACTAGCTGTGGCTTATTCTGTGTAAACTAACCTGGCCAAATAAAAGCAATTAATCAGATAAATAAAAATGTTGTAAAAGGTATTGAGTAAATTGTATGACAGGTTGACCACACATTTTAGCTAGGAATAACTGGATGTCATTCTTTAATGTTGAGTGAATACACCATATTAAAAAGTAGATTTGTCTTAATATTAGCAAAGATCTGTAATTCAGTATTGACTGGGAAGCCAACACATACCAAGAAGGTTGTCATTAAATGCTTCACAAATGCCTTTGCTATAATTAACATTAGCATGCTGTTCCCATTACCAAGTCCAGGGAGTTTTCATAATGTTTTCTACTTGCAAAGGCAGAATGTTAACAATCTGTACAGTGATCGCTATAATGAAAGATCAGCAATAATAACACCAGGAAGGTTAATGAAATACTGTTGCTGAAGCAAAGTTGCTCAGCAGGTTAACAGAGGCACTGCACTGAGAGCTCGTGCAACAAAATGCACCATGATGTCACCACTTAAGGGCATAAATGGTGGAAATCTGCTTTTCCACTAGGACGGACCACAAAGTGTCTCATTTTCTTTCTGTCTCTCATGGAAGAGGAATGTCATCCTATCACTGACTATTTCTGCGTGCCTCCACACTACTGCTAAACCCACGACTATTAATCCCTTTGAACTTTACCAGAAAAAACTGTTATGTCAGAGAAAATTAGAAAGAGTGATGTCCAACTTCTTCACTAACTGTATCAAATTTTCATGAATGCAAGAATATAGCAGTTAAAGATGCTCTTTCTCAAGGAAGAAAAGCAATGCAAGCAGACATAGTCCTTGTTACAGGGTTTGCAATGAAGGGTTTGGTCTTTGCTTCTAAATCCCATTAGCACTTCCTGCAGAAAACTTACTTCTCTGCATCTACAGTGGTACGAATAAGGTGGCACAAGTCCTAGCATAAGCCTTGTGAGTATAAAGATCTAAAGATTGTTATAATGATCCTAGCTAAAGGTACCTCTGCAAATCTGTTAGCAGCTCTGTGTTACAGGCATCACTGACAGAAGTTCAGGTTTTGCCACGTGGCTACAAACCTAAAGTGGCTACAAGTAAACCCACTTGGTTCTCTTCTGAAATCTATCAGTCCTCCCTCCCCCATGAACCTTTCTGATTTGCTCTTCTTCAGAGCACAGTTCTCTGCACCCAAACACCACTTTGCAGGAATAATCAGAGCTCTACGGCTGGTCCCAGTACTCTCTCAGTGCAGATTCACAGAGGCAAAATAAAACAATGTGCCTGATGTTCCTTGAAGAGCTACACTTACATGGAGATACATGCTTCATTGAAGACACTCCTTAGTTAACTGACCCTGAGGAACTGGCCAATGGCCTTCTTGATAGAAAGTTTATTCTTTATAGGAAAAAGAGAAAAATTTAAGAGTGAAAAAGTATTCCCCCCCCCCCCCCCCCCCCCCCTTAAGATAAAATGCAGAATAAAGGATAAAGCCATGATCTGGAAGGGTAAAAGAGCACTACCAATAGCATATGCAACTAAGCCAGGCATGTCTGGCAAGTGGACTTACTACTGCCTTCAAATTTTTCATTAGTTGTTTGCTCAGACCTTAGCAACAGCAGGCATAGGTCTTTTACTCAGCAACAAGCTGCACAAATGCTCTGCTGTTACTGCAGTGCTGCTAGTATCCAGACTGCGTGTAATGCAGAGCTCAAACTAGCCTCACAGGTCAAAGAAAGTGTTATGAGATGCACCTCTATTTCACAAAGTGTTAGCATGCCTAATTGGAAAATCCCACATTTTTAAATTTTAAAGCTGCACATTAACATCCAAGCACTACTTCTGTTAACTTACGTTGTCTCCATACTGGTCCTGGTTCACCTCATTTTTCAAGGACTGCCTACAAATACCCACTTCCAAGAAAAGCATTTTGTTTGACTACCGTTCCTTCTCTTTTTATCACTGTTTTTTCCTTTCTTCTCTGTTTTTCTTTTTCTTATAGATTCACTAGTATCACCCTGTGCTGAGAACATCAGTTTTCAGCTTTCTGCTGATGTTTTCTTCCATCAGCAGTGCACGTGTGTTGTTGCTGAGCTTGCTGTTGTGACTAATCTGTATTCTGGTGGGCTCATCCTCATCCAGCATACATACCTCTGCTGCCTGTTGACATCAGTCTGAATTTGGCTGTCTCAGGGATGTGGTTCCCAGCATGTGCTCTGATGGTTGCTTTTGCTTCAGCTCTTCCTGTTTCCAATGCTGGCTGACTTACATGTCATTTACCTTATGGTTATTTGTTAATTGCCAAAGTTGTATCTTGACCTACGCATGCCATTGTCAATGTCTCATATTCTTCTTGTTCGGTGGATTTGTTTCTTTACTTTGGTTTTCAGTCTTTACTGGCATACATACACTCCTCTAATAAATCATATACCACCCCTACCCACCCGCACCCCCTGCCAAAGGCAGCTCCATTTGCCTGGTCCAGTAATAAGTTTTCTCTTTCGTTATTGAATTGATCTTGACGTGAGTTACATATTTGTTTAAGTCTTTTGTCTTCATCTAAAGGAAAAGCTCTGGTTGTTAAGCAAGAGTTGCCTCTAATAATAAAAGCTCAGAACAATTTGAGATTAATAATTTTAGTCAGTGATAGCTAAGGAGTAAGTTAAAAACAGGTGCTTTTAGTTCTACTAATAAGCAGGGACAGAGCATCCAGCTTTACTAATATTTCATTCCTTGCAAAACATAATGTAATCCAGGTGCTGCCTGATTTAGTACCAGTGTAATTCTGCAGACTAGGGCAAGTTTACCTGATAGAGAAATTAGGATGTTGTTTGGTGTTGGGCTGACTAGATGCAGTAGTTCCCTGGATTAGTTCCTACTGTAATATCTGAAGGCATATGTAAATGTAATGCCGAGCACTCTTGGAACCAAACCTCAGACTTCTTTTTGTCTGAAAAGACAAAATGGCATAACTTGACCTTGCTAGTCTGAAATGAGAAGCAAGCACTGGAGGTGTCTCTCCTGCAACTGAGCTTCTCTTTACGCCAGCCCCAACACACCGTTAGCCATAAACTCCCAACTGACTAATTGGGCTCCACTACTACAGTTAAATGAGAACAGAAAAAATAAGGTGGGATCCCTGTTCAAATAACCTCTAAATCTTCCCTTTGCTCAGAAATAGTGAGGTACTACCCCACCCCTCCCCTACACTTGTTTCTCTGACCATTTCTGACACACTTCTCAAAAGCTTGAAGAAATCTAGACATATTTTGACTCTAGCAATATGCCTCCAGTGTGGAACACAAAGTGAGTATCAGAAATTTGTCTCTCTGGCCAGAAGGTTACCCACAGGCAGAGAAAGGCCAGTGTTGCTCTCCGGTGTCATTCTCTGGTGAGAAGGTTGACTTGCACTCCTCTTACCCGCCCCAGCCGCACGTCAGCCACCCTCAATACTTAGGAAGGAATTTGGAAACTTTTTTTAAGCATAAGGACCCTAGAGCAGTCCAAGCCCGAGGAGACAAATGCTGCATGTGTTTTGTGTCCGTGGCCTCCACAGAAGGAGTTCCCTCAGCGCTGGGGGAGCAGGAAGAGAGCCTGGTTGCTGGTGGCAACAGAGCACGGAGGTTGACCAGGTTGAGGTCACCAGCCATCCTGGAGGAGGGCAGCTCATATGGAGTGGGCCAGGCCCAGGGCAGAGGGCCTCCCCCAGTGCTGGGAAGCTCTGTGGGGAGAGTGCCCAAGGGTCTGATTTCAGACTCCGATGTTGTGTTTGAATGCAGTAAGCCTAAATGATTCTCTCATCCTGGAAGTTACTCAGTGGCCTGCTCCATCAGCAACCAGGTGTTGTTTTATGGTCAATGTTAAATTGAACAGGAGCACAGAACAGCTGGGAAAATGGCTAGCAGATTGCAATGCCCATGGGGAATCTTAACTTTAAAGGCTTTTAATATTGACACTTTGGTGGCTCTTAGGTGTCTGCATATCTTTCCTGCAGCTCAGGAACGCTGAGCTTTTTGACTCACAGTACTCCCCAGCTGTTTTCTTCACCCTATTTTAATTTTAATGCAGATCATTGTTTCTCATAAGGGCAGTGAACCTGAGCAAATAGTTACCTGTTCATGACACGGTACTTCATATCCTTTTGCAGCTCTTTACTATGTCACAATCCTTCCCAGTTGTTTTTTTCACCTTATTTAAATTTTAATGCAGAATGTTGTTTCTTGTAAGGGCAGTGAACTTGAGCAAATGTTTTCTTAATCGTAAGACTGTACTGTACTTCATATGCTTTTGCAACTGTTCCCAATGCCCCTCATGAAGCATGGTGTTGTGGTGTAACCCTAGCTGGTAATTAAGTACCACGCAGCCACTTGCTCACTCCCCCTCACCCAGAGGGATGGGGAGGAGAATCAGAAAAGAATGTAAAACTGAAGGGTCGAGATAAAAGCAATTTAATAATTGAAATTGAAGAAAAATGGAAAACCAATAATAACAATAATGACAATAACAGTTGGGAGCAGGGCGGGGCGGGGGGGGGGGGTTGGGGGAAGGGGGAGTTGGAGGAGGGCAGAGACCAGAAGTGTATAAAATCCAAAGGAAAAGGGAGAAAGGAAAACAGGTGATGCACAGTACAACTGCTCACCACCTGCTGACCAATGCCCAGCCAGTCCCTGATCTGATGGTGCCCAGCCAGTATCTGAGCAATGATTTGCAGCCAATCCCCCAAGTTTATATAACAAACGTGATGTCCCATGATATGGAACACCTCTCTGGCTAGTTCAGGTCACCTCTCCTGGCTGTGTTCCCTCCCAGTTTCCCATGCCCCTCCAGCCCTCTCGCTCGCAGGGCCTGAGGACTTTTTAGTCCTTGAGTTAGTATAAACAACACCCAACAACAACCAAAAACATCAGTGTCCTATCAACATTGTTTTCACACCAAATCCAAAACACAGCACTGTACTGGCTACTAAAAAGAAAATTAACTCCATCCCAGCCAACACCAGGACACATGGGCATAAATCACATCTGTCTGTCACATCTTTGCTCCAGAAAAAATCTTCAGAGCAATCAGAAAAATGTATTGCTATAGAAAATATATTGCAATTCCTTGCATTACAGAGTGAATTCTCTGGTGTTGAGTGAACTGGTTTTGACTTAACCTTCTCTATATCCTTCCTTTCTTCCTGGTCTCAACTTCCTTCCCAGATTCTTTACTTTTTTCCCCTGAGCAGCATAGTGGAACAGGGAATGGGGCTTGCAGTCAGTTCATCACATGCTGTCTCTGCTGCTCCTTCCTCCTGATGGTCATTCCCTGATCCAACGTGGTGTCCCAACCATGAGACACAGTCCTTCATGAACTCTTCAGCATGGGTCCTTCCCACAGGCTGAAATTCTTCACAGACTGCTCCAGCATGGGTCTTTTCCATGGGGTCACATTTTGTTCCAGAAAACCTGTTCCTATGTAGGCTTCTCTCCACAGACCTCAGCTCCTGACAGGAGCCTGCTCTAGCACAAGTTGTCCATGGGCTGCAGCTTCCTTCAGATCACATCCACCTGCTCCAGGGTGTGGTCCTCCACAGGACTCCAGAGTGTGGACCTCCATGAGTTACAGTGGGAGAACCTGCATTACTATGGTCATAAATGTGTTGTATGGCTTTTGGAACAGCAGTTGTCAGAAAAAGCTTTGGTTTTTTAGAATTAAGTTTTGGATTGACCCAAAGAAGTCCTAAAATATCTTGTTCTATTAAAAGCTCTGTTTAATTAATTGATTTTATTTAAACCTAATTACATTTAATATAATTCAATGCCAGTCATGATCAGAATGACATAAGGGTATTTCTTCAGAATGAGATGCTCTTGGACCCATTTTGTTCCTGGAGTGCAATTATTATCTCTCACTGCACTGCTTCACAAGCCTCATACTCAGAATTCACATCCCTTTTAGTATTATTTACTTGAGCTGCCCAGTGTTCTTCATAGAACTAGGAGTATCTGCAGTCCCTGCCCTCTGTAAGGGAAAGGATTTCAATCTTGGCCAGTGTCACCAGGTCAGGAAAAGCAATCAGGGTACAGAGATCATAGTATGTAGAACAGTATATACATACATATATTGAAAATTAAGAACTGCAGTGGTATCTGTTTGCTGGGTCAAATCTGTCTAATCAGGAATCAGCAGTGGTACTGCATGCATGGGAGAGGGATCTTGCCTGAATTGTGACGGAAAAGTAAGGGGAGTTGTGTTTACCTACACATTCATGACAGATCCTTCAGTTACACAAGGTATATGGTTTAACTGCTGCACTTTGCCTACTCAGTCTGGCACTGCACTTTTTTCCTCAGATGAAGTGTCCTTGAAAACCCTCACAATCCAGTCCCACAGCTGGTGCTCAACTCATTGTAGGTTCCTGACTTATCCTGGCTTCGCCCTCCAAAGCTTGGCCATACCACTTCCCAGACATCCTCCTGCTTTTTAACCATGCTGACTGGGGGATTCTTGGTCCCACACTGCAACAGAGATGTGGAGGAGAGAATGTTAGATGACTGTAGTGATTTCTTTATTTAAGGCTCAAAGAATTTTATGTATTTGGACCTTTAGGGTTTAGCAGAAGGAGAGCTGAACTGTTCATCTGGAGACCAACAGACATCCCAGACTTACATGTTATGTAGACATCCTGAAGATAAATATTGTCAGGTCTAAAGTAGGAATAAATACAGGAGCATAAATATTACTCTAAAATCACATACTCTACCACATACTGTCTTGAAAAGCCAGAGCAGTGATAGTGATGGGGCTTCCACAACTTTTCCAGGCTACCCATTCCCATGTCTCACCACCCTCATCATAAAAAATTTCTTCCCTAGGTCCAGTCTAAATATATCCACTTGCAGTTTAGAAGTGTTGCCCCTTGTCCTGTCATTGCAGGACCTGGTAAAAGGACTAGTAACCTTACCCTTTGGTTTGTTTTGGTTTTTTTCTTTCTATTTTTACCTTGCCTTTGACTGAAAGGTTTTCAAGATGAGGTTCCACCAGTCTTTCTACCCAAATCTCATTGCAGCTGAACATAATTTCAGAGAGGTCATTTTCATACTTCTTTCTAGTCCATAAACTTCATTAATAGTTCATTATTTCATTAGTTTTCACGCATATTTATTTTGGTTCATAATGACTCATTTATCTTTCCTCTTATATTTATCTGATTCTCTAACCCAAATCAATTAACAGCACATTCACTTTTTAAAGTAATCAAGTATTTGAAATCTGCATTTACTACACTGAAAGTCTACCATTCCTTATGCTTTCTGTTGGATTGTCTATGTTCTATGTTGAATTCAGAGATAGAAAGGTTGCATGAAAAGAAAAAAAAAATAAAAGCAAAAACTCTAAGTACCTGGAGAACATTCTTATCAGTATTACAGGTATTCAGAAACTGAAAGAATGAACCCAAATCTAGTTCTGTGTACAGTATCTATGTCTAACTGGTAAGTGTAACCCCCAAGACTTAGAGAAATGAGTAAATGTGAGCTAAATGCTAACAGAGCAGAATATAACTATGTTGTTGTAAAATACTAAAAAGCTGCTGACACTTCAATAAAAACTTTCATGTGTTGCTCTTATTTAATCTTGCTTATGCTAACATGTTTTCAGTTTTCTCAGTGCCTTCTACCCAGCCAGCGTCCACGACATCCCCATCACACCACAACTTCTAATTAACTGCAAAGATAAAGAGATAAGCTTGTTCATAAAACTCAGCCTTCTGAAAGAATGATTTCTGTTAAAGACTCCATCAGCTCTTCCTCATGAAATCTTTTTCCTCCATTAATTCCCAGTTCTCATAAATACTACACAAATTCATCCTTAATGCAGAGCCATGTGCTGACTGTCAGTTGTTTTCATGGTGAATGTGCTTCTTTATATTGTGCCTGCTTGAGTTGATTCTGAATTTTGCCTACTCATTTGCTCTTTTTCTCCTAATTTTCAGTTTTCTCAGTCATAACTACATCACAACACAATGCTTCTGACAACTGATTACTTTTTGCCAAATTTCAGATGTCTTGTCAAAAATCAGTTCTATATCTTCCATTTCACCTTTATTGCCTCAGATTAAAATGACAACTGACCTCCTGTCAGCCTTGCAAAACTGTAAAATTAGCTCTTCAAGATGTAATCAATTAGAAATCACTCTGTACTTCCATCCTTCTTTTTGTAGCTTCTCCATTTCATGTTCCACATCTCAAGTTTAAAGCACAGTTCATTATTTTGATAGTGCAGCTTTAAAGTTGGGCTCCTCTCTCTGTTTTAACCAACAATTAATAAATAGAGCAAATGCTTCAACTGACTTTCTACTGTGACCTGGAAAGACACAGATAAAAACGGTATTTGAAATTTCTTCCAATGGCTCTTTGTTTCTATGGAGCTTCAGCCTAGACATGGTTCTCTGTCTAGCACTGTTTACTCTGTTAAGGGATTTCATGCTTTTCTTTTTTACCTTTCTACCATACAATGCTCAGGAATCACCATAAGGCAATAGCTGGTGTTAGAGACAATTTTATTTGTCTCTAATCCAGCTGATTTTTTTCAGCTATACACTGTGTTCCTCCTTTACTCCCTGTGAACATCTTAAAGTACTCAACGAAATGTTTACATTTGTAAGTAATTTGGTTAATCAAAAGCTTAGCATATCTTGAGGGCTGAGGCTGAAAAGTCATAAGCCATAATGAAATTAAATGAGGAGTCACCAGGAGCTCAGCAGAAAATGCCTCCAGTTCCTGAAGCAGCTACCAAAGGGCAGAGTTTTAAAGATGCCAAGAGCATGTGAGGCAACTTTCACTGCATTCACCAGGATCCATTGTGGAAACAATTTGAAATATTTTTGGCCAACTTTAAGATTCCCAGGAAAAGCAGTTAAAATATGTACAAAATGGGAGCAACAGAGTCACTTTGAGAGGGGAGACCAGGGAAAACACCAGGAAAATAATGAACTAGAGGAACAGATGTTCAGCTGGAGTTCAGGAGAGTCAGACCCACAGCCTGGGTCCATTCACAGAGGCCTTTGCCAAACCCTTCATCGTTAATATCTACATTAGAAAGATGGGACTTCGGATGTATTTCTTCCACTTCCTTTCCCCCTCCTCTGTGTTCCCCACCACCACCACCACCACCACCCCAACCCATTTCTTTAGAAATAGAGATTCAGAAAAACAAACATACAACTTACCTTTTTCCAACAAACCAACCACCACAACAAAACCAGCCTCTTGCTCTGCTTCAGTCTGCTCCCTTTTTTGCCTGCATGAATTTTACTAGCTCACAATTCCACTGGGTCAAGTGGAAGATAAAAATCAGTGGTAGACAGATGTTTTTTCAGTAATTGCATGCTTGGTTTTGTATCTGAAAATTTGTGTGAAAGGGAATGACTACTAAAAAATATGTTCTCAAAAATATAGATTGATGGGTAGACAGATAAACACAAAATCTGTTGCTTCTTATGTCTCAAAAAATATTTGATATAATTTTATATTAACAGTAGGAAGCTTGCCCAGTAGAAACTTAAATAAAAGAAATACGTTCTTAGTTGTATATATAATCAAGATGGCGATGCAATGGCTATATCTAAAAGGCAGAAACATAAAAATCTTACAATAACAACTCAGTCGCACATTATCATGAAGCAAAATAAGCCACATTTCAGGAAAGTAGTAAAGAAGCAATCAGACTTTGGACAAACAAGCATTTGTGTTACTATGTAGACAGACTGTAGGAAAACTTTACAGATGGTAGAGGTCTGCATCATTTACTTTATCTACCTTGTTTTCCCAAGTCCTATGTTCTTGTCTGTACCCTTCCCAAAATTTGTTAATCAGACACCACTGAAGGCAATGAAATTCAACTGAAGTCTGTGTGGGGAGAACCTGTTACTAAGTAAGAACACAACACATGACTCAGAATTATTTCTGATTTTCTTTTGTTTATTCAGCCATCAACTTTTTTTATAATTTTCTTTAACTGATCTGAGATTAATTTTTCAAAAAATTTTTGCACTCCTCAAACTGTATTGGTTGATCAGAAAGACTGTTATTCTACTGAAAAGGTAAGTTAAAAAAAACCAAACAACTAAACAAAATACTTCCACTAACTTGCCATATCAATTAAAACATGACATTATGTGCACAAGCTTCACATCTGAAAGGTTAAAACAAGCAAGCAGTTGAAAGCTTAACGTAGCAACAACTTGTCCACACACCTGAACAAATTCCAAAGAAGTTGTTCTGCCATCATTACCCATGCATACAAGCAAACATAAATATGCAAAAGAGACAGATGCGGCATACCACAGAGAAAACATTCCTCACCACTTCCCCTTTGTCTTTTCTAAGAGTGTTCTAAGGCACCACAACTTCGATCTGGTGAACAAAACTTCATAATAGTGCTTACTGAAGTCATGACAAATTAATTCCTTGTTTGGGACTCTGGAATCGATTTTCTTCTTCCCAGCCTGTGAAGAAAGATTCATCACTTGAGGGAGTAGCGGTAGTAGCACTAAAGTCAATAGCATGTGACAGAGAGGGTGTATTGAAGCAATGGTTTAGCAAGTTCAGCCTATAAAATGGATTATTTGAATCAAAAAGGGCTGCAATGCAGTTTGGATTTCATGGTTGTGCAGGAACATACAAGGAATAGAAAAAAAAAATATCCTTGCTCAAAATAAATGGGAGGGAAATGTATCCTTGGCTCCACCGTACCCTTCAAAGAGTAGAGCTGGAGCAATCACTATGGGCCAGCGACAGAGCTGTGTTGGCCAGCTGTCTGTTGGCACTTCTTAGACTGGGCAGAGAGAGCACAGTAGGACTCTCAGATCAGTCACCCTCTGTGGACACAGGGCACTTGCTTTCTTGGACGAATATTGTCCCATCTGGAAATAACTGCAAGTGATTCTGTGAATTGGGTGCTGCTTATCCAAACGCAGGCAGACATTTTTTTATCTTTCCACTTTCATGGACATTATCATTGCAATAACCAAAATGGAAAGGGAAAAAATTTGCATCTGCCCCTTTGATGGTAGTAAATGATGACAGTCTGTGGTCATGCTAACAAAACATTGGCAGTTCCCCTTCAAGCCTTGCAGAATCTGTACCTTAACACAAATGCACTTAGTGCTGTTGGCAATCAGTATGTTGGAAGTGGTTAATACAAATATATTGAGATACCAGAAGACCTTTGCCCTACCAGACTAGCAGGAAATACATAGTCTGTCCTCTGGGCTTTCACAGGATCAGTATATATGTATTTTGACATAAATTGCTGAAAGACCAATTTTAAACTGTGTCTTGTTATTTTTTTAGTAACCTAAGGGAGCAAAAGCAAGTCAAAAAATGTTGGAGAGAAAATACCTGTAAGCAATACCAAGCAAAAAGATCTGACCCAGCTCTGTCTAGGAATGTCAGATTAGTTTTCCTTATACCCTAGAAGCAAACTGTAATACAACATGTTGCACTGCAGTATGTCTGTAGGATGTTCCCCAAGAAAAATGCTGACAACTACTTTGTGTGAAATAAAAAGTTAAAAAGGACATTTTTCTCTATTACCACTTTTACTTACTGGTATTATCCTTCTCTCTTAAATACATAAGTGATACGGAGCATTACACACAAAAAAAAAAATCCAAAGAAAAAAGTGTGTCTTTGCTCTTTCCTCTGCTGCTGTTCTAGCTGTACTTAGTGAAATATTACTGTGCTATTTGTTAATCAATAAATGACTCCTTGTTTTTCTGTCACATGCATTTTCACATGTAACACAAGCTCTCTCAGTGTGCACTTGTTCTTATGTGTTAATGTCTGAAAAACCGATACAGGCCCAATGCTTCCAGCTGTAGGTGTTCTTCATGGTACAAACACAATTAAGTCAGTTGAAAAGTCATGGAAAACAGAGCGTGTGCCTGAGAACTGGAATGGAAAGCCAATGTCACTCCAGTCTTCAAAAAGGACAAGAAGGAGGAAAAAGAAAACTACAGGCTTGTCAGCCTCACCTCCGTCCCAGGAAAGGTGTTGGAACAGCTGATCCTGGAGGTCATCTCCAATCATGTGGAGGAAAGGAACGTGATCAGGGGCAGTCAACATGGATTCACCAAGGGGAAATCATGACTGACCAACCTGATAGCCTCCTATGATGGAACAGTTGCCTGGGTAGATGAGGTGTAGTGGGTGTCGTCTGGCTGCCCAGAGAGGATGTGGGGTCTCATTCTCTGGAGAAATTCAAAACCCACCTGGATGTGATTCTGTACAGCCAGTTCTAGCTACCTGTTGTAGCAGGGTATTGCACTAGCTGATCTCCAGATGTCTTTTTCCAACCCTAACCATTCTGTGATTCTGATTCTGTGAAATACACATCTGCCAACAGATTTAGTTACAGTATGTTACAGACACTGCAGCTTACAGTAGAAAAATCAATGTGTGTGTGTGTGTCCGGTTGTTTACTGTCAAGCACTTGCTAAAATAATATGCAGAATTGCGGTTGTATTTACTAGAGGCAGACATGTACTTCATCATGCATGTTAAATAATTCCATCGGCACAGAGGCAAGAACATTGAATGAAATCACTTGATATTCGTTACTCCAGGATAGGACAACATAGAATCATAGAATCATGGAATCATTTAGGTTGGAAAAGATCTTTCAGACCATCAAGTCCAGCCATAAACCAAAAACCTTGTTTTAAGTACAAGCCAAATTACTCAAATCTTACAGTTTCCTCCAGGGAGGGAATATACATCGTTTTCAAAGGCACAGAACAAATGCAAAGCATGATATCCTCACAGAAAAACAAAGAAGGAAATCTAGATGCCCTGATGTCCTTTATCTGATTCCCAAGATAAAAAAATGGACAACCAGCCAACCAAAAAAATTGATTGCAAGAGAGAGGTTTACAGGGCAGTAGTTACCAAGCTGTACCTGGAGGCTGGTGACAACTGGGGTGCAGCAGGTGTCTGTCCTGGGATGTGTCCTATTTAATTTTTTAACTATTGGCATAGGGAAAGTGAAGGAGATCCATCATGAGGTTTGTGGATGATGCCAAACTGGGGGGCCAGTCCATATGTGTAAGAGCAGGGCTGCCACCCACAGGGACTAGCATGGGGGAAAATGAGCTAAAAATAGTTCAATCAAATTCAGCAAGGACAAAAGCCCAGAGGGAGAGCCGGTATTATCCCCTCTGTTTAGCACTTGTCAGACCACAGCTGGGTCATGGGTCCAGTTTTGAGCCCACAAATCAGGACAGAAGTCAACAAAACAGGGCAAGACCAGGAGAGGCCACCAAGGGAGTGGGACTGGAGCACTAAGCCTATGAGTTGAGGTTGTGGGGCCAGGGATGATTCAACCTGGAGCAAAGATGGCTTTGGGACACCTGAAAGCACCTTGGTGCCTACAGGGAGGGGATCAAGGGTCTGAGGTCAGGCTCTTCATAGAGGTGCCCAACAGAAGAACAAGAGAGAGTAGCATCAGGTGAAACTAAAAAGGCTTAGGCTGGAAGTCAGGAAAAAGTTTTTTCTCCACAAGGATAGATGGAGTGAGGGCCTGGAGAGGTTGTGTCACCTTGGAGAATTTTAAGCCTCAACTGCCTAAAGCCCCGAGCAAAGCAGTCTGTCTTCATGTATGATTCTGTTTTAAGCAGGAGGCTGAAGAAGAGACCTGGGGTGCTTTACAACCTGAATTATTCCTCATTTTTGTGCTTTTCCCTCATTAGTGACTGCATTACTATTTGTCCTCTTTCTTTCACTTTAACTAGTATATGACAGGCTGTTGCACCTATTTTTCACAGGTCTATGAGACTGTGGGTGATAGGATCTATCTTGTCTGTGAAACAGTGATTATTTATATGTGAGTTGTGGTTCATCTTTCCACAAGGGCATGTAGTGATAGGACAAGGGGTAATAGCTTTAAACTGGGAGTAGATTTAGATTAGATATAAGGAAGAAAGTCATCCCTTTGACAGTGGTGAGGCAATGGAAAAGGTTGCCCAGAGAAGCCAAGGATGCCCCATCCCTGGAAGTGTTCAGGGCCAGGTTGGATGGGGTTTTGAGCAACCTGGTCTAGTGGAAGGTGTCCCTGCCCATGGCAGGGGGCTTGGAATTAGATGATCTTTGTGGTCCCAAGCTGTTCTATGATTCTATAATTCTATAGAATTCTTCTTAGAACCTACTCACTAGCAGCACTATGGCTGGTGAGTTGTGCCTTGCAGAGATTCACAACATGCTGGCTGGAAAGTGGTTTCCCTGATTTCCTCCAGGGGGAATTACTGTAACGATCAGCCCTCAATACACAGATGCTTCCCTGATTTCAGACAACTCAGCCACAAGCTTCTCAAGTGCACTTGTAAGAATTCATGGGCATTCACGTTCAGGCAATTGTTTGCATCTACCTCTCATTTCACCTGATGCTGTAGCAACATGCCTTTCTGTCACAGCACTCTCCAAACTATCAAGCTGCAACAAAGACTTTTACCACCACATACCCAACACACACTTCATGCCAGTCCTGCTGCCTTCTGCTAGTATCTCCTCATCCAGGGTGTGCACTCTCTCTCTTCTCTTTGCTTCCTCCTCCTCCTCCTCTCTCTTCACTGGCTGCTCAACCACTTAACAGAACCAGCCACAGATGTACTTTATCTACATCGGACACCCACCCCCCCCACCCCCCCACCCCACACCCCCACCCCCACCCACTCCCCACCCACCCCACCCCACCCCCCGGACCCTGAAGCCAGCCCACAGCTGTATGTTATGAATGTTAATTAACCCAGCTTCATTCCTCTAAGTCCTAAAATGGTTTAGAAGCTCCAGTCTCATTTCCTTAGAATAATTTATTTTCTTTGGTTTTCCTTTTTTTCACATTCCAACTTTCAGCAGTTATCCAAAATTTCTGTAATCAAGAGGTTCCTTGGATAGTCACCCTGTGTGTCTCTTGCTCTCTGTAATACATCTGTAAGCATTACATTGTGTACATCATCTTCAGCAATTTATCAGTCCTCAAGATATCTAAGAAAATATCTCAAGGATTATATTTTCCTCTAGATGCTTGTTCACTTTCAGTTCTTATATTTGTACTTGTCAAAATAGGTATTGATGTTTGGGTAATATTTCGGTAATAGAATATTTATGACAGAACTGATGAACCTTTTTCTGTCCTTGAGACAAGAAGTTATGTGGGGGAGCTGGAGTGAGGGAGGACAGATTTAGAGGATAACACATTAACAACTACCTCAATGTTTCCTACCACAAACCATATCTGATCAGGGGCATACAATAGGGGTAATACTTGTAAGGAGTTACCTCCAGCTGTGGAAGCATTTTTAAGTCTACTTGTCTGGTCTGTAGAGACTCCAGTTTTAGAAATCTATAGATACACATTTTGTTGTTTATTTACACCCTTTATGAAAGCTTTTTTCAACTCATTCTTCACTTTGACAAGATATATTGTCTTGATTTAGGCTGTACACATCTCTGGGGATCCACAGCAGGAGACAATAAATTAGCCAAGTTTTTTGCTAAAAAGCTCTCAAAATTTGCACTGATCACAGCAGCTTAAAGACATAAAGACTGACCAAGAAGAAACAGTTTAGTAGGCTGCTTCTAAAGGCAGTTAATTGCCTACTAATACAGTGCAAGAAAAACTGCCAGCTGGAAGGTTGAAGTTATTTGAGCCATTACTAATGGGAAAAGAAAATTAAAGAGTAATTGGTAATACAGTCTGTGTTACTGTGTGGTAACACACTGTGGACCAGTATACAATATGAGTAATGCCATGTCCTTATTTAGCATCATGACGTGCTGCTGTCTCATACCTTTTAATGCACTTGTCCTGGCCACATCCTCTGACATAAGGCCACGGTGATACCCCTGGTTTACAGACAGCCTCAGGGACTATGGCCCAGGCCATCCAAACCACACACCTGGTACCTAAGGGCAGGTCACCCACAGGTTTTGGAGCCTGTACACCTGTGATAAGATCACTTCAGAGAAGGGTCAAACACCCACCCACTACATGCTCATGCCCCTTCCTCAGCAGGACAGGCAGAAAATGGATGAGAAAACTCTTGGGTCAAAGTGAAGACAGAGATTGCAAAACCTCCTTGACATGGCAAAAATCACTTTATCATCAGTTATACTAATTTGGCCAGTAAGAAATAAAGACAAGCATTAGAAGAGATTTTTTAAACTCTTTGGGAAGAGGATATTTAATATTATTGGGGGTGGGGTGTATCATATGCACAGTATTCCTGAATTGTCTGTATCCTCCAGGAAGGTATCCACTATTGATTGAAAAATGTAAGCGCATTATTGTATTCATTCCCTTATAACACACTATTGATTGGAAAATGTAAGTGGATTATTGTATTTATTCCCTTATGACATGTATTTGCACTAAGTTGTATCTTAATACAGGAAAAGGATTGTTTTTCTTTAGTTGTGCAGTCCGGAATAAACAGTGTGGAAATAACGATATACTAAGCCACACACTGTAGGAACAAATGGTCTTAATGGTACGCTGTGTAAAATAAAGCACCATGGCCTTACTGATCCAGCTCTTAGGTAAAACCAAAATGGTTGATCACATGAAACTATCTGGTGGTGGAAATGAAAAGTTCCATGGGGCTGGGGCATACAACCTATGAGTCAATTGCTCAGAAAAAGAGACTGACAGAGTAAGACTAAGGCCAAGCCATGCATTTGGGTACCCTTTCCTGGATGGACAACTCAGAAACAGGGTGGCTCAAAGCAAATGGGAGCTTGTACCCTGCAAACACTGCAGGACTCCAAAGACGACTAGTTAATGACAGGTATGAGGTTCTTGCTGTAACTGTAAGGTAAGTAGTTGCAACTTAGATATGGAACATTCGTCATGAGCAATGAAGCTATTACTAAGCTATGAATGTGACCACTTTGGTTATTACAGTATGTCAATTGTCTGTTCTGCATGCACAGATTTGGATTTTTTTTTCAGCTTAAAACCCCCGCAGAAATCAGGCATGCCCTGTAAGATGGCAGCACATCAACTTTCTGGCCCATTCAGTCCACGTGATCAGGACTGGGTGTTACCTGGGTTCCTCTGTTTCCCCACATTGTCTCTCTGAGCTCCTTTGTGGGTCTGTGGATGATCTTATGTCATATAACCAAGCATGCTCACGTGGGGCCTTAGTGTTAAATGATGTGAAGACCTATAAAAACCAACATGTTTAAAAGAAGGGGAAAATAGATCTATCTTTCCATGTTATGAATGTGAACATGTTTACAGTTTAAAAAAGAATTAGAAATAAAAATAACAAGCGGCACTAAGCACCGATTATTGGTATATTTGCTTTATTAGTCTACATTTTAAAGACTTTGACACAAGAGGGATTTTGCATTGTAACTCCCCAGATTATGGAAAAAGAAAGAAGAGGCCAATCAAAATAAAATTCTGCATTTGTTCCAGCTAGTTGCATCTTCTGTTTTCAGCTGTGGGAAACTGCATACACCGTAGAGAAGAACAGGAAGGAGAAAAGGTGACTTTGAGATACACTTTAGAA
This sequence comes from Falco biarmicus, assembly GCF_023638135.1. Classification (NCBI taxonomy): domain Eukaryota; kingdom Metazoa; phylum Chordata; class Aves; order Falconiformes; family Falconidae; genus Falco; species Falco biarmicus. Next base: position 10,354,165 of record NC_079311.1, read on the forward strand.
AGATACTAACTTTGAAAAGAAAGAACACAAAACAATCCAGGAAAGAAAAGTGCAAAGAAATGTCATAAAATATCTAGGTAAAAATGTTGCAGAATGCAATATACTAACAGCTATCATTCACCACATCTGAGTTTTATAAAATCTAAATTATTAAAATAATACTAATTTACATGAATTCAAAATGTATCCACAGATACTTAGTAAAGAATCCTTGCCTTTTTTGTAAATATCTCAATAGCTATCTCTCTCTTCTTTTTTTCTTTATTTTTCTTTATTTGTTTTTCCAAAATAAGGGTTAAAGCATCACACTCAGGAATAAGAAAATTACATTAAAAATCTTTTCCATTCACTTCAGCAGGTTTTGGATTAGATTTACAGATCAAATTATTGTAATGGATTTAAAACAGAAGTGGGAGGACAGATAGAAGTTGGTTAGAAATACCTGTTTCTACAAAGAGAAAAGAATAAAAAGAAACTGGAAACAAGACACACAGATTTGAGTTGAAAATAAAGATTAGATAATCACTGGTGAATTAATATCTCCTTTAGAGAATATGAGTAAATTTAATTTGTACAGTGACATCTTTGCTTGTGAGCTGTGATATGCTCCAAATATAAAGGTTTACCACAGAGCCCTGTAAGAATGAAAAGGATTATATGGTCATCTTGTGATTTATACAGGATTTATGATCTCAAGCCACTCATGACTGCATCACAAAAAAGACCTTCATCAAAAGCACAGTTCTGGCTTTGTCCAAATACAGACTAAATAATCCTCTCTCCACTGCCTCGTTCCCAGTCAATACTTTGAATTCCCAGGAGGTCTGAACAAGCAGTAGTTATATTTTTCACAAAATGTGTTGCCTTCTGTATCCTTTCCCAGAATTGCTAGCAGCTGAATTGGTTTGAAACACAACAAAAAATTTCAGGTAATTCAATGTGTATCAGTTTTGTACTTGGGATGCAACATGGTCTCCTTGGTCCCTGGTGTGAATATCCTGTCATAATTGCCATCTTTCCAATCACACCCTCTTGGACTGTGCCTCAGTATCCTGGGAACCTATGCCAAAAATTCTTAAAAGTCCAGACTGCAGAGGTGCATTTTCAATACCTCAGCCCACTGAAGGCTTAGAACACAGAGAAATGGGAAAGAAGAAAACCAGTGCAGGAAAATGAAAGATCACAGTGTCACAGAATCTCAAATACAGATTGACAGCAGAGAAAAAGAAGGGATACATTTTGTGTTGAGGTAATAAAACAGGACACACAAGATAAGAGCAAATATTGCAGCAGATAGTATCTGAGGCTAAATTTGTCTCCTCAAGCCTTTGAAACATCTGGATCAACAGACACATGAACTAGCAAAATGCTGGACTTACAGGGTCCTTATTTATATTACATATATGTATACAAGCATTATTGTTATATTATTTAATAGTGGGCACTTAAATGCTAAATTTCCAAACAGGCAGCTGAATTTTAGGAACATGATGAGTTATTTTTTTCCCCTTTGTTAGCACCAAAACCAGTTTTCAAAGACCTGGCAACAGAGTTCACCAAAAACCCTCACACCATATACTGCTGAAAGAACCTTCTGTAGCGGCCCAAGCAGGACCTGGTTTAACCCCAGCCAGCAGCTAAATACCACACAGCAGCTAAATACCACACACCTGTTCACTTGCTCCCCCTGCTCCCTCAATGGGATGGGGAAGACAATCAGAGGGAAAAAGGGCTAAACCATGTGGACTGAGGTCAGTTTAATAATTAAAATAAAGTATAACAATAGCAGTAGCAATAGCAATAACAACAACAACAATAATAATAATAATAGTAATAATAAGAATAATAATAATATAGTAGTAGTAGTAGTAGTAATGGAAAGGGAGATGAGAAAAGAAAAAGAGAAATAAAACCCAAGGAAAACAAAACAAGTGTTGCACAATACAATTGCTCATTGCTCACTGCCCACTGACTGATGCCCAGCCAGTCCCCCAGCAGCAATCCTGCCCTCCCTGGTCAGCTTCCCCCAGTTTATACACTCAGCATGGCATCCCATGGTATGGAATATCCCTTTGGCTAGTTTGGGTCACCTGTCCTGGCTGTGTCCCCTCCCAGTTTCCCGTGCCCCTCCAGCCCTCTCGCTGGCAGGGCCTGAGAAATTGAAAACTCCTTGGCTTAGTATAAACACTACTTGGCAACAACTAAAACATCCGTGTGTTATCAACATTGTTATACTAAATCCAAAACACAGCACTGTACCAGCTACTAGGAAGATTAATTCTGTCCCAATAGAAACCAGGGCAAGAACCAAACAATATTAAGCTAGTAAAAATTTTCAGGTTGCCTGAATTGGGAACTAATGGTCTGAAACCTGGAATTAGCTTCTGGTCTTATTTCACATCAATTACATTACATAGTTCTTGGCTGTATTGTTTCTCTGATAACCCTAAGATGCACTAGCATGTAGCCTGCCATAGGTATTCAAAGGACGTTTTTCAGCTTTCACCCAAGGAAAATTTCCCCAGCCCAGGACATGACAGAAGATAATGCAATGACCTCACCCAGCATTTGGATGGCTGAGGACAGGCAGGTTGCCAGTTGTGCAGCCCAGCAGAGACAGAGGTGACATTCTGCACCGGCACAACAGGGGGAAACAGGTGATGCAGCTTTTCGTACTCTTTTACAATTTGGAAAGGGAGTGAGCTCAGAAAGCCAAAACAGTTTCTGTAAGGCTTGTACAAAAAGCTGTGTCTGATTCACATCATCAAGGGACCTGCTTCTCTGAAATATGGACTGGCTGCAACCAGCATTGCCTCATTGCTCTCTGCTTCACATGGATAGACAGTTTCAACCTAAAGTCCTCAAAGTCCTCAATGTACATGTCATCTTTCTCCTCTAAGGCCATACCATGATAGTGATGAACAAATGAAACTAGATGAAATAAGACATAGCCCCTTGAAACCTCTAAGGCTCTTTTTAAAGGCTTAAGTCCAATCAATACTCAAACAGGTACCAAATTTAAAGATGTGTGATGTCCTTCAATGAGTTTACCATTGCAGAACACTAAGTCCTGATCTTACCTAAGGATGCTATGGAACCTCCAGATCTCTGACTTGCTATACTCCGAATGAAAAGCTGGAGTGGCTTACATACAGTTTATGTGTTCAGGGCAGACATTATTAGAAAAGGATATACGGCTTGTCTTATTCTGCAGGTCAGACAAGTGATAGTAATGCTCATTTCTGGGCTCAACTCCCTGAACCAGAGCTAAAAAACAACCCTATGAGTTCCTTTAAATACAGATTTAGAAGTTCAGTTGTTGCAACACACAGTTCATCCATTGTAGGTCACTGGTTTTTTTTTCCTGGATATCCTTTATAGTGGACATAAATGACGAACTTGTAGCCAACACTGTCTTTCTACCTTCTGCCTGGAGCAGCCATAGTAAACCCCTGTGTGAGGGAGATTAATGAAATTGTCATGAACCATAGTTCCTTGCATCTCACCTGGTATTTGTACTGCCCAGGCATTTTAGCAACATTCTTAAAGACACATTTCTCTTTTGGAGGAGTCACTCATACCTTAACTGTACTTAATGCAGATATATTTTCGAAGGCAGAGAGGGAGGGAAGAAAAGGTAGGGATTTCTTTGTCACGTGAACATTTAAAAAGCACACAGAAAAAAAGAAATGTCAAAAGGCAAACTCAAAAAGAAGAGAAACACTGCAAGCTCCTGTACCACCAAATCCATGCCATCTTACTTCATGCTGCAAGGCGGAGCAGCAACTGGCAAATACAGTTTCAGAGGTAAAGTGTGTTTACAGGATAAACTACCAGTGTAAATGTAATCTCTTTAATGAGTCCCGGAAACCCACCCTGCAGAGTGGCACTTGCAGCCACAGCAATCAGCTTAAGAGGGAGAACTTCAGGCTACTCAGCGTGCAGAAACACCAGAATGTAACAGCAGCCACCACGGTAGCAAATACAGTGATGGAAAATGAGGAGAGACTGTGGCTGTTTTCCAGAAGTCTGAGAGAAAAAGTATCTTCTAAAAATTGAGGCAAATCAGAGGCCTACAAGAAGAAATGCTTACCTGAATTGCTCATAAATTTAGAGTCCTTGATGGCTTTACACTGTGTATAAGACCTCTTCCACATAGCAAAGGTTCTGCTCTACCTGCCTGCCTGCAAGCATGGTACGCCTTTCCTCCTGAGGCAGAGGTCACTGCCAATATCGTGATGTTCCCAGCTCATGCTTGCGTAAGTCCCTGTAACACAGCAAAGCCAGCAGGGGACGAGCTCACATTGATTTGTGATCCCCTGGGGGTCAAGGTTGCTTAGGGATGATGCACTGTCCTTGTCCCTTGTTCCATGCCATCAGACCTCATGTGGTACCTCTCACAATGCGCATTATGATACGTTTATAGCATTACTGTTTCACAGGCATGAGAGCTGTGTGACAAACAAGTCACGTTTGCTGCTTGTCTATGAAGATACCAAGACACAGAAGAACAGTGGCTAATTCAGTGCAAAATGCAAGTTTTGTTGGCTGATTTAACTGACTTCTCTTTCAGCCTTTTGCTGGTAAGCCACTTCCGAGCAACAGTGCATCCTCACAGTCATAACTGAAGACCTAAAAATAGGGTGAGTGATTAGACGGGTGGACAGACGGATGGATGGATGGATAGGTGAATGAACAGAGTGTTTTCTCCAACCCTAACAGCATTTTTTCAGCACACTTGAGTCCTGTAAAAGCATAATATATTATTTAGAAAGACTTCTGCTAAAATGCAGAGGAAAATAAGAAAAAAACCTGAGAGGTATTATTCTGGATTTTAAAAGAAAGGAATTATGCTTTGGTGCTGTTAACTGGTAAACTCCCACTGATTTTTTTCCATCAGCTGAAAATCTGGTTTTAGAAAGTGTCACGGTTTAACCCCAGCTGGTAATTAAGCACCACACAGCCACTTGCTCAGTCCCCCTCACCCAGAGGGGTAGGGAGGAGAACCAGAAAGGAATGTAAAACTCAGGAGCTGAGATAAGAACAATGTAACAATTGGAAGTATTTTTTTTTTTAAAAGAATAATGGTAATGATAATAGCAGTTACAATGAAAAGGAGGGAGAAGGGGAGAAGAAAGGAGTCCAAATAGAAGGGAGAAAAGAAACCTAGTGCTGCACAGTACAGCTGCTCATCCCCTGCTGACCAATGCCCAGCCAGCCCCTGAGCAACCCCTCAGTGTATATACCAAGCATGATGTGCCTTGGTCTGGAACACCTCTCTGGCTGGTTCAGATGAGCTGCCCTGGCTGTGTCCCCTCCCAATTTCCCGTGCCCCTCCAGCCCTCTTGCTGGCAGGGACTGAGAAACTGAAAAGTGCCCTGACCACACTGTCCCCACACCAGATCCAAAGCACAGCACTGCACTAGCCACCAAGAAGAAAATTAACTCTATCCCAGCCAAAATCAGGACAAAAAGGAAAAGACTAGGGAGAGATTTAAACAATCAATCAATCAATCATCATCATCATCATCATCATAACAACAACAATAATAATAATAAACAGAAAGGAGAAAAAGCAAACCCAGGCCTCACACCAGTGTAAATACGTGTCTGTATGTACACAGAGGCATATCATGAGCAATTGCTATGGCTAGAAAACTGTTCCCAGACTTTTCAACCAAGTTTACAGAAACCTGAGGACATAAAATGCTTGGGTAGTTTTTGCTATTCCACGTTCTCCACCATCCAGGTCCAAGAATAGAAATGTAGGTAGCAAATGCATGTGGATAAGGACTTGCCACTTTGGTAATCTCCATACAGGAAATTTTGGGTGGCCAAGATGATGTGTGGTCATGTTTTCTCTCTGGAAAAGAAACGGAAGTTAGATGAGCAGCAAGACAAAAAGACAAGGGAGGTTGAGAGGAGCTTTGCAAGCTTGCAAAGGAAGAAGCAGGGACATACTTGCACATCTCACTATGAAAAAGCAAAATGCAAACCTCACACCTTGATGCCCCTAACAGGGACGGCTGCTTGATTTAGACAAAAGTGCCAGCAGGGACAACAGAAACATGAAGGAACATCCTTAACTGCCAGAAAAGAAGGCAGTACATATCCTGACTTACGGGACAGTCTGTCCCTGCCAGGATGTCTGTCTGTTGCAGGTCCATTCATCACTGTCAGGTTACAGCAGAGAACAGTGTTTGAATGGTCTCAGTGGCATTTTGGCTCTGCTTGAAGTCAGTGGCCCAAATGCTGCAAGGCTCAGAAACTTTAGCACTCACCTTCAACCTGTGAACCATCTGTAAACCATTTATAAAATACAACTTTTGAAAAACCCTCAAATCCTTGTACTGCTTTTAGAGTTTTGACTGCCATGTGGAAATGACATTAACAAAAGTGTCCTGGAATCCCACTGATGGAAGCAATATAAATATGTTGTAGTGTTGCTGCCATCAAAAGTAATGTAGCCTTTCCACCAGACCTGATTGTCCCGCTCTGAAATGAGTAAAGCACAACTGCACTGTCATCGTTTTTTTCCCAAAATGTAGAAATCACAATGAATCAGCAGCTTCGTTTCTATAGAACACTCTTGGAATTTCAAATATTTGTTGTCTTTCAATCAATAGTGTTTAGCATTTTGATCAATATTTCAAATAGTTTTGTTGAAATAATGGCTCTTTCTGCTGTGTTCATTAGTATCAACTATTTGGCTGCTTAAGGCTTATTCCTTTTGACGTTTTTGCCTCAGTCCAGTGAATTTTCTGTAATTGTGCCTGCGATGTCATATTGTAATTTAGTTCATTATTGTCCTTTGTTATTTATAAATCTGTTCTTCCATCTATTTATCAGCCTTATGATCAGAAAAATAATGGATAAATATTCAGTTACAACTAACAGAGTAGAAATAGAAAATGATTTTTAACCATACTTCTATATAAATGGCTCTGTCAACAGATAAAGCAGCACAGCAAGTAAAGTTTTAGGGTGCAATGAGGGAAGTCATAATCTGCATTGCACATCATATCTATTTTACTGTAAACTTTTCATTATGTTCAGCCCCTACACTAAAATAATGTTATTACAGCTTGCAAAGTCAGCCTCTGTGAATTTGAAGGCCTACTGAAATTTGTGCATTGTGAGTTAAGATTTTATAATCACATAATCACTACATATGTTTTCATAAGATTTTTCTTCAGAGAATAAATAGCTGTGTTTTTGAGATTAATAAAATGTCCAGACAAAATACAGTTCATGAAAATTTAGAAAGCAGTTTTCTTTACATAGATGCATTTTTCACTCATAGTGAAACTGGATATATGATGTTCTTGCTTTCTACAAGAAAAATACTGAAAAAAAATTCATCTCACTGCTTTACCTCAACAAATTATGTTAATGAAAATTGCTCACAGTCACCATTGCCAGAACTAGGTACAGAGCTGATTTCAGCAGGACGTTGCAATACCTTCCTGGAGTGTGAAGGGGCATCTTACCAATGGGTTTTGCAGATATACCTAACAAGAAGACTGGAGACCATTGGGAATCCCAAATTTGAGCACACAGTCTGACAACAGATAGCAAAGAACTTTCCAGCGTAAAAAGTTCCATATTTTTAAGCAACTAAAAATTAAGTCTTATCATGGAAACTACAGTGTAAATTTAATAACTGGTAGAGCTGCACAATAATCCTAGTAGTGTCCTAATCCAGAACAGAGATCCACAAAGGCCCTGAATAAATGGACAGAAAGACAAACACACAATATTCAAAGTTGTTATCTTTTAATGGAAAAAAAGCGAAAATAAGACATCATGCAGACTTGTATTTTTTCTGACTTTTTTTAATAAATATGACAAGTCATTTATTATTTCCTATTTTTCAGTAGTAACAGAGCTCCAAATTTGCTGCTTGAATTTCCTCCAGTTTCAGCAAGTCATTGTCAAATATTCTCTGTGCAAGTGATTCAGATTTTTTCACAGCTACAATCCATGCTTAGCCTGAAATATTTTTTTCTTCTAAATCATATGGACTTGAGCTTAGCAACTACTACCACAGCTTCATGTCTACAGAAGAAAGAACTGATTCACACTTACTTGCTACAATGGCAAATCCTCAAAAGCAATGAAAACTTCACAACTTGTTCATCCCACCTGATGAATCAGACACCACTTGAACATGTAGATCATCACTGTGTCCCATGACACAGGCATCATGGGCTGACAGAGAAACCGGACAGAGGGACAGACCCTTCACCTAAATGTGCCAAGCAATTTGCAAAAAAATTTTGCACCAATGAAGACAGACTGGGGCTCAGACATTAAAAGAAATGTTTAACCTCTTTTCCCACATCCTTAAGATCAAGGTGGAAGAATACATGAGCCTGTTCAAGTAAAAGTGAAACATCATCAAACAGCCATGTGATCAGAGGCAGGCAGTGCTTAGGAAAGTGCTTTATGAAATCTGACCTTTCAGTTCATTGAACAGAAACACTAAAAATATCAAAACAAATAAATAGAAAAAAAAACCTCAATCGAAATATTTATAGATTTTTTTCAGTTTTCCAAGTCATGCCACTGTTTTACTTTAACAATATCCTTCCAAGTTTTTTTCCCTCTGTATTTTCCTTTTGTTAATTCAAAGGTTTTTTGCCCCAATAGATTTGCTTAAATATTTGGAAGTTTACATTCCAAAGTGCCACCCTCTGCCCACATGACAAGAATATAACTTTTCCCCAGGAGATTTCAGGAGTTAAGTATCATACCCTTTGTCTCTAACTTTGGGTAGAGAAGCTTCTGCTGGTATTTTTTCCTGCAGTTTGTGGAAGGCCACCACAGGACCTAGCACAAGCTCTCCATTTGCCCTGGGCTTTGGGAAAACACGAATCTTCTGTCTGAACCATGCTCACAACTCAGCAAATGATTGTCAGTAGCAGCAGCTTGTCCCTGCCCTTATCCCCATACACTGCCCCCTCCTTGCTGCTGGCACAGCGGCTTCTTTTCCAGTTCTTATGGACAGGTGTGGAAAAAGAAGCGGCAGGACGGCTGTACACAAGGCTGGGAGTCTTGTCTGCTGGTGAGTTCCTCACAGGGAAGACTACGGTTAATAGATGGTACCAAATGGAGACTGCGTGCAGAGGTCTGCACATCCCCCTCCAGTCTTCACAGTCGGACCGCATGCCTGTGTGAGCCACCTGCACACACTGCTTTAATAGGTGCATTCTTTCTGTAGGCCTGTTTGAAAAACCAATACAGCCACACTTCTTGGAAGCAAACTCTGGTCTCACAGGTATGGTCCTTTACCAGTTTGCCAAAGAGAGGCTGGTTTGCCATCCACACTCAAGTTTTTATGGACCTCACACATAGTTCTGCTTGAAAAGCTGGGTGCAGAAGAATATGCCTTTCTCAGCACTCTCCAGGAGACCCTGTAAGAGTACCTAGTTCAATAAATGACAGGAATGCTGTGAATGACAATGATTTATTACTACTTTTCACTTACATTATTCTTGCAAAGTTGTACACAACTGGAACAGAACATATAAACTCCTATGTTTTCTCCCACATTCTCAAGATAATTTTTCTCCTCACTTCTTATCAGGGATACCTTTCACAGGGTGAGTAAAGGCAAAGGATGCCAATGAGGCTGCTGTTTGCCTTTCAAAACCTGTGTTACCAGCAGCAGAAAGCACAAAAATCTTGGGTGAGTCTTAAGAGAGAGCTTTTGGAGCTGGCAAAAAATAACAAAAAGTAACCAATTTATGTTACTTGTAAAAGAGTGTGCTTCATATGATGACAGGAAAATAACACACTAATCTACATCGCTGGTAGACACTTAGATCTGGCCTTCGAACTAAAGTGGAAAGGTAAAACTTGCATCTCCTGTGACTCTTACATTTTGTACCTGAAGAATGCTAGGAAGTAAATAATCTTTGTCTTGTTATATACATTTGTCTATACGCTGAAGATGTAGAAGAAGGTTTCATGATACATACCCTTCTAGTAATGTCTTTGTATCAAATATCACGTTAGATAACCTGCCCCCTTTTTACAGTAAGAAAATTAATGTGCTATTTTAAAATGAGTGAGGTAAACTATGTCATATAAAGATTGAACTAGAAAGAGGAGAATTTTATGAATTAATCCTTATTGAGGGATGTGTTTAATTCCTGCTCCTCGCAGTGCAGTCAACAGGGCTAGAGTGGCAAGGTGGGTCTAGATCTTTCTATCTTCCCCACCTACTTTAGGACACTGAAATATGTTGGAGATGTGAACCAGTTCCAGTTAAATGAATGAACATACTTCAGCAGCTTTGGCAGACTCTGAATCAGGTCTTATGTGAATTTTTTTTATTTTTTTTTTTTTTGTTCTTCTGCAACTTCATGAATCAGTGGCACCGTCAAGACAAAAACGGAGGTAAAAAGGACTGATGCCTCCTGACCTGGGTAATATACAACTTTCCAGAATCCCACAGCCAGTCCAGGAAGACCAGCAACAGGTTGGTCACACTATAGCATCACTGGAGCATAAAGAGTTGTTTTGGTGTGAAAGACATGTGAGTTTTTCATGCCACTTGTTCTGCATTCTGTTGTTAAACTGCTGCAATTAACAGATCTGGCTGTGAGCATCTGACATTCAGACATATAATTAAACGTTACTGTGGAGACAAGGGTTGAACATGGCCAGAAGCATAAATTCAAATGTAGATGCTGTTGGCACATAAAGAAACAGCTTTCATTTAACAGATAAGGCTGGGCAACAGAAAGGGGAAAAGTTAATCTTTCACATTTCTCTGGAGTAGACCCAGCACAGGAATCCAAAAACTGTTGTCCTGCTAAAAGGCAGATAAAAAGTGGGACAGGGAACCTTAGGCATAAAGAAAACAAAAAGTTTGCCTAAAGCTATCATTCACTGCTTATGCCTGCTAAGAATCCATTATGTAAGGTATTGATAAATGTTCCCATCTTCCTTTCATTTTGGGAAAGGTAGCCCATCTAAGTGCACCGTATGGTTAAAAAAAATGGAATTTAATTATATGCTTTCACCTAAACAGCAGCATGGAATAAGGAAAGAAGCTTGACACACAAAAAAAAACCCACCAAACCACACAATGAAAAGAGTTTACTCTGAAAATGTTACTTGCATGCAAACCATTCTTTTACTCTGGTCCTGCCATATCTTATAGGAAAATATTTTCTCTGTATGTTTTTAAGGGTGAAGTTGCACGGTTTTGGTTTCTGCATGGAAAAAGAAAAGAGGAATGTAAGCTGTATGTAAATAAAAAAATGCTGACATAAGGAGTTTGACTTCCACAGTAATATTCATTCACCCTCAAGGCATTGTTCATGTGAATGAAATAAAGCAATTTCTCATTTATAATAACAGATATCCCACAAAGATCTTTAGCTCAAAGATTTACCCCTCAAAGTAGTTAAACTATAATCAATGTTTTCTTTGCAAAAAAACCCCAAAACCTGGCCAGATAAAAGAAATGCTGTTCTGGGACATAAAACTCCAAAAGAAAATGAAGCCTCTTATCTCAGTAGCCCACGAAAACAAGTAGCTTGCCCCAGCAAAGAGGGTGAAGGACAGGGGGCAAAGGTAACAAAGGACAGTTTTGCTACTGTTTTTTCCTTCAGAGCCATTTCTGCAACACCAGTAAGATGACTGTTCAGACCTGGGCATATCACATGAAAGGGTAATGGTTTATGGCATATCACATTTATGTAACCCTTTTAGTCCTGGTGGATTGCAGGGTATTTACCTCAGCTCCAGCCTTGATCCTAGCAGCTCCTTGCATTGAGGAATGAACCCTGGCAGGCTGGAATTCTCCATTTTGTTCAGAGCACAGCAGCCTCCCTGCCCAACAACACAAGTCACGACACATGCATCAACGCAGTCATCTGCACTCTCTCCCTGCCACTTCTACGGGAAACAGAAAGGCCAGGGCAAGGTTATGTTAGCAATATTCAGAGCCCTCTGAAATACTGCCCGTAGCTCCTCTAAGAGATCACTTCTCACTTCACAATCATGGCCTCCCAAAAAAGCATAATTTTCTACTACTGTAAAAATGTCAATCAGAAAAAAAGATGTAGTGTTGAAGAGGGGGAAGATGAAAATGACATGTTAGAATTTTTTGCCTTAAGTCTTAAAAACAGTTATTTATCACAAAGGACTGTGATCTGAGCATGAAGATCCAATCTGCTTCTCCATAGGGACAGATAATATGTGTGGGGAGGCTGACAGGATTTGCACCATCACTTCTCCCACGGGAGAAGAGCATCCAATTTCGTGGGGTAGGACACAGCATCTTCACAGGATAGAAACAAAGGCCTAAGACAAAGACAGGCACTTTACCAACACATTCATTTTGTTTCCACAAAGCCATTGAATAATGAAAGGCTGTGTTTTATTACTCTTGGATTAACTATTTTTTAATGTCTCATGGGCTGACTGTCATGAATGAAAGTCATGGACATGCCTGATGTCAAACTACCTTTTCATTCAGTGTTTTTGCAATGGGTCTAGGCCAAAAATAGAAATTTCCAGAGCTCAGAATTGTTGCTGTCATACAAATAAATAATAACTTTGAACCCAATTTGGAAGATTTCAGTACTTCCAGTAGGTCATATGATTATTTTTTTTTTAAATGTTTTTGACATTTAAGCCAGGGGACATGAAGACACCAAACTGTTTCTTTTCCTTTCTACCTAAGTAAACAGTGGATAAGCTCCCTAGAACTACCCCCAGGAGCAGCTGCCTTGCTATAGAAATGAATTAGAGAAATAAGAATCTGCATAATGTAGCAAATTGTTATTAAGCACGATGTTACATTTCGTGGCAGACAGCCAAAATAGCAAGGCTACAGCAGCTTGTATCCTACCATAATCTTTAAAACATCTCAAGATAACTGTCATTGTAATGGCTAATATGACTAACATGAACCACAGCCTTTTTGTGCTTGGAGGATTACAAATACACATGATGGGAGATCAGATTTTTTTATTAATTTTACCATCCTGTCAGGTCCTTTTCTGTCTTGTATGTTTTCAAAAGATTAAATGGTATCAGGCATAAAGTGGCTAAATAAACTTTTCTGTGGGTGTAAGAAAGACCCAGTGTTGCTATTGCTTGTTATGGTACATTGCTGGGCATGTGGCAGCTCACATGACCGTGATCTCTTTCTCAGAGAGGTTGGCTTGTAACTACTGTGTTCAATTTGCAGTGTCCCCTTTTGTGTTTTCCCTCCACTGAAGCTGATTTCTGCCATGGTATTTATGCGTATTTGACAGGAGACAGGAACAAGCTTCAAGTGACGAATCATTTTTCATTATTATTATTATTTCTAATACTACTAATACTCTTGTCAATATTATTATTGGACAGACTTATCAAATACAAGCCAGCCAGGCTCGCACCAGGACCAGGTGAGAGAGCCACTCTTGCTGGCAGTACTTATAGAGACACTTAACAGAAATGCACGTTTTGGGGAGAGGTGTGATGAAGGCTGAAGAGGGAAAGCAGTCATTTGATTTTAGATTGAATTTGAAATTATACTTTTCCAGGCTGTCAGGCTTACCTGCAACAGTGTCTGATGTTGTGGACATGGTCTTCAATAACTTAGTCTGCACCTACGTGTAGCTGCTGCACAAATTGTGCTTACCTGCTTCTGTGATGGTAATGAATTTGCACTTGTTTGTCTGTTGGAAAAAGAATGCTTGGGGCAGTAGAATTTTCCTCATTTAGAGACTGATTTAAAATCAACTGAAATGAAAAATGTATCCTTGACTTCAGCACACAAGAAATCTAACACTTAAACTCTATTTTGTAGTTGTGATCAGGCCCCCAAAAGCACAGCTGTCTGCTTGTATGTTCACATTTTGAAGCAGATTTGTTCCCAGGTGTATTTTTTATTTAATTATTTGTCACTGCTTCATAGTTTTGCAATTAGAACTGTCTGGTCTCATTTGCAGAAATGATAACCTGTCACGGACACAGGAAAATAAGTAATTTAAAAGGATGGGAAACATTAAAGTCCTGAAAGGACTCCCTATCTCAATACATATATAACTCCAGCAACTCATTAACTTTAGCTGCCTTTTGCCAATATGGTGTTTGCAGCTGAACATGTTGTGTTTGTGCTATACATACAGGCATAATAACACATAAGGTCACTCTATAGGCAAATAATCTTAGCAAATTTCTCTTCTGCTGGTACAACTGCAACAAAACTAATTTTGTGATGAGGTGGAGTGCAGTCTTTGTTGACTGTATTATGTCTAACAGTAATGAGTTTCTTAAATATACTGTGTTTGATAGGGCTCATTTGTACTGCAAGGTAAAGTTTAAAATTTGCTAGTTCCCCTGTTCCGTTAAACACACTTCATACTTCAGTATCTTGTTGCAGTGTTTGTTTTCCTAGCACTTTTCAAAAATAACAGCAATACACAATTTCTGATGTTAGGTATAAGAGGAGATTGTTTTGAGTTAAAAAAAGCAGAGACAAAGGTGGATGTCTGAGAAGAAACGGTCCGTGTCCTGGTGTTTGCAGGGTCTAGTCCCCATGCACAACTATCGGGTCCCCAAACACAACCAGCCAAACTTGAGGGTTTGAGGGGAGAGGAAGGGGAATATTCTAGGTCCCAAAAGCACCTAATAAACTAAAAGCTCAAAACAAAAAATCAAAATTTCATTGCAATAAAAGCCTACTGGTGAATAGGATGCTGCAATGGGTTGGTAGTGGCAGACAAGCCAAGAAATGAAATGCTCTTCTCTGTGTGATTTTTTTCAGGTGTGAACAGCTAGCTGGGGTGAATTAATGTCAAGGAACTTCGTTTGGTACTTATGAGAAATAAGTGTGTGTTCCCTTTTTTGTAAAGAGGTTGTATTCTTAGCTAAAAGGCATTTCACTATGTCCTTCTGTCCTGGTTTTGGCTGGGATAGAGTTAATTTGCTTGCCAGTAGCCAGTACAATGCTAAGTTTTGAATTCAGTATGAGAATAATGTTTAACACACTGATGTTTAGTTGTTGCAAAGTGGTGTCACTTTGTCAAGAGCCTGTGGAGTTTCCCATGCTCTGCCAAGGAGGAGGGGCACAAGAATCTGCAAGGGGAGACAGCCAGGACAGGTGACCGGAACTAGCCAAAGGAATATTCCATACTGCAGAACATCATGGCCAGTATATGAACGGGTGGAAGTTGGCCAGTCACTGCCAGTTGCTGTGGGACTGACTGTGCATCGGCCAGTGGGTGGTGAGCAACTGTGCTGTGCATCACTTGGGCTGGGGAGGAGGGGGAAGCAGGCAACTGTGTGGTACTCAGCTGCTGGCTGGAGTTAAACCACAACACCTTCACAAAGGACATTAATTTGGTCACCCTTCTGATTACTTCTGTAGGAATTATGTTTTTTCCCACCAAAAGAATAATTCCCCAAGACCTTTCCTCCAACACAAATTGCTGCTTTTAGCTTTTTTTACAGAAATATGTCTGGACAGCATGTTCGGGGTGGGAAATATAAAGGAGCATCTGGAACTGCTCTTAGCTGGAAGAAATAAATTACTAGTAACATTCTAAATATTATTCCATAGGAATATCTGCTCACTCACAAAACATTATACCTCCTTGTAAAAAAAACTGTTCAGAAAAACAACCTTGGCTTTTATTTGCAACTGTTGCAAAATAATATGCATTGATATGTATCCACACAAGCCACCCCTTGTGTAAGAAGAAACCTACTGCTAGTGAAGGCATTCACTTTCTCAGTCTTCCCTTTTCTAGGGCAAATGCAAGTAAAAATGCCCTCCCCTGACCTCTCCCAAGCATGAGTCCAAGTTTGGGAGCTCCTTCAGAGAATCGTGTTTCTGCCTTTCACCCAAACTCTTGGCTCAGTCCCTGTGTAACGTTATCATGCTTGAAAGCTTATGTACTAAGAAAAAAGAAAACACATAGGCAAAAATTTCACCAAGTGTTGTAAGTAATCTCCACTAGTTAAGGTCAGCAAGGCTGCCTCAGCAGGGTGAGCCATATAGTTGCAACAGCAGCCTTTCCTCTCATCCTTGCTTTTCCATGAGAAATGGTAGGGCAGAAAATCCACTCATGGCAATGTCTACCAGCGATGCTGATGGTGCTTCACAGAACTTTTTACTGGATTTTCCTCTCTTCCTCTCTTTTCCCTCACACCAACATACACCTGTGCAGAACTAGGCATCTGTGATTGTGTGAGGACCCTGTGGTGTTTCTATTACAGTGAGTGTAATTGGCTTTATGTGGCAAGGTTCTGGCAGCAGCAGGGCTGTGGGGGCGGCATCTGTGAGAAGACACTGGAAGCTTCCCTGATGTCGGGCAGAGCCACTGCCAGCCAGCTGCAAGACAGACCCACTGCTGGCCAGAGCTGAGCCCATCAGTAACGTTGGTAGCACCTCTTTGATAATGTATTAAAGAAAGGACAAGAACATCTGTGCAGCAGCTGGGAGAGAGAACATGTGAGACCAACATCCCTGCAGACCGTCAGGGCAGGGCAGGAGGAGAGGGAGGAGGTGCACCAGGTGTTGGAGCAGAGATTCCCCTGCAGCCTGTGGTGAAGCTCATGGTGAGGCAGACTGTGACCCTCAGCCCATGGAGGTCCTCATGGGGAAGAAGATATCCACCCACAGCCCATGGAGGTTAATGGCGGGGCAGATATCCACCTGCAGCTCATGGAGGACCCCATACTGGAGCAGGTGGATGTGCTCTGAAGGAAGCCAAGACCCCGTGGAGAGCTCACACAAGAGCAGGTTTTCTGGCAGGAAACAGGGTTCCTGTAAGGAACCCACACTGAAGCAGTCTGTTTTTGAAGAAGTGCAGCCTGAGGGAAGGATCCATTTGAAGTTTGTGGAGGACCTTGTTCTGTGGGGAGGGACCCCAAGCTGGAGTAGGGGAAGAGGGTGAGGAGGGAGAAGCAGTAGAGACAGTGTGTGATGAAGTGACCACAAGTCCTGTTCCCTGTCCCCCTATGCCACTGTGTAGGAGGAGGTAGGGAAATTGGGAGTGAAGTTGAGCCCAAGAAGGGAGGGGTGGGGGAAAGTGTTTTAAGACTGTTCTTATCTCTCATTATCCTACTCTGTTTGATTGGAAATAAATTAAATTCCTTTCCTCAAACTGAGTCTATGTTGCGTGTGACAGTAATTGCTGACTGATCCCCCCGCTTCTATCTCCACCCATGAGCTTTTTGTTGTATTTCCCCTCCTGTTCTGTTGAGGAGTGGGAGTGATAGAGCATCTTGGAGGGTAGCTGGTGGCCAGTTAAGGTCAACCCACCACATAGAGAACTACATATAAAGCAAATAATCTGACGGATTATTCATCACATGGGGAGAGTCCCCTTGCCGGGAACAAAGGAACAGGGAGATCAAAGGATGCATTCTAGATAACCAACAGATCTTGGGAAAAACAACTCCCCCATCTTCGTACCTCTTTCCCAACCATAATCCATTCCTCACTTCAGATATTTTTGATACATTTGAGGGAGAAGAACATCTTTCCTTCTTGTATGTGCAGTATCTAATTCAATGAAGCTGACTTTTGAGTGGGTATCTTGTCCATTGCAGGAATAAGAACCTTCATACCAGTAACACCACTGTAGAGGAATGAGATAGAAATGATTGTCTGCTATGTCAGGCCTGAAAACACCAAAAGAGGTGTCTGTCAGACAACTCATGCAATGCCACTGGCAGTGCTCACTCTGCCAAGTTTTCAGCTATATAAAGATTCAACTCCAGAACAAGTTTAGATACTTTAAGAAGAATATAAAGCAAAACAGAGAGGAGAGCTGTGGGGGAGATAAAGGGAAAACTTTACAGTGCTCAGTCAGTGGAAAAACTTTATGGGAGATACCTGCATTCATGGCTGGAGAAGAAATCCCTGAGGTGACTCAGCAGGAGAAATACAGACCCTTAAGCTATTTTATCAGTATCAGGACAGAGGCTAATATAGCTCTAGATTTTATAAAGCTCAGTTTCCCTTAAATGTTGCTTTACATAGCAGTAAAGTGGATTAAACTGGTGTGTGAACTACATTACACTTAGTCTCTACTCAAGGAGATGAAAGAAATCCCACAGAAACCTACTTCAGCAGCTAAATCAAAAAGCTGAAGACTGGCAAAATGTGCAGGTTCAGCTGGCAGCAGATGTTAGCTGCGAAGAGGTACTGTATGTCATCTCCATTCAGCTTTGTAACATGCTTATAGCTGTAGGTGAACCAGTCCTGAAGAATGACAGTTTCTGGGAAAAGGTTTTAAGTTAGCCATTGTGACACAAAAGAAATGAGATACAAATGATAAACATAATTACCTAATATTCATCTTGTCTTGGTATTTTGTTTGCTTGATACAAAACAAACCCTTCATTTTCACTTCCACTGAAAAGTAATTTTTGTTTGATTTGTGTTTACCTTCATTGGAGCAAGTATTGATCTTTTTCTGAGTGACATGAGCATGACTATACATAAATATACAAATATACAGGGGATCAGATTTCCCTTTCACATCTGTCTGTCCTGGCTCACAAATCTGTCCCAAAAAAAAAAAAAAAAAGGACTCAGTCTTTTCAATCATTTTGAAACATATATTTCCAAAGACTGACATTTGTCTATAACACGTATTTAAGAAAAAAAGGATCAATGCCTTTAGTACAAAGTATGTGGCTACAGCTTTTCCAGAGAATTTTATTTTCACATCTCTGCATGGAGTGTCCTTTTGAACCTCTTGTTACAAGACTTTGGAAAACCTGATCCTTATATAGATTCTTAAACAATGGAGCTGAAAAATTGTACCTCACCAGCAATGAAACATGTTTCAGCAATGAAACCTTACAGGTTGCAGCTCCAGCTGATAAGAGACATTTGCAAAGGCAGGAAAACCTAGATAAAGCAAATAATGTAGAAGATCAGAGAGTAGTTGTGTAGCAGGGGGGACAGAGTAACAGAATCTGTTTTGGTTTCAAAGTGAGATTTGAGAAGTTTTAGTTTGACTTATTTCTGCCATTCCCCAGCTTGTATGCATCTTCATTTTTGTTTGCTTTATAATCTAGGTAATGTTCAAATTGAGCCTGTTTAACATGACAGTTGGGGGAAAGACACACGGGCTAAGAAGTCAAACCCCATTCACACGCTCACTGTCCAAGCAGGGTTCCTGGTTTGACCAGTGCTGAGATGAGAAAAGAAACTTCCAAGTGGTAAAAGCCTGGCTAGATACAGATTTTTGGGTACAATTCCCTTGAAGACACTCACAAGGACAGATACTTACTTGGTGCTGGCTGAATACAAGCAACTATTGTCCAAGATCTGCAGGTGCTCCAGCCTTCACTGGCTGAAGCGAAGTTCTAATAAACTTTTTGTCTCTCACTTTTTTGAGGAGTAAGAGCTGCATTACAAAGAAGGCAAAGCAGTTACTCAAGTAAGCCTTAATATGGGAATGACTTCTTGATATTCGGTAAAATTTTATTCCTGTAGGGTGGCAGATACCTCCTTCTATCACTGGGTGGGATGAATCATCCCCCAGAAGTGACTGGTCTTCTCCATTGACTCTATAGCGTGCTCAAGTGGAGTCTTCAAAACAGCTGTTTCTGGTCTGCTCAGGATAGCTGAGAAGAATCCCAACATAAATTAAGAACTGGATTTACCCTATCAAACTGCTTTAAAATGTAAGAGACTTTGACCTTTAGAAATTGAGGCTTATCTACCTCCATTCCTGCAGTTTGCATGAAAGTATTTCCCTCACCAGCACATTTTTTTCCTCTCTCAGAGCGCAGTTGGTCCCCATGGAAGCCAGTGATGATCAAAGAATCACAGAATTGTTTGGGTTGGAAGGGACCTTAAAGATCATCTAGTTCCAAGCCCTTGAAATGGGCAGGGACACCTTCCACTGGATCAGGTTGCTCAAAGCCACATCCAACCTGGCCTTGAAAACTTCCAGGGATGGGGCATCCACAACTTCTCTGGCAAACCTGTGCCCATGGTGTCTTACCACTCCCACATGAAAGGACTTTTTCCAATATCTAATCTAAACCTATCCTCTTTCAGTTTAAAACCATTACTCCTTGTCTTGTCACTACAGACCCTACTAAAAAGTCGGTCCCCATCTTTCTTATAAGCCCCCTTTAAGTATTGAAAGGCTGCTATAAGGTGTCCCCAGAACCTTCTCCAGGCTGAACAACCCCAACTCTCTCAGCCTGTCTCCATAGGAGAAGTGCTCCAGCCTTCTGATCGTCTTCATGGGCCTCCTCTGGACTCCTTCCAACAGGTCCATGTCCTTTTTATGTTGAGGGCTCCAAAGCTGAACACAATACCCCAGGTGGGGTCTCATGAGAGTGGATTAGAGGGGGATAATTACCTCCCTTGACCTGTCGGCCACACTTCTTTTGATGAAGCCCAGGATACGGCTGACTTTTTGGGCTGCAAGCACATATTGTCAGGCTATGTTGAGCTTTCCATCCACCAGCATCTCAACATCTTTTTCCTCAGGACTGGTCTCAATCCATTCTCCTCCCAGCCTGTATTAGTACTGGGGGTTGCCCCAACCCAGGTGCAGGACCTTGCATTTGGCCTTGCTGAACTTGATGATGTTTGCATGGGCCTATCTTACAAGCCTGTCAAGGTTCCTCTGGATGGCATCCCTTCCCTACAGCGTGTCAACCTCACAGCACAGCTTGGTGTCATCAACAAAGTTGCTGAGGCTGCACTCAGTCCTAGCGTCCATGTTGCCGACAAAGATATTGAGCAACAGTGCTTGCAGTATGGACCTCTAAGGAATGCCACTCACAGGTCTCCACTTGGACATTGTGCCACTGACCACAACTCCTTGAGTGCAACAATGCAGCCATTCCTTAGCCACTGAGTGGTCCACCTATTAAATCCACGTCTCTCCAGTTTAGCTGCAAGGATGTCATGCAAGACAGTGTCAAAAGCTTTGCACGAGTCCAGATAGATGGTGTCGGTTGCTCTTCCCTCATCCATCAACCTCAATGATGACTCATTAAATCCTGTAACAGCTGTGGAAGACTAGAGTTTATGGAATCATAGAATGGTTTGGGTCAGAAGGGACCTTAAAAATCATAAAGTTCCAGCCCCCTTGCCATGGATAGGGACACCTTCCACTAGACCAGGTTGCTCAAACCCCATCCAACCTGGCCTTGAACACTTACAGGATGGGGCACCCACAGATTCTCTGGGCAGCCTGTTCCAGTGTCTTGCCACTCTCACAGTAAAGAAATTGATTTAAGGCAAGACCATACAGGTCAGAAGGTGGGAATAGTCAACATCTGAAAGTTGGTCCTATAATCCCTATTAAGGTGTAGTTTACATTACACAAAGAACCTGATGAAAACTTTGGGCATGCAGCAACTAAGATGTCTAGAACAAAGCTAGAGCTCATAGCTCCACTCAGCCACGGACATTTCAATATGAGGAAGTGTGACATAATGATGAGAGGGGGAAGAGGAAGAAGACGAGAAAATGGAAGAGGAAGGAAAATAAAGGGCAAAGAAGGAAGTGAAGAAAGACAAGGAAAGACTGAGATTGAATCTGTATTTCAACATCCAGTGCCATCCAGATTTTCTAAATTATTCTGTTCATAGAAAGAGTTTGGTAGGTAAGGGTATGTAAGACACAGCACACATCTATCTTGGATGAAAGTGTTATTATTAGCAAGGTTTCATGCAGCAAATGATCCATGTGGGCTGATGTCTCCATGCCCTGCAGCATTCCAGAAATGTGACTGAAGCCTCCATAAGTGAGGGGTTGAGTCAGACCAGACAACTGGATCTGAGCATGATGACTGTCTCCTGACCTGTTCTGGTAGCAAATGCATATTTGAGAGCTATGGCATAAAATGGGATTCATTTCATAATGCATTAACCACGCAAAATGGGAACAGATATAGTTAGAAACCAGAAACACTGTATAATGCATTGTACTTTCAGCCTGAGGTCTGAAAACTCTTTGCAGCATGATAACAACAATTTTAGGATGTGTCAAGATCTAGTAGACTAGAGTCACATTTAGATATCAAATCTCTATCCTCTGGCTGCAAGCCAAGAAATTCTTAATTTTTTTTCAAGGACTCTTCTAATCTACAATAACTGTCATATTAGCAGGGGTTACCAGCAGTTTATAATTATATTCCCTAACTGTTATGTACTTCAGTGCCTCTAAAATATTTACTTATTTCACAATGAAGTTGTGTCAGACAAAGACTACTAACATTATAAATACTCTCTCATCTGCAATGTAAATAAGAACCCTTCTTCCCAGCATAAACTATTTTCATGAAGATTCACAGTACTGTGTAATGAGTGCTGTACTAGCATTAACAAATGAATCACGCAATATCTGAATATGTTGAGACAATAGTAAAATACATGGCCACTTGAAGAATTTCTTCATACACTGAAAAAATGCACAAAACAACTTTAAAAATGGATGATAGTTCATGCCAGTGCTTTTTTACTTACTGACTATGAAGTACAATCAAGAAAAGAATCTGCTGTTTTAATGTATAGGTAGAATTGATAAGGAAACTTCATATATTAGTCAGGCCCTTGACAAAGCCCGTTGCAGTCATTGGAAATGCTCTTGTTTACATTAAGGTTGTTCAAATGAGACCAGGAATGCTATTGCTATCAATATGTATTGTTATTGATATGACCCAGATTTGGTCTGGGTGGCTCAAAACCATCCATGTTTTACCTTAAGAGGGGGTGCTTAGGTTGAAGCTCAGCAAGTTGCATGTAACTCTGTTGAAATGCTTTTCTTTCAAGCAAGATTTTAACAGAACAAATGGGTTTTGGCTAAAATCTTTGTTTTCTTTTTATTAAAAAAATTGGCCAAAAGCCAACAAGCACTGATTTAAAGTCTTTTATAGTCCTTCTGACTTGAATTATTCTATGATTCCAGAGACTGTGTTGCAAGAAAATTTACATTTAAAAAAAAAGAGAGAAAATGGGAAAAACATATGTGAGGATACTCTGGGAGCCTGAATAGATGCCCTAAATCACCACTGAGTACATCTTCAGCAAAAATAATTTGTTAAAAAATTCTACACCTTCTACATCTTCGTGATAAACGCAGTCATGATTCATGTCAAAAATAGAATGTACTGTGATAGTGTAATTGTTGTACCCTGTGTAAATCTGGGACCTGTATCGCAGTTGTGGTGAGTGGGCACGTGTGGTTCTCCTTTAAGACAATGTGATGGCTTCCCCCTCCCCTGAGGCAATCGCTGCCTGGAAAAGCCCACCGAAGGAGATAAGGAAAGCAAAACCATGCCAGGGAAGGCCTGACAAAGGAGACAAAGACCTTGAGATTTGAAACAGCACGCCAAAGGAGAGCCAGTAGGAGGAGAAGGCATACCGTAACAGCCCGATGGGGAAAGAGCGGGACGAACATCCGGCGAGAAGAGATTGGTCAAGACCCGGGGATAAAAGACGCTGCTCTTAGGACTCAGGTGTGCGTGTGGTGGAGCTAACTGAGTTCTCCGCGCACCCAGAGCTGGTTTTGCTTATTGTTTCTCAACCTAAACTGATTGAACCCAAAATAAAATTGTTTTAATTGCTATTGTTTAAACACTTCCATGAAAGATAGATTATACTTCCTTTTCTCCCTTCACCCAACTTTGCTGTGGAAATGGAAGAAAATGTCCCTGTAAGTGAGAATTTTTGCCCTTCAGTACCTCTATTATCCACTCCAAATAAGAGATTATATACCACCACTTGTCACCATCAATGAAAACAAAACTACATTTGTGCACTCAGCATTAACAAAACCTTTCCTTCTTCTGTCCATCACATCTCATAAATTGTCTGAACTATTCCCTTTCTGTCCAAACTCAGATGAGTAAGGGTTTCAGGAATACAGGAAAGAGTTAAATTGTGCATACTGCTGTAAGAAGATTGTGCAATGCTTCCAAAGTCTTGCTAAACTCTGGTTTTGCCAGCCTTCTTCTGGAGTATTGTTCTACTCATGGATGACCTTGGAGGACACTGTGCCTCCATTTCACAGAAGTTTCATTGTGAAGTTTGTGTTCTGCATGGCTGGAATGGAGGAAAATATAAATTGTGATTTAGAGACTGAAATTCAGTTTCTGGTGTAGCTGCATTTCCTCCATTACTTTGGAAAGTAGAAGCAAAGCCTTAAATTCCTAGCGGAAGTTGACTAGCAGCCAACACAGAGACCTGAGCATGGCCCAGATGTGCTTGTAGCATGCTAGTTCAAGGGAAAATCCAGGATCAAAATCACGTTTTACTGCAGAGTCTCTATGAATTACTGTCTTCACAACTGACTGGGGTAAAACATGGTAATCCAGCCAGAAATGGTGGATATGTGAATCCTGACAGCTACCTGCTTTTCCAGAGAGAGGGATGACGCCAGCACAAAAGCTAATGTTGAAAAGTATTCTTGGTAATGGAGATGATAGGCTGTCCTCCCACAGTGAGGGTCTTTAAATGGGATCACCACGTATTAGGCTACTAACAAAGGGGAGCTGTATGCCTTCCTCAGAGTGTGTTGGCCAGCTCTCTAAAATGTTTCAAACTATAACCAGCATGATTTCTACAACTCACACCAGCCACTTTCCAAGCAGGATGTAATTTTGTGTAGGCAGCCTGACAGCTTAGTAGCAGCAATGATTGCATCAGTGGAGAATACAATACATGATTGACTGTTATCAACCTGCTGCCAGAAGCTGCATTCACAGTCCGTCTGTTATCTCTTCCAGTTGTCTCAGATGTGGAGAAAGAGGCAGGAAAATCATGGATCCTGGCAGAGAAGGGGGAAGGAGGAAAGGCAGTAGCCAATCCCTGGGGTCTTGGGAGCAATGAAAATCACCTGAAATAGGACCTCTGCTGTGACATGGTGATACAGCAATAAGCCAGCAGTCCTCTGCGTGAGAGTGAGGTGATGTGTGAATATGAGCATGGAAATCTGACTCATGCAAAACAAAGAGGCAATTGTCCTTTGGTATTTCCAAACTCATACGGCTAATGACAAAGAAGACACAACAGTTCTAGGTCCCCTCACACGTTATCAGAGCTTTGAAGATACTTTCATGGTCATACAGTAGCTATGTGTGACTTCTCCAGGTTAAGTGCCACAACAGGATTTCAAACAGCCTATTTGCAAGCACAATATTAGTTAAACTACCTGTGAGCCTGCGGAGAGAAGTGTATTCATGTTATTGCAGTGTCTTCCATATACTATACAGGTAATGAGTTATATTTGTTTTGCATTTTGAATATGCAATGTTCATACACAATGATATATGTATAAATACTAGCTCTAGGTCCCTCTCAGCACAATGATATGTAATCAATCAGAAATATTTAACAAGGACTCATATTAGCTTCAGGCTTGATAGTGTGGGTTGCTCAAAGTGGGGGATGAATAAATGCATCTCTTAATAAATTCCACTCTTCCCAGTGGCACTTTGTCCTTTATCAGCCCAGTTGCATAGAAATCAGTGATTTACAGGAAAGAATAAATGACATTTCTTAACACAGATGAGAATTGTGTAATTTAGGATGATTAAAGGGGGAGTTTTCTGTTACGTGAAAAGACAATTTAAATGACCTCTGCTGTAGACAGGAGGGAGGGGAGGCTTTAAAGTTAAGAATGAAGAGTAAAAAAATTTTCTTACAAAATAACTTAAAAGAGCTCTTTGTATCATGAAAAGCAGCTGTGCTGATATTTACCTCCATAATTATACACAGACTACAACCACTTGTGTGACTTAATCTAGCTTGTGATTTTGAACTGCAATTCTAAAACCTCAAAAATATGTTGCTATACTATAAACAATGAAGGAGAACGGAAGTATGAACATCTCTCAACAGCCTTTTGGGTATGGAAGAGCCATTTCATTTATGGTCCTTTAGCTGTTAGCCTAAGGTCTGCTGTGCAAACACTTAAGTCTACACTGAATCTTATGTACTTCTTTTCTCTAAGACCAACATAGGTACAAACTTTGTATAAAATCCTCCAAATCTCACACTGACTTACACTGACATTACTTCATAGTGTTCCAGCATGAAATTTACTTTACCTGCTACTTTAACTTCCTCTGCATTACCAAAGCTGAGAGACATTTTGTCAGTGGAAGTAAAATTTCTGTCTTGCTATCTAGATGTGGTAGCATTTTACACATGTCCTTCTAGATAAAGGAGAAGCAAATTTGTTCATATTAACCATTGCAGTTAAATCTTTGGTTAGAGATAAAAAAGAAAATATTAAATTAAGAAGTAATTTTATCTGGAGTTTTTAAATGTGAGAGCAAGCTCTGTTCTGTTGACAAGAGCAATACTCTCCTTGTGAGTACAAAATTCCCTTGAACGATGAACAGACTGTCATCACAGAGGTCACATCTGCAGAAAAAAAAAACTACTGTGCCATTAATTTGATGTAAACTAAACATAAGTGACAGTTCTTCATCCTCAGCAAGGACTTGCCATTGCAAAGATGTTATTAACATACAAAGATCTTGTTTACAACTGTTGTTAAAATGCCAGTTAGACAAATCAGTCAACCAACCTCCTTTATCCTTCTTTGCCTTTTGCTGTTGCTGCTGAGCTGCTGATGACAAATGAAGACACAGCCATTCAGGGTGAACAAAGGAGACTTTCTGATAGGTAGAAATTTCCTCCTTTCTTTTGTTTGCAAACAACAATAGAGGTTTTTGTCTCAAATCTGTGTGTCAGCAGCTGCAGACATGCTGAGAAATTGTGTTTGGTCATCATGATTAGGATTTGAGCCCAGATTTTTACTGCTCTAAAATCCTGAGGCTTTAGGCAGAGACATGACTTTCTGCAGGAACACAGAGCTAAAAGGAGAAAGTAGTTTTTGGAAAGTTATAATGAACAGATTATTTTATTACACTTACATAGATATGGACACATAAAAGCTCATAAAACATATAGAACGGATGTAAAGCTAATTAGAAAGAAATATTTTATTTTAGTAAACAGTAAGGATTGCAGTTCCCAGCAAAAGAGGTTTCTGGTGGAACAAATGCTGTCTTTAAAGGTAGGACCAGTACTTGAGGTTTGATTTATTCCCTCTTCCAAAATAGAAAGATCTGGTGTTCCAGAGATGAATCTGGTGCAAGAAGTTTGAGAATAGGGTGTGATAAGAGCACCAGAGAGCTCCCTGCACAGATTTCCTTTGTCTTTGGTTGAAAGTAGATGTCCTGTTTTACTAAGGAGAAAAAAACCCAACTACTTGATGTCTGTATTAAGTTAAAGTGTATCACAGAAGGCTAACAATTCACCAAGGCAACAGACCTTCACCTGATTTAAACTAATATTTCACTAATGAAGTCCAGTATATGTTGATTTAAACAAGCACCAGCAGAGTAAGTCAGATCTTTCCTTGCTCTGGCCTTTCACATATCATTATAGAAAGGTTAGGCAGTTTTATTTGGAGCAAGACTTCAAATTCTTGAGAAGTCAAAACTTAATTCAAGTTAGGTTTATAAACATTGTGCCTTCCAGACTTCTAAAATCCTGTATTCTTTTGAATTTGCTTGGAGTGCAGCTTGTTCCTTGACAAGAAGAAAAGACTAAATATGGAGGTTAATCCTTTCTTTGTCAGGAAAGAATATTTAACAGAAAAGGAGGGGGGAAGCCTTTGAGGAAAGGTTTATTTACAAAAAATCTAGCTCCTGCAGCAAAAACTTATGAAGACAAAAATACTTGGACTATAATTTTCTGTCATGAAGTGTGCATGAAGGAGTGTTATTAAGTCTGTGTTATTGAGACTGTGAAACCCCACACTACATTGTAAATCTCTGACTAAATATCGTTATTTAGCATCCCTAAAAGTGCAAGATATAGTGGTTTAATTATTTTAATCCTTTGACCATTCCTGTGCACATACAACATTCCAAAAACATTAAACATTGTACTCAGTGTTTGGCAGATACTTGGTCTTGAAGGAAAACTTTTTACTAAATATTTCTCTCTCTTTTAAAACTCACTGGTTTTGGTTGATATCAAGAGCTAGAAAGCTAAAGCATATAGGAAAGCAGACAAGAAAAGTTATGGTAGCAAACAAATAGACTGCCATAAAATTTCCTCATATAAAATCAGAATTTCCAAGGATTCTATGTTCCACTTCAAAATTCTCTGCAAATTCCATCTAGTTGGTATCAGATCTAAAATAGCCTCTCCTTTGTAGCTTTATGCATACAAGACAAAAACAATGAACACTGTCCACTGCAAGAATTCTACAAATGCTTTGCATCCTTCAGTCTTGGCTTTTTAATATCTAACAATATTAAACCCTTCATCATCTACCAGTTCTGTCAGGAAAGTAAATATAACATGTATTTAAAAGCATAAGAAAGAGGTTTGTTCATTATTTCCTTCTGATTAGTGATATACAGATGATTCTTACCCTAACTTACTTTTTTTTTTTTTTTCCTGCTTGCTTCTTATTTTTCTGGAATTAGGATACTGTACTCTCAAACATTTAGAAAGGGTCCCATTAGTCTTATCCCTAGGCAACTCAAAAGCTTCCCCTTTTTTCTGCCCAGATATTAATCCAGCCATTAGGCTTTCTCTTTCCTTTTCTTTTTCCCTTTCACCTTCCCCTTCCCTTTTCACTCATAATGCCTTACTTTCACATACAGTGGTTTTTATTGTCTGTCCCCTTCAAAGGAAATTTACAGCACCTTTATTAATTCTCTAAGATTATGTTTGAAGGTGTTCTTTCTGTTCTCTGAGACATCTTCACACCATCCTTCCCTCCCAGGATGATACTGGTTGAAGAAAGATGTTGTCACAGCACTGCCAGCACTATCTGTGAAGACCCAGAATTTGTCAGTGCTGGCCTGAGACACTACCCTAAAGTGGAGATACCAGTAGGAACACAAAGTCTCTGCCTCCAGGTGCTCACAAATCCCTTCTGCTGTGCTCAAGGTCACTGGGCAGTACTACCAGAGTAGGGAGCAGATGTGGCAAATGATGAGGCAGATGAGGACAGGGACACCTTGGGTTGGGACTCTGGGCAGCAACACCCTTCCCTTGACTAATGGTCAGCTCTGCAGACAGGTAGCACCACAGTCCTCAAAATACTTTTTACTTTTTGCAGGGCATCTGCTCTACTTTAGAGATTTGTGGCTCTAAAACAAGCCAAAGACAAGACCCTCTTTTCCTAATAAAGTAGGTGATGGTTCTTCTGCCCATGGCACAGCAAAATTATTTTGACCCAAGTAGCTTCCAAACACACACTTTGCATGAGAATTACTTTCCCACACATGCTGCACTCTCCCTCTTTTAGTGCTATACAAAATTTCGGTGCCTGGTGCATACAGCCCCAGGATATTTTTTTCATGAATAACTCATAAAAACCACATCCAGCCTCCCGAGAAAAGCAAAGTATATTTTCTAATATAGCCAAATAGCTTGACTTTTGAATGTTTTATATTTGCAGCTGAGACCCTGTAAGCAATATTAATTATTGTCAGTAGGTGAGGTCCTTGTGATCAAAGAATTAAAATTTGCATGCAATTTCATTATGAATAACTGTCATAAAAAATAACAGATATGTGGAGAGTGTATTATTCTAATATGGTTATGTTCAAGGTATGACACATTTAATATATACATATACACACACATATTACAACATGATTCCTTTATATTTTTCTTCTTCTTTAAGTCTATAGTCCTAAAATGTATAAAATTAGTTGGCATAAAAGATCAACGATTCAGTAGTAAAGACCTGCCTAGCTTCCTGGACCTCCATTCTGGCCATCCAGGGCCATAGGCTACTGCTTCAAAAGCTGTTCTTCAGCCAACAGTTACAAACATAGGCTCAAGGGCACCAGCCTGCCCTCTTTTCGTGTCATGGGCAATGGAAAGGAACAGCCTTTTCTTTCAGCTCCTGAACATCAGAAAATGGATGGGTTTGTATGCAAAATATGATGATTTTTTTTCTGATGTTAGTAGCCTTTCACAGGGTCAAAGCTCATTAAGATTTCTACAGTTCTACAAAATAGCAATGTAAATGCCACAGAGAACATAGTAAGGGTGGAGGTTTGGTCATCCCTCCCAAAATACTCTCTTTTTGGAGTACTGAATGAATCACAACTTGATCCAGACTCCAGTGATGCTACCTTATCTCATCAATCTTGCAAATGCAGAGTATGTCCAACCCAAATCTGGTTCCATCACACATTTGTATGCATAATTGTGTCCAAAACATACAGCAGCACAAACTGCAGCACACACTGCTGCTACCAACAGTTCTAGCTGCTCTGTGTTTCTGCCACACAGCTAAAGGGAGAAGCACGCTCTTTTAATAAGAAACACAAATGACACATTCTGTGCCAGTCCTCCCTGATAGGTGGTGCCAGCCTGGGTGCAGAAAAAACTCTTGGAGACTTATCTCTTCTTCCATGGCTCCTCCAGGCTGGCAAAGGGACAGAGCACTGCAGAGTAACGCAGATCTCCTTTCTCCTCTAAGATCCGTGTGCTGCCGGGCAGCCTGTGACACTGGCATCATAGCTGATGTCTTCAAATTGCTGCTGGTTAGGCAGGAAAAGTGTTGGTCTGAGAGAGCTGCTCAGCTCTACATTAACTGTGTGAGCCCTCGAGGGAGACATCCAAGAGGGTAATGGAGGCAGCAGCTGCTGATACTTTAGTCTTGCACGGTCTGCGTTTATGTTTCTGTGTTCCAAGTATTGCCAGGGGTAGTAAAGGAGAGTAATCAAGACCACCCTATGATAACATTAGGAGGAGAAAAGTTGTGAAGCTAGTTTGGAGAATGCTTTGGGAGATCCTTCATACCTCTTCTGAATGCACAGGAAAAACACGATATTCAACAGTAGCAGGATCAATGAATCCCACATCCCCTCAGCCTTGCATTGTCACCCTCCATTTATCTTCTGTGTTCTATGCCCGCAGCCACTGAAAATGATGTTTGGGCATAACTAGTAACAACATTTTTGTATTAGCTCCCAGCTGTGACGGCAGCTGTCTCGCAAGCCGATAAGCACGTCCTCAGTGTGACGCAGCTTCTCTTCAGCTTAGGGTGATGGCAGGCAGCTATTTTGTGTGGACTGAACCACCATGGCTGTACTGTAAAATGTCCTGTGGCAGACTGCAGAGACGGGATGGTGCCAAAGGTCCCAGCCATGAGGCACAGGTCGCAGCGGCTGATCAGGGTTGCTAAGGCATGCAGGCCTCGGGTTTGTTGGGTAAAGACAGTTCTAGAGACAGCAAAGACAACAGAAGATCAGTAACTGGGAACTAATAGGGGAAAAAAGGAGCACGTAGGCAGACCTTGCCAAAAAAACCCTTGAAAACAAACTCAGGTGGACCCAAGAAGGAAGATGTTATCAACACCTATGTCTTCCGCCTTCCAACACAGAGTAGGAAACCCGCACCACTACCATCACACCCCTTCCAGCAAGAAACCCAGGACGCTGATGACTCCCTGTACCAGACACAGGCACAGACAAACACCCACACACCCTCCCGACCACAGCTGTGAACCACAGGACTTGGGGAAGCATTTGAAGAGTGAGCATAGCAGCAGCGAGATTGGCAGGTACTGGGAAGTGTTTCTGTATTCAGTTCTAACAGCATTACTGAGGTTTTTCACTATTAATTCGTACTGTGGTTATTTTGACTGGCACAGTGTGCTCCACATATAATGCTATCATTCTATGTTATTACAGAATTTGCACACACCCTCCCCCCCAAACTCATGACATTTTCTTAGACACTTCCCTTTCCTTTTTGATATTAATGAGGTTGAGGGGTTTAATGGTGATTTATTTGATTTAGTCAATTTCTAAAAAGTATACTGAAGTACGAGGTAGGCAGTAAACTTTGAATGATTACTGTAATTATATAATAAGTTTCCAAATGAGGTCAGTTAATATCTATCGTTTTCTTCTCCTGTTGTTTGCACTGAAATTTGACTTGCTCTCCATTTATTCAAAAAAAAGGGATTTTCCATAACTCCTTAACTTTTATCAACATTTAACAATGTTCTTATTTTAAGCCAAACTCTCTGCTCTTTGAGACCAAAAGGTATACTCCTCCTGAACAACAACAAAAAAAATGTTATCTGGATTTTAGATTACATGAGATCTAAATTCTAAGTAGAAGACATCTCATTTTCATTTATCATTTTCTGACTACACTATAACCTTTTCAAAGGCATCATGTAAATGTTATTTACTGCACTATAATGGATCATCATTCATGGACTTTCAGACTGGTAAGAGGATTATAAAGCACATACACATCATTGCCAATGGTTAATGACAACCTTAAACTCAAGCTTAACATTTTCTTGTCCCATCAGCTGAGCAATAGCAATTCAGTTACATTGATGCAGGAACTGTTAAAACCAACATATAACATATAATTAATAAATAAGCATCCTCATCATTGTTCTAATGATTATGAATAATAGAAAATCATGTCCTACAGGAACTAGAAATGGTGTAATCTGTCCAATGGAGTCCACTGGATGTTCAGATGACAGAGGCAGTAGAAATACCTGAAAAGGCCTGGTTCCAGTCCTACGTATATCTGTGTTCTCTCAAATCTATGGATAAGAAGTACTTTGGTCCTATTTACAGCAGAGCTGAGTGTGCATCTCTTTTATACTAACTATCAAACAGTATAAATCCATCAAGGGAATGTCTGAGTAGTGCCCAGATTGGAAGAACAAATTGGCAAAATTTTCCTTTATCATTTTCATCTCAATATTATTGCCCTTTTATAAGAAGCTAGGCATTTTCTTTTGCTTATCAGTGACTGCTCCTAGCTTTTTATCATCTGTGTGCTATCACATTCATTTACCTGGCTCTGTTATTCTATACCTTCAGGTTCCTGACATTGGTTGGTTGGTTGCATTTGGGTTGGGTTGGGGGTTTTTTTTGGGGGAGGGGGGTAGGTTGGCTTTTGTTTTGGTTTGGTTTTTTTTATAACTTGCAGGTTACACTTGTTTATTACTGGCTTTTTCCATGGAGGGATGAATATAGCACTGGATATGTTCTCAGAAAGTACCTCAACATTCTGTGATGTTCTGTTTTTATGGAGCAAATTCAAGGTTGCCACATGGCAGCCAGCTTTTCATTAGAAGATCAAAATGCTTGTAAGGTAACCCACACAATATTCTGAAACTGAAAAATTATGAGGGCTGACCCTTTGTTCCACCCTCCAGATAAATACAAGCACAGGACCAGAATAATGGGTGACTGCAACTCAAACTGTGGCTGTCATCAGAGCCCTGCACCTGGAGTGCTTAGGTCAGCTTCCCTTCCATGGGCATTCAGATAGAAAAATCAAGATCAGCTTCTCTTCTCCTGTGTTATTTACTTGTTGAGCATATTAAAAGCTGACACTAAAGAAAATTAAAATAGTGACATATAAATTTCATCATATCTCATAAGGTGCATTTACATATTCTTCGTGTATCAGTACTGATTGAGAAGAACTATTTTCATGTTATCTAAATGGAGATATGTCTGTATGGAAGACATACACTTGGAAAAGCTGGAAGTAGCGTACACTTGGAAAAGCTGGACATAGTGTGGATACATGTTGTATCAATGTCAGTTGCTCTAATTAATGTTAAGATTTTTAAGAAATTATTTTTACTATATTACAGAAAAGATCACCATATACCGGGGGGGTGGGGGGGTGGGGGGCTGGGGTGGGGAGCAGATTTTATACCACTGTAGCTATTTTATGCTGTATGCCTGGTAGAAAGTCGAGATATTT
This sequence comes from Falco biarmicus, assembly GCF_023638135.1. Lineage (NCBI taxonomy): Eukaryota > Metazoa > Chordata > Aves > Falconiformes > Falconidae > Falco > Falco biarmicus. The sequence continues at coordinate 10,387,918 of NC_079311.1, forward strand.
TAATATGTCTTGCAATATGATATTTTATAGTGGCAGAAGAAATTTAGCATGAAGTAACATCTGAAATATTTTCTAAAAAATAACCCAAATACAATTTTATTATCATATAATCACACAAATTGAAGGAAGCATTTTTTAAAAGTAGCTCATTACAAACCATTTCATTGGATTCTGGTGTTGTCAAGGATACCAGTATTCATCGTAAATGCCTTCCACAAGCAAGATCTGACTTTGCCGTAACAGGTAATAATCACAGAGACTGAGTTATAGTCACAAAATTTGGTCCTATGATAAACAAAGCCCTAGAAGCTTTTGTAATAATACCGTATACGCAAGAATACAGATAATCTTGAGGTCTGCCTGGCTTTCCCAGTGCTCTGAATTCTATCTAGCAGCTGAAGGAGAGTGCGATGGTATGAATAAAAATTGATGTCTGCATCTGTGTACAGCATAGCAATTTCTGACAAACATTAATGCTTCCATTCATCATTAAAAAGGTAGTATTGTAGTACTGATGACCAATACTCTGCTTTCTGCATCCTCACAACTTATTTGCTAGAAGTCTGACTGTCCAAAAGAAGTTTCATTGCTCATCAGTGAAATATACCAATTTCCAACAAGAATTATCAGCAAAACTTCTTCTGAATTATTAAATATTGGGAATTCCCAGATGCTCATATTTGGGGAATATTGGGACAGGAATTCTGACCATAGCTATGTCATCTCACATTGAATCCAGTGCATCTTGACTAACAGACACCAAAAACCTGTGGAAGAGCATGCAAGTCAAAAAACAGCACAAGGAGCCAAGGGGAAATCTCCCTGATATCTCAAACCCAGCTCACAAATAGATTGAAGGACAAGTCAATTCTGGAAGATGAACACTGTTGAGATTGTGGTTGTATCTACATGTTTGACAGAAAGGGAGGTTCTACATGCTTTTTCTGTGTCCAGGTACCCCCCTTCTCTGCATTGCAACCTCATTAGTGTTAGCACAGCTGTGTGCTGAGCACGGCAAGGAACTGATTTAACTGAAAAATAGCCTGGAAAAACTGAGTGGTGAACGCAGTTGTCTGCTTTAATCATAGAATCATAGAACAGCCCAGGTTGGAAGTGACTTAAAAAACCATCTGGTCCAACTTTTTGTGGGAAAGGGAGGGAGTCTAGATGAGATTATCTAGTACCCTGCCCAATTGCATGTTGAAAGCTTCCAGCAGTGGGGACTCCATCACATCCCCAGGGATATTATTCCAGTGGATGTTTGTTCTTACTGTAAAACATTTCTCTATGTTGAGATGAAACCCCTACCACTGAAACTTGTACCCACTGCCCCTTATTTTGTCCTTGTGGCTCCCTGTGAAGAGAGATCCTCTGTCCTCTTTGTAGCTGCCCTATACATACTAGAATATTGCTATGAGGTCCCCCCCTAGACCTTCTCTTCCTTAGTGAGAAAAGACCTAACTCCTTCAGTCTTCTCTGATAAGGCAGGTTCTACAGCCCTTTGATCAACTTTGTGCCCTACTTTGGACCTTCTCCAGTCTGTAAAAGCAGAAGGTGAGAACAAATCACTGCAGGGAGAACCATCCATCCAATTTCAATGGAAGCACAAACTGATGTTCAATTAATGTGACCTTGACAGTTACTGCAACATACATTTAAGGAGATATTTGGAGGAAACAACAGTGGAAATAGAAAAGGAAATTAAAAAGAAACAGGAAAAGAGAAAAAGAAAAAGAAAAAGAAAAAGAAAAAGAAAAAGAAAAAGAAAAAGAAAAAGAAAAAGAAAAAGAAAAAGAAAAAGAAAAAGAAAAAGAAAAAGAAAAAGAAAAAGAAAAAGAAAAAGAAAAAGAAAAAGAAAAAGAAAGAAAAAGAAAAAGAAAAAGAAAAAGAAAAAAAAGAAAGAGAAAAAGAAAAAGAAAAAATTATTATGATCCATGATGATACTTTCAGAAGTCCACTGAAAGTTTCTGACAGCGAAGCACTGTCACAGCTGGCATCACAGAAACAGTAGCAATATTTCTGCAACATGAACTTAATCTGTTGTGGTAACTGTTCTCCACTGCTCAGAGTCAACTCAGGCTCATTGGCTTGTTTGTAATCATCCAGTTTTCCTTCTCTCTAAAAGGAACTGACTACAGGACATGCTGGTATCAGTTTCCCTTGAACAAAAGCAAAATAAGCCTCTTGATCGAGCTTAGTGAGTGGGGAAGAGATCAGCTAGAAGACCTGCATCTCTCTCCTTAATTATATCACAGTCTGAGATTGTAATTCTACTGCAGTGTTTGGACATTGTGCTTTCAAACTAAAGACCTTTCTTCATCAATGCTTATATTTGAACATAATTAATGTTAGATTTCTACAAACAATATAAAGTGAAAGGCAGCTTAAACCGTGTCTTCTATACTCCCAACTTAATTATTTTCTTATCAAAACGCCAGGCATTTTGCCCTTTTTTAAAATAATTTTAAAACCACACAAAAAAGAGCTATTGTCTCGCTACACCAAGACGTAGAAAGCTCCGCATTTAAGAAGTAAAGAATGTTTACATCTCTCCATATATTTTGGGGAACTGTAATGAAAATATAGATATGTAATAATTTGTGGAACCAAGCATTTGCAGCCTGGCCCCACAAATGCTCATCTACTGAACCTAAGGCATGATTTCATATACCAACTAGCAACCATGGCAGAGCTTCCCAAGGAACATTCTACATCTTATTGTCATTCATGATTTTAAATCCTGAAAGGGAACTACCTTTATGATATCACAGGTATAAATCCTTCTGTGACAGCCTATTATATATGGGTAGAAAAAGAGGCAATATAATTTTAGCTTCTGTATAAATTATACTGATTAATGTCAGCACTGAAGATCAGCCTCATGAAAACTTTTGACATTACTGAATCAAAACTGGAGTATTTCGTTGCCATATCATAAAACCAGAAATCTCTATACATGGCACTTACCCACCTATTTAAATAAGACCCTAAAAGTCAAACTCATCCCCAATATATATTATAAATGTAACTGAAAATTGATAGAACAGTATCATTGTTAGGGCAAGAGCAGGGTCCATGTCTGCCTGAAGGAAAAGACAGTGATCTAAACATTTTACACCAAAAAAAGTACTCAGCTTGGGCTCAATACTTGAAAATGTCATTTCAGATTTTGCTGTGTTGGTTACAAAAGCTCATGCCACCATTTTGGAATGGATATTCTTGTTCTAAGCAGGGAGCTAAGGCTCATATTATTCAAAAGTAATGATAAACCCAGCATTTAAATTGTAAATTTTACAAAACATGTCCTTTTTAAAATGTTTTTCTTTAGTTGAACTAAACAGAAATATAGTGATGAAAAGGGAAAAAAAAGCTCTATAGTTTGTACAGATTCTGTTAATTATGTTGTATAGTCATTATTAATTTGATTACAGGAATACTATAATTTTCATTGGCACAATTAAAATGGCACAGCACAAATTCTATAAGACACTTTGGAATCAGGATATGGAAGTCCTCCAGCAATCACTGAGCTAGGTTTTGATTTCAATGATGTTGTAGTGATTCGTACCAGCTTAATTTCTAGCTCATTGTCTTTTGTAATCTAGTTGTGCCTGTAATCTCCATTTTAATTAATTCAGTCTTTAAGAGTTTCCTTAATATGCCTTTCTGCAAAGTTCAGCTGCTAATCAGCATTAATGCAATATTACCACTTTTGTCGCTGGATGTCTGGGAATCTTGTGTAGTTCTAATAATGCTATGTTTAAATATTCATCCCAGATGTTTTAGCAGCCTTCTTTCTTTAAAGGAAGAACCCAATGACACCGTACTAACACTGTACTAATCACTGTTTTGAAAATATATTAATGAACATAAATATACATTGTATGGGTTTGATGATGATCCTTATCCTATCCTTTGTAATCTAGAGCAACTATGATTCTTTGCATATTTGTTACATCTTTTCAAATGTAAATAATAATATGAAGTCTTCCCTTTCACCACTACCATAGGGTAAAAAGTGTAGACAGCTTATAGTTACTTAGCAGTACTCCAATAAAAATATCTAAAAGAAACATCAGATTGAAATTCTGTATTTTCCTACCAAATTATATAAGAAACAAGACATCAAAGAAGGTTTAAAATATGTAGTCATTATTACTCGACCAAGGGCATCTATGTGCACACTGCTTTCTATTTTGTATTTAAGGTCAAGTCTCCAAGACATATTCATTTAGCAGTGCTACAACTCAGAGACATGCTTCAGATTTGTGTGTTGTTCAGCAGCTGTGTAAAATTCAGCCTGATAATGTGCAAATCATGCTTCCAGCTCCTCAGGGACTTAAGTATGTGTAGAATGTGCAGCATGTGAATAAATCCACTGAAACAGACAGAAGCATTGACACACTTGTGTTTACAAACCTCCTGTAGTGCTAGGCTCAAATGGACCTCTGAAATCACTCCTCATGTCTGACTGACATTCCCTTTCTGTTACAGAGAAATGCAAAATAAAATATGTCTTTTAGACTGATTCATGTATACACAGCTTTTTAATCAGCAAAGATTCTTGCTTTCTAGCACCTCCTTGGTTTCTTATGAAGCAAGGACAGTAGTTTTTGCCTGGCTTATTTACTAAAGATGTGTCTCTTCTGTGCATTGTGCAAGGTTGTCTCATTGCAGGGATTGTTCCTGGCATTGTACCTCATATGCCAGAATTTACTTTAGAAATATAATAAAACAATTATTTATTTCTGGTAACAGGAAAAAAAAATTAAACTCTAAGACTGTTCACTTGGGCCATTGTGTTGTTCACTCGGGCCATTTATAAATGGTTGTTACAGGTAGAAGTTGATGAATGAGTTGTCAGACCTGAGTTGCTTAATGGTGTGTATCCCTTCTAGCTAATAAATGGTAATTTATAAAATGGAAGGACATTTTCGTTCTTTTGGTCTAGTGGCAGTTGGCAGTCTTTTTTATTTTTATTTAGACAATGCTCAAGAAACAATCTCAGAGACTGACAAGTAGGGAAATTAATAATGAGAATGAGACATTCAGTCTCAGTTTCTGTAAAGATCCTACTATAACTCTTGCCAGAGCTGCAAACACCAAATCCAAAACAGCACTGCACCAGCTACTAAGAAGATAATTAACTCTATCCCAGCTGAAACCAGGACACATACTCTTTAAAGTGGGGACTTCACATCGTTTTGTATGTCTCCATTGCTTCTTGTGCCATAGATAAGTTCTGGCGAGCCACCATGCTACAGTATACATACACTAATAAACTGAGGTTGTATTTGCACACCAAGGATCATCTCTAAATCGCTGTAACACAGTCATTACCAAGATCCAAGCTGTGCCCGGGAACACACTCCAGAATTTTGAGCTTCTCTGGCCAATCTTGTAGCTTTCCACACTTGAAAATTTTTCCTCCTGCGAAGACAAAAATTATGTAGCACATAAACACTTTTATAGTCAAAATCCATAAAGCCATTAATCCACGGGAATGTTTTAACTCCTAGATAATCTTTGGCCACAGTTAATACAAGAAAAACTGCTGATGCAGATGTACTCTGGGAAGACACCCTATGACCCCAGAAAATTTTTTATACTTACGATGAAAGTTTCAGCCCTGGATCCAAACTGTGCCTGGAGGGAGTGAGGAGAAGATTGGATTTTAAATCAACCTTCATGTCTTGGGTCTTTTTGTTTTTATAGGTAGAACTTCTCTCCAGAAAGTTTCTGTAGTATGAGCAAGAAATTTGCTCTTGCAAATGCAATGTTTAGTTCCTAAAAGTTTTTTACTAAATGTTATGCTTGTGAGATGATACAGGAAAGAAATCATTTTTAATGACAAAAAAACAACAATGTAAGCAAGTGTAATGTTTCAGCAAAGCTACTGATTGCTTTGATTTCTGGCAGGTGATTATAATTCTGCTGATGCCAGCCAGTTATCTCTGTAACTGTGACAGGTCACACATTAGCAAAAGTGAGCACTCTCAAAACACTGCTGTGGCATGTCATGGGATGCAACCAGTCCATTATTACAGAAGCAGTTCTCTACCATGGTAGGGCATGCAACCACGATACAGTATGCAACCAAGGTGTGAAACCATAGGTTTTTACTAGGATACACTCATTGTCTATTTTTATTTTGCATTACCAACCAGATTTTGCACCAACTACAAAAGGAATTAGCCAAAGGTCCTTCACGTTAACCTTAAATTAGCTGCACTTAAGCCACAGAATTTTGGGTTTCTTATTTCTTGGTCCATTTTTCACCAAAATAAGAGTTTTCACAGAAGTAAAATGTAAGAATCATGATATTGCAACAATAAGCAACTTCTACATTTGAAGTATGGAAATCATGTAGATAAGAGCTTGACAACCAGAAAGTCCTCCTGCCTCTTTAATGGAGAGAATACAGAAAAATATTGTCATTGTTGGGGTTTTTCGCTCTAAGAAAAGGATTGGTTGTTACAATTAACATCTTTCATATTCTTGAAATCTGACATCACCAACACTGTCACAAAATGCAGAGACTAAACTGACAGCCTAACAAAAAATAAAATAGCAAAATAGCAAACATAGCTGCAAACCATTGCCTGGGATTTCATTGGCTGAATGGGGCTCTGCCTTTTTTGCTTCTATCTGTGAATTAATATTGCTCAGCAAGCTGGTAAGTAGTGCACCTTGTTGATTTATCTGCTAGACATTTTCTCCAGTAAAAAACATGGAACCAGAAAATTTAAGTTTTTGCAAGAAAGTATCCAAATGAATGGATTTCCGATTTCAACATTGGTTTTAACTTCTAAGTGGTAAGTTCAGGCTCTGTAGCTCAAAATTACTATCTCAAAAATGTGATTGTTTTGAGGGGGTTTTATTTAATGAACAGATCAAGCTTGGTCTTAAAAGATGAAACATTCAAAGCATAAGAACACAGCACAAAAACCCATTTTTTTATTTCACTGGGGGTTGTTGAAATTTTGCCTTCAAAGGACTAATTCAGAATGGAAAAAAAATTTGAAATATCTGGGATTTTCCTGGGATGTTTTTGTTTCTATAACTCTTACCAGTCCACCAAGTTCACAGGCTGAACAGGAGGATTTGCTTTGCACTCCCTACAAACAGTCTGAGTTCAGGAGCTGCAGATGAATGCAGTATGAAACTAATCAGCTCATCTCTGATTGTTCTGAAATACATCTCTCCATGCCAAGGAATGCCCAAGGAGGGATGGGATGGATTATTCCTGCTAGTGGTGTACTAACAAAGCAATACACACAGGATGGATCCAGGAAAAAGAAATCTTGGGCAGTCATGCATCACGAGAATTCAAGTTTTTGCTGTGGGCGCTTCACTTCATTCTTCAGAGCATCTGCAGAGCTTCACCTCCAGCTCTTCCCCTTTCTTCCACATCAGCTAATGGCAATTGCAATTCCTGGTTCATCCCCCTCTCATTCCTCTATTGTCTCCACTGAAGCCATGAAGGAAAACAGCTTCAGGGAGACAACAGAGAGACACAGAAAGAAAGACACGGGTACCAAGTCCAGACCCTGACACTTATTGCCAATGCTTGACAACAACCACAGCACAGGAAAAACATTTAGCAAATAATTAGCATTACTGTTTCTTACACTGTTTTGCCTCTGTTAATGAAGTTGCAGAAGGATAATGTCCACTTTATGAACCGGTGCTTTGTTTCATCATTTCTGTACTGTTTTTACATTTATATATCAAAGCTACTCCACTGGCATATTTCTGAATAGGCCCTGTTGCTTTCATTAGAAATAAATGGATTAAACACATAGAGAGCATGTGGGCATTGCAGCTCCTTGACCTGTTTTATTTCTTAACCTGTGGACTTAAAAGGGGATCTTACATGGCCATGTCTTGCTGCCTGCAACATTTTCATTTGCTGTTGCCAAAGATAACGCATGACTAAAATACTACTGGGAAATATTAACCAAACACACACACACATATCTCTTTTAAGGTGATTGCAACAAATCATATCACTGCATGACTTTTGAAAATGAGCCCATAAGGAAGTTTTGAATGCTCTCCTGAATCCCAGTCATTGGCCTGACGAGGGTAATGTTGTTCCTTAAAAATGATGGTGTCAATGGGATGCTGGAAGAACATGGCCATGCTCAATACTGTTGGAGGCATTCCCCAGACTCTTTCCTTCCTTTGGTTGCAGTTGCAGTCTCCCCTTCAAAGTAAAGATGGGAGGGATGGGCAAGAGAAACGATGAAGTTATTTCATCCTCTCTATATCTCTCACTCCCTTCAACAACTTTCCATCAGGCAGCCAGTCCTCTTCCAAATATTTCAAACTGGCAGTCTTTAAAAGCTCATTTCTCCAATATGAAAGGGTGTTAAAGCCAATAATTTCAATTCATTCTTGAATAATGCATTATTCATTAGTTCTTGCAATTAGTACTAATTGGTCTCAAAGGAATTTATTTGATTTATTATCAAATACACACCTCAGGCACCTCATTGTACTTGTGCTATGCTTTTGTGCAGCTTCTTTAACCTGTTTTCTGAGCATATGGCATGCGGTATGTTTTTTAATTTTTTTTTTTTTTTTTACATGTAGACAACAGCAGTGTTGTCTATAGGTACTGGCTGTATCCAACAGGTTCATTCTGTGCACATTCTCACAAATCCTTCTGCTTGCTTCTGAAAACACGTTTGAATCTGAATGCATAAAGGACCTGCATTTTTAAAGGAATACATTAGTTAGGGAGAAAAACTGAACCATCTCTATGAATAGGTATAAGTGTCCAGGCAGGCTGGTTAACCATGGCAAGTCACAGTCAACCAACCTGATTCTGTATTATGAGATAGGCATTTTCAACTGATCAGATAGTGTGAATCAATTCACCTCAAAAAAAAACAAAAACCAAAATCAAACATGCTAGTTTTCTTCTGAACCTAGAATTCCTCCCTGGCAATGCATTGCCTTTTTCTATCGTTTTACAAAGTATGTAATGTTGCACAATAATCACTGACCCTGAAAAGAAGACAGATGAGTAACTAAGTCTAACAGCATTTTCCCATTGACTTTCATAGATATAACAATTGCTAAATTTATCCAAATGTAGATGGTTTCCTGTGTTCCTGTCGTCAATGGAGAGAGACAGAATACAGAAAATCTTCTTTAATTGTATGTGCTCAGAAAGACTGCTGGGAGATCATTTTGTCCACTAGCTGTAGAGGAAATCCAGGAAAAACAGTTTTCTTCAAGGTGAAAGTAGCACTTTTTTTTTTTTTCTTCTAATATGCATATATAAAATACAAAAGGTTGAAAAGCACAAGATAAATTAGTGCAGAATAACAGTGCTAAACAAACCATTCAAGCACAACACAGTCCTGCCAAGGGAGCAGGAAACAAGCATCCGGACGTTTCTTTCTTCTGGACTAAAGAAGGGATTAAACTTGCCTGTAAACTACATCTCTCAAGGATTTACTATCCTGTAATTTGAGTTCAAAACCACCTTTCACATCAAAGGTATGTATTTCTGATCGGAAAAGGGGTTTAGTAAGGAAGAGTCAATGATACCATTCTGATGTAAAGACTGAGAGAGATGGCATTCAGAAAACCTTCTTTTCACCTCCCTATCCTTTGAGTTTTCCATTATAATTCTCAACCTCTACACACAGCATGGAAGCTTTTATTGCTTGTTATTTCCTGCAGGCACCACACCACCAGCACAAGTAAAAGTTCTCTCTCCACAAAGCCATTTACTGAATTCCTTTAGGTGTTAGTCACCTGCCGAAAGGCAAGTAAAGCTCAGTAGCAGCAGTCCTTCTGGCACCTCCTCAAGCCAATGCAGACAGGGACATTTGTTTGCTCCAGTAGTTTCAGAGAATGGCTTTTCTGTTGTACAAGCAAATAGCTCTAATCATTTCCAACCTTTGTTTGGATTAGCCTGCCTTTCCCTGTCATCTGCAGGGCAAAAATGTCAAAAAGAAGTACTATGCAGTGTCCTGCAGAAAGAAGAGAGAATCATTCTTCTGTGGTTTCCCACATCCCCGCAACATCAATTTAGCCCATGCTAAAACCTGCCTTCTGAGATCTTTCTTGTCACCTACCAGTCAAAAGCAAAACCTTCTCTCAGCGCTGCTCTAAACCAAAGCGGTTATTTCTTAGGACATACTCTGTTTTACTCCGGAAGGTATTTTCTTCACTAGTCTCCCCACGTTCGGGTACTGATACTGGATGGTTTTAAATTGGTCTGGAATGTCCAGCTCTGGACATTTCACCTGAGTGGGAAGACACAAAAGCAGTTCTAGGGAGCTTAACCTAGAGAGAAGAAAGTGCTTAGAAATGAGATTGTGAGAGATCACACAATCCTTTCTTCCACAGCTCAGAAACCAGATGCACCTACAAGAAAAGAAACTGTACAATGAGCTGTCAAGGCAAATAAGGCTGTAAATGAGGACAAGAGATACCAGAGAGTCATCTAGTTCCCTGATGAACCTGTCTTCTCTACATAGATCTATATAGTCAGTTGAATGTGTAAAGGCATATTAAGGGCATGGTGATATAATCTCTGGCATCCCTCCCTGCCTTAGGTGCTATCCTGACACTGCCCCACACTTCCCATGGGCTGCACTGTAGGGCACTATTTACTGCTACGAGGTGATGTCACAGGGCAAACTGTTCCATATTTACAGCAGCTAGTATTTGTCTTGGTATGTCTTTTTCTTGGGCTATTGATTTCACCATGGTCAGAGAATGTCAGATGACGTACAGTACTACGGACTAATTAAATCTTACTTCATGTTTTGTAGCTGTCAACGTCCTTGATGCCAGCATGCCTGAGTTAAAGCTTAAGGAACTGAGATGATTCAGAGGAAAGAGTTGAAAAAAGAAATAATAATTGACTGTGGGGCAGGAAAGATAAAGGCAGGGATGATTGTCCTCTGGATTGGAACCACTTGTGCTGCAAAGGCTCCCAAACTTGATACCGTGCATCACCAAATGGAGGCTTCACCACTGCCTCCATTATTAAGAAAGCAACACTAGTGCCAGTGGATATTCAGAAAATGACTGAATACACTCCTCTTCTCCTGGGAACTGACTTGGCTCTTCTAAGCATTTCAGAAAGTAGGACTCCTGACAAGCGCAACTCCTCTATCAGCTTACTCGCACCTTGCCATATCCAAACTATAGGATACAGTGGCTTTTTTATCAGCATCTCAACACCAGGCTTGTGCCTGGCTCCAAAAATCAGGGCAAAAGATTCAGAGAAATCCAGAATTAAAGACATGTGAAAAACTCATTAATTTAAAGAGTGGATGTCCATGAAGAAGCCGATTAAAAACATTTTTATAATGTTTCTAAATTCTTTGAAAACCTTATTGTAAAAAAAAAAAAAAAAAAAAAATCACTTAATTACAAAATCAGTAAAAAAACCTGCAGGAAATTAACCTTTTCAAATGAATGCACTCCACAATATTTGAAGATACTGTCAGGAAACTCTGTACTACTAAACATGACAAATTTCTTACTTTTGCTGATGCAAAGTTATCTTTTATGTTGGTAGCCAACAAGGTTATAATTAAGGCACATATATAGGATATATACTGAATTGCAGCATATTTTTACATTCAAAGTTTCTTAAAGAAATAAAGATACACACACAAAAAAAATCAGAATAGCTATCTTGATTTTTTTATAAGCCTGTGCAGCTTAAGCTTGGTGGGAAAGGGAACTTTTCCCTAAAAATATAACAAATATGTGGGGTTTATTATTTTGATAATCCTTCCATCTTTAAAAAAATAAATGTAAATGGTAAAAAAAAATACCTGAGCAATGTTAATTTGAATTAAAAAGCTTTAAGGAAAAGTGATGTATACTTGCAATGAAAGATAAAAAAATAATTAACCAAAGAGTTTTGGTGAAAATAAATTTTCAATCCATACCAGAAGTTAAGTGTCTGTGTTACCTGTGTGAGTCTGAAACCAGCTGTAACTGGGAATGTTCATTTCCTGTAAGAAATAACATAGCAGCTTGAAGGATCAGACTCTTTGGTTACCAGAGCATTTGATTAAGGGTTTTGCTTGATAGAGGTGCAGTTGAGCATGAATTAGTTAAAGTCTTTGCACTCCCTTATTAAACGTGACTTTTCATGATATTGCTTAATTAAAATAAAAGTTAAATCATGGAGAAAGGCAGGTGTAGCAGAAAGAATACAGTGAAACAAATGAAAAAGTTGAAGTTGACAACTACAGAAACATCACTACAAGTCTGTCCTCAGAAACCTCTTGCACTGTAAAGCAAGCCAAAAAGCGTATTTTTACCATAGATTCTGGGCATTTTAAAATAGTTCTCATATTTTATTGTTATTCAAATTATATCTTTGATGAAACATTTGAAAAGTACTTTGAAAAAGCAATTGTGTATCTGGGTTTTAATGTCCAGTGGACTTCTGGAGAAGGACCTGAGTTTCTAGCTATCAAATGAGCCAAAGTAAAATCCTAGTGGGATCCGGATTTCAGGTCAACCTTTGTTACCTGCTTATCTCAAAAATTTAAATCTATGTTGAAAAAGAAGTCCTGTGAAGAAATTATTCAGGCTCTAGTGGTGCATGCAAATGTGTGGCACAATGTCTCCATTGCTGCAGATATTTCTGCTGCTGTAGCCCTGCTGAAGAAGACAGTATTTCTGAACCAATGCATGGTTTCAAGCTGATTGTCAATCTGACTGAGTGGCAAATATCATTAATGTAACATGCCCCCTAACAGGAAATGACTTTATTTCTCCCATCTATATGCACATCATCTAGACATTGATATAATCTGAAAAAAATTACATCCCCAGGCTTGGTGATAAACAAAATAGCATCTCAGATCTGGAAGTTATTTTACAGTAGAATTACACTCGTCTTCTTAAAATATTGGGGAGTGGGGGGTGGGGGGGTGCTAGGAGCAAAGGAACAAACCAAAAAAGTCACAAAAAAGCATGGGAACTGTACTCTTTTTTTTTTGTCCCGAGTGTATAAAAAATAATATCATTTTTATGGCAAAAGAGTAACCATATGTACACATGATATATAATGATGCATACATCAAGCTATCCACATATCTATATATGTAACTTGCATATGTGTATATAAATACAACAATTCTATATGTCTGTGAAATATTTAGTAATGTATGCACATACATTTATATATTTATTCATATTTAGACAAATAAATGCATGTTCATATTAGTATTCATATCTAGATTTTGATCTACTTAGACAATTTAGACATCTATACAAGATTATGTATTATTATTCCTTACAAATATATCTATGTCTGTATATAACAAATATATGTACATTTCATGAGCAACTACTACAAAATTTCTCCAAATAACTTTCTTCTGTAGAATAACTTTGGTGTCCAGTGGGATTCTCTCAGGTAGTTGTGAACATCCACTGTATTGCATCCAAAAGGAGCAGAGTATCCTCACATATGTATTGAAATAAACCATTATAAAAACAGCTAAAAGAAAATGCTAATGGTGCAACGTTTAAAGCATTTGCTTTTATGATGTGCAGGCAGTTCCAAACCATTTGAAAACTAACTGCCGTAACCTTGGGTGGTCTCTCATGTAGAAAAAGCTGCTGAGCCTCACAAAGCTGCCTAAGGCATGATGCGAAGGGAACATTTCATTCTTCCCATTTGTCAGAAGGCAGTTACCAATTTGTTTTCTGTAAAACTGAGCACGCAGAGTGCCAGTACTAGTGATCTATGCATTAACCCTGCAAAGACACCACCCAGGACTCGGCACACTCACTGACCAGAAACAAAACCGGGGAAGAGAGCAGCTTCTCAACAAGTAGAGGCAGAAGCCTCAGCATTTAACCACAGCTGCAGCAAAGTCTTTTTCACTGATAACCATCACTTATGCTGCAATTCGTGTTTTCTAGTGGAACAGAAAATACTAATTGTATTGCATCTTGGAAGTAGGTCTTTGGTATATGATATTGCAGAGCTCTTTTTTCATCAACCACCTCTGAAGTCCAGTTCTCAAGAAAACCTTTCATGGAATAATATTCTCAGAAATATCCTACGTTTGGAAAACAGAACTAGAGAAAGTATCAATGGAACTGATACAGACATCAGCACCCTCTCTCAACCCCCCCAAATGTTTCCCTCGTGTGTGTGAGCTTAACACATTGAACTGCATGCACATCTGGGTGGTTTAGCTGTGGCAAACAGCCGAACGCCCACCCAGCTGCTCACTCACCCTCTTCGGTGAGATGAGAGAACTGTGGGTCTGCTTAAGGACTGGGGCATTGTTTACCATTTACTGTCTTGGGCAAAGCACATTTGACTTGGGGAAATGAATTCATTTTTTGCCAAATAAAATAGATCCGAGCAGTGAGAAATGAAGACAAACATTGAAAGGTTTTCTGCCTTAAATACGTTTTGACAGAGACACCCCACCCACGGCTGGGGGGCTGGGCTGTGTCCTCTAGGTGGGTCTGTTGGAGCTGGCTGGAACTAGCCATGACCATCCTGGAGCAGCCCCTGGCCTCCTCCCACAGAGACCACCCCTACAGTCCCACCGCTACCAAAACCTGGCCCTGTGCACCCAGTACAACATCTAAATGTCCATCAGACAGAGACAACAGCCAAGGAATAATCTCAGTCTGCACCTGTAGTCTCAGGACAAACAAGTTTTCTTTTTTCTAGACCATCTGCAAGATCCTCTCCAACTTTATTTTTCTGTCTCCAGATTCCATCAGGTTTGTGCAAACCTGAGTGGTCTGTGAGACACTTTGTGCAACATGCAGACATGTTGGTAGCTTCACCTTCTGCGAGAACGGGCAATTTGCAGCACTCCCTTTTTCCTGAAGTACTGAAAACATGCCATTTGATATGTGGTGCTGGGTGCCTGGACTGCAGCATCCTGATTTCTTCTTCCTGTAAGACAATGAAAACAGAAACATCAATCAGAATGCAAGAGAAATACTTATCTTGTGCTTGCTAAAGGAATCAAGAAAAATTTTCAGAAATCATGTGACAGTCGCTGTGTTCTGTATGTAATGAAGTCTACATTTTCATGTAGTATATGTTTAAAATCCAGGAATTGTTTTCAAAAATGGGTTTTTCCAAAGCTGGAAACAAATATCTTTTATGCTTAAATATACATATGATGCTTAAAAATACTGGTTTATAGTATGTATTTGTTAATTTCAAATATTCCCCAGACATGATACATATCTAAATACACACAATTTGTGTTAGCAAATAAGATCTAGGGAGTGAAGTCACGTGGGAGCTATAAATTGTCAGGCCATTAAAGGAAAGAACAGTGAACTCACTTTTGATTGTAAACAGTGGGCAAGACTGAAAAGAACTTTCTTAAATAGCCAGTATTGAAGAAAATATGAAAATATTATTCAATTTCATATTCCTCACAATTGTTCAGTTGTTTTGGTTTTTTGGGGGTTTTGTTTGGGTTTTGGTTTTTTTTTTTTGGAGGGGGGGTGTGGGGGTGAGGGGGGCAGGGGGCATCTCTTGTATCTGCCAGTTAAAAGGTCAGTTTCACTCCAAAGCTTGAAATAGAAAAAGAGGATAAATTTAAATAAGGAATTGACATGTAATCTAATCAAGTTACTGCCATGAAATTACTTCACTGGAGATATCACTTTTTTTGTAATAGAAATAAAAAGATCTTTGATGATAAGAACCTATTAAAAAACACTGATATGACTTTTTCATAATCAAACACATCAATGAGTCTTGACTTTATGGTGTGGGGAAAACATAAATATAGATTAATCTAGAAATTAGGAGTATATCATACTCAAATGAAGGAAAGATCAAAGCTTAGAAGTAGCTGCTAGTTAGGCTGTTTAGAAAGTGTAAATGGATGGGTTCAGAGTCTTTTCTCATTATGAGTAAAAAAGCAAGAATCTTCTGAATTAATCCTATAGGAACATGCACATCGGAGTTGAAATGAGAGAATAAAAATCTTTTAGCAAAGCACAATGCACAGACTTCAGGTGAGCAGGGCTGGACTTAGGCAGGGGAAGCAGATAAAAATACAGCGTACAGGGGTGGGCGGTGCAAAGGAGGAAATTAGGGAATTTACCAGGGGCCTGTAGGGCTGGTGTCATTCAAGCCAAAGCTCAACTGGATTGAGAGGTTCAAGGGATGCCAAGGGCAACAAGAAGAACTTCTGCAACTGCATTAGTAGTAAAAGGGTGAAAAAGGGAAGTGCAGGCCCATTGCTGAAAGGTTTGGGTGATTATGTGACAGCAGGCACAGGTGGGGCTGAGCTACCCTGACCTGAAAGGGCTGAAGAGGAAGGAGAAGGACCAACAGTGGATGAGGGATGAGTCAGGGATCATTTGTGAGAATTCAACCCATGCAAGTCAACGTGTCCCATTAGGCCGTACTCCACGTGCTGAGATCTGGCTGAAGTCCTTGTAACACTGCTCTCTCTCCTCTTTGAAAGGTCATGGAGGTTGGGAGAGATTCTCAAAGACCAGAGAAGGGCAGTTAATCACACACAGCTTCAAAAAGGCCAAAGGGATGATCCAGAGAACTACAGGTCAGTCAGACTCATGTTGACTCTTGGTAAAATCACAAAACGAGTCTTCTTGGAAGACATTTCTGGGCACATGAAAGAGCAGAAGGGGAATATGAACAGTCAGTATGGATTTATGGGTAAATCATGCCTGACCCAGCTGATTACCTTCTGTGATAAAATGACTGTCTTTGTGGATGACAGGGGAGTAGACTTAACTGTCAACACTTTGTGTCACAATCTGCCTGTGTCCAAGTTTTAACATTACAGCCTGGCAATAAGTGGACTACTGCAGGGTGTGTTGTGGACATGTCCTTTTAACATCTCTCAGAGACCTGAAGGACATAATGAAGAGCACTTTAATCAGCTTTGAAGATGACAACAAGTTTCAGGGGCTAGTCAATACACATGAGGGGAGGGCTGTCATCCTGATGGGCTGGACAGAGGGGAGGAAAAGGCCAACAGGGTCCCCATAAAATTCAGGCAGGAGCAATGGGCAGTCCTGCCTTTGGAATGCAGACCCCTGGCAGCAGTTCTGCTAGGGACTGGAGAAGGGTCCTCTGCTTATCATGTGTCATGCTTCATCTGGGTACCGTGTCCTGTTTGGGCTCCTAGGCAGAAGACACATTGATAAAGCAAAGGAGTTCAAGGGGGACCATTGGGACAGTGGGGCTGGAGCACTTGCCCTGCGAGGAGGGGCTGCAGGGTTGGGCCTGGTTCAGCATGGAGCACAGACAGCATCAGAACACCCAGAAAGAGAATGGACTAAGGAGGCGAAGACAGGCTCCTTGCAGATGTGCCTGGTCGGATGGTGTGGTCCAAACAGGAATGGAGTCTGACAACATGTTATAAAACAAAGCTTTATTGAAGCAGAAGGAAAATCAAGCAACAGTGCAGGAGCAGGCTGCAAACTGGGACCATGCATGGCAATCAGTTAGCTGAGGGGAGTGTGCTCGAGCTTGTCTAGACAGCAATTAACATGATGAGGCCTGTTTGCAGAGCACAGGGGAGCGGGAAACGGATGGCGCCAAAGTTGGAGCCAAGGAAAGGCAACACCTTGCTGTTAATTAGCCGCCAATCAGGGATTGCCTAGTATGCAAGGCTTAGCCTCAAGAACCAATTAGTTTAAAATGCGCAGCCTTTGAAAGTGTATATAAAGTCGTGCTCCTGTACAATAAACCGACATTTGCTTGCATCAAGCTGCTTCCCGTCTCCTCATTCGCCGCACAACAGCACACCCATACGGCGACTCACCCTATCCCTGACAGCAAACACAGGATCATAAGCGGTGCATTGGCTCCAGTGGACTCCCAGGGACACTTCGTGTCTGGGTCATCTGGCCGCAACAGCCAATCATGCAAATGCCTTTTGGATGGCATCATCTGGAGATAAAGTTTTCTACCCATGAAGACAGCCAGGCAGTGGAGCAGGTTTCCCAAAGAGGTTGTATCATCTCTGTCTTTGGAGGTTTTCAAGAATCAGATGGAAAAAGCCCTGAGCATCCTGGTCTGATCTCCTGACCCTGCTTTGAGCAGGAGGTTATACCTGAGACCTGAAATCCCTTCCAGTCTGAATTATCTCTGTGATCCTAAGACTTTTCACATGCATATGAGGGAAATGCAAAGGATACATGAGGAAGAACATGACTGGTGGTGTCAAAACAGAGTTAGCACATGAACATCTATGTTTCTGATATTTCATTTGTTCTGAATATCTCTGTTAAAAATAAAGGTAAATGCAAAGGTTTTTCATGTATTTCCTGTCCCCTAGCAGAGGGAGTCAATTCTAATGAGCTGACCAAGAAAACACATAGTTGAAGTCCATAGAAAAAGGAGAGAAACTCTGAAAAATGTAATTATTTACAATGCTAATAAGAATGACTTTATGTAAATACAAAATTCATTACAAGTAAGGAGAAGTTTAGGTTCTAGGATAGGATGGACTGTTTCATAAGAAACTCTGTTTCATCAATGGAAATTCATCTCCACCAGAATAGTCATTGCGTCAATGCAGATGACATTGAATTACAAATGACATTCTTTTTCAAATGAAAGCTCTGTATTTTCCTATATTAAGCAAAATATTTTGAAAATTTTAATATGACAGTTTGCGATTTGCTATGTTGTTTTCGTTATAATATTGCTACACTGAATTGAATGCTTTACCATTCTTCTGACACTGAACATACTATTTTGCTGAAACTGTGAGAGGTAATTGAATTACATTCTTAATATTTTTTTTCTTGCACAGCCAAGAACTGAAAAGACTGAAAATTGTACTCTAGTGAGAAGCTCATCTTGAATAAGATTTATGCTTTCCTAAAGGGCCAGGGCTTATTTTCTTATGAACTTATCTGAATCTTTCAAATGAAGGAACAGGACCAAGGAGCAATATCATTTAGTAATAGAATACAGTAGTAGTAGCAGTAGTACGTGATTTCCATCATTACTCAGGCTTTCTTTCTGCTAATTACTCCTTCAGAATGGCATGAAGAATATCTGCTACTGATGAAAACATGTACCAGCTTGAACTATACAATGCTTCCTACAGAGTGAGCTATGGTCAGCAGCTGGCACACTGAATTGTCCTAGTCACATGCCTCATCTCAGAATCTATCACATTCATTTAAAAACACAACTTTTGTGATATAGCTGCCCAGTTAGTTTTATTTCATAAAATACAGTGTAGTTCCAATGTAACTTTTCAAGAAAGGCCCCAGTAATTTAAAGGCTTGATCTAATTTCAAAAATTACTAGGCCCACTTCTGCCCCACAAGATATCTTATTTTAATTGGATTTTTTGTTAGCTATCATGGATCTGAGCTTTAGACTTGTTGCATGCTAATGGAGTTTAAGCTTGAAGCCACTTCTCTCTTTTGACAATTCTTTAAAAATATTTCAGCTTTGTAGTACTTTGCAGTTTGTAAACGAAAATAATTACTTCACAGAGATTTATTTTGAGTGTTGGTTCAATTTTTTCAAGTACACCTAATAACAGCAAAGTATTAAATTATGCATCACGTTTCACAGTTGAATACCTTGATGTTTTCAAGACTTCAAGTCAATTTTCAAAACACTTTCAAAGTTTTGGCTGGTTTATATAATGATTTGTTTGAAAGGTATCACAAGTACACAGCATCTTGAATAAATCTGATGTGAGATCACAATTAATGTGATGGGAACACAATAGTATTTTGATGCACAAATAGGTAAGAGAGGAATCAAGGAAATAAAGAGGGGTTGTTGATGGCTAAAATGTCCAGCCTCTGACTAATTCTTCTTCACATGTTATCAATTACTCTCCATTAACAATATCAATTCCAATACAAAGTCAATTACACTAGTGTTTTGTATCAGAAATACAGGAATGCACATATTTATGGCCACACAAAAAGATACTTTTCTTAGAGGTACTCAGAAACAAACTGCTCCTCCTGCCCACAACGTTTCAGCTCATAACATCAAACCTCTTTAAGTTGGGTGTATGTTTTCCATAGTCAGTGTAAATAACATGGACAAGATTTTTTAAACTGTTTTCCTACGTACCATAAAGGCAGATATCCATGTGTTGGACTCACAAATCATGCTGTTCAAAATGACAACTCATTAAAATACTTTCTGTCTCTCATTTATTATTTCTTGCCCCTCTCCTTGACCAGCTTTCTTTTCTTTTACCTTACTCTTCCTCCTCTGCATACACCAATTGAAATGAAATCACCAGGTGTTGTTCTTCTCTATGGAGCCAAAATTATACCCTTAAAGATGGTAACAGCCTCATTCTTGCCTCTGATGGGAACATTGCAAAGAAAATGACTATTTATTTGAGGAATTTATGGAAAATTTTTTTCATCTGTCTTGAGTACAGAAGAGGGTACTGTTTGCTGTCCCATTTTCTTCTTTTCTCCATCTTTCCAGAATAATATCTCTGTCAAATATTTCCCCCTTTTCCATTATCATGGTGTGGCTGAAAAACCAAGACAGGAAAGAAAATAAAGCATCATGGCTTTGAAGCAAAGCAGCTTCACATTTTGCTTCTTCAAAGTGACCCACATTTTATAAGTTAACTTTGTTGAGTTTTCGCTATATATCATACATGAAACAGTAAGTAATTGCTCTATGAATTAAAACATAATGAGAATCCATTTCCTTTGGGACCAGACTGCTTGCCCGACAATGTTATTGTGGTGTTTAATGGAAGAGAATCATAAATCAGACAGAAAACTACATTTGTTCTCACAGGGTGGTGCTGCTGATTTCCATGAGGCTGCTTTTTACAGAATGCATTACACCATGCATGCAAAAATTATAGTATTTAGGCGTTCATTAGTGTGATGGCATTGGATTTTTTATGCCCAAACCAGCAGTAGTATATGTCACATACCCTAAGGAGCATAGTTTGTACATTTGGTGGTTTAGAAGTTATTTTTCTTCTTTACTTCTTTGGATTTCCTCTAAGTGGCCGTCCACAACTGTCCTTGCAACGAATTGCATCATCTCCAAGGAAGGTGAAGGGAACTGGACAAGGATACTCTTGAATGTCTCCCTGTGTCCTCATTTACTGTCTATTCTTGTTTCCATCAAGAGGGAGTCTGTAGCTGTGAGACAAGACCATCCAACAAGGCAGCCAGCTTCTAACTATCAAGGTACAAAATACTGGTCACTCCTTCCCGCTGGTGGTGCAAAAGAGGGTGTTTTAGGTATCTTATTGCTAGGCATGGCCTAGAATTATTTGAATCTAATAACACATTACTGTATTTATTAACCTCTCAGCTAGAACTTTTCTCCTTGCTAGCCCCCTCTGCCATTGGTCCCTGCAGATACAATATGCAGTAAGCATACACTGAGAGTATCCTGCAAGCAATCATTGTGGATGATCTTTTCTGATCATCTGTTCTATCACTGGAGAACCAGCCTGATTATCCAGTTGCTTCACTGGGAACATCTAAAATATCTGCATTGAGAAGCCAGGCTACGAAAATGCAATTGCTAAAAACCCTACTGGAAACACAGCATGCAGGTATCTCATACCTTCACTTGCAAAAACATGTTTTATTGATATTAAGATGACCTCAAGTGCTAAGGGGAATTGCAGACTCTTGGGCTTAGTTCTAATTATTTCAGAAAAAGAAAGAGACTGAATCCCCTTCCAAGGAGCTGCCAACCTTCAATCTACCAAATCTTCAATCTACCAAAAAAGCATGAGCATTGATAGAAAGAGTTCCTTGTTGTCAGACACCTCCAAAGAAGCCATGCTCAGTTAACTCATCATTAGTAAGCACCTTTAACTGGAACAGTTTACAGGTAAGTTCTAGATGCCTGTTTTGTTAAAATCTTTTATGAAGATGACTCCATCACTATGGTAAGTTGTTTCCTGACACAGAAGCACTCAATAGGAAAGACCACTTGTTCAGCTCTGGAAGAGATCCTGTTGATTAATTAGGAGAAGATAAATGTGGAAGGCAACAAGAAGCCATCCAACCCAACAGCACTTATAGCTTCTTGTTCCAAAGAGGGCGTAAGGCAAGGTCCTTTTCACAGGACCCATCAGGGCCCAGTTGCAGGGGTGCACTCAGCTCAGCTGCAGCCCTGACTTGTGTTACTTTACAGGTTTGTCCCAGAAAGTGTCTCCCAATTCCAGCCTCTTCATTTAAGTGGAAATAGGGCATAAGGCAGAACTTAACATTCAAACTAACATGGAAGGCATAGTAACAAACAGGAGCCTGAGTTTAATAAAAAATCCAAAATTAAATCTGAGATTTCTTTTGATTTATTTACACATATACTACCTACCTGTTTTGTTGACTTCAGAGAGGGGAGAAATAACCAAACAGGAGATTAAAACAGCTCATGGAGGCAGTGAGCTGTGAGGAAGACTCGAAATTTAAGATGTAGCTTTCAGTCTTAGTTTCATAGAGACTAGATGATCTCAAATAATTAGACACACTCCACTGCAGGAAATCTGCCACAAATTTGCCTGTGTACAGGACGTTCAGAAATTAACTCAGAAATGGAAGCCTCCCTTTCACTCCTAACTTCATGGCAGAAACCTCTTCCCTTGTCCTTGCATTTTCCAGCAGCACAGAGGGCTGTTTCAGTATAATGTCATGCTGTTTAGGCAAGCGATTTCCCAAGGTAGGGAGTGATATTAATCAAGTCACTGTGACAATTCATCAAGGGAGAATGATACAAATCAGAACAGGGCATGTTTTCTTCTCCTTCTGCTGCTATGGAGCAGAAAAAAAAATATCTCCAAAGCCAGCTACCCCAGAAGGTATCATTTTGAAACAACAAAGAAACAATCACTACGTGGCAAGAGAAACCTTCAAGTAGATCAGCAACCTAGGCTGAAAAATAAAAACTGAGGAAGTCTTGCAGCTGAAGTACTCAAAAGGGCACACTTAAGAGGATTAAACCCAAAAGAACTACTCTGCCATGATTCTGATCTAATCTGTGGAAGACAAACTGTGAGAAAACTTTTTTTTTCTCAACCAAGCCATGCTTCATCTGACAATATATTAAAAATAACAAAAATGCATATCCGAAACTCACTACCAGAATAACTATACACAAAACGGTGTCCTTTATCTCGTTTTTCATAGCAACCTTTTCTGCATGCAACTTCCTCAGGCATGCAAGACCCCATATGATAGAAAACAATCAATTAGCAACAGCAAACAGAAAATGAAGCCTAAACAACCTTATATTTATTCTGGAAGAAGATTATTCTAGAAGGTTCCAACATGCTATATTGACATAATTCATGGTGAATAAGGGAGTGAGTATGTGCACCACTGCATTTTGCTGGAGGCAAATAGACCAACTTGAATTTTTGTATGTATCTTATCAATTAGGCTTAATCAGTAATAATAGGGGCTCTTCGTTAACTCAGGCAGTCAAGCACTGTTTTGTCAGAAGGAAAACTTGCAACAAATCCACTTAGCACCCTATGCATCAAGGTTACAGGACGTACATACTGTCTGTGCTATAAACAAGCAAAAGGGTTTAAAAGTTATGCATAGAGAACTGTTTCTCACTTGCATTCAGAACAAACTGTTCAAAACGGGAATGAAAACATTTTTATGATCCTCCAAAAAATCTTGACATTTTCAAACCTTCAAAAAAGTTTGAAAAGCAAAAATCTTGTTCAAATCAAATTAGAGGGAGTCAAGCTAATACTTTGTTTCAGTAATTCTGAAGGCTTGTTATATTTCATCTGTAGTACTTGCTATAAATCATGTTTCAACTCCAAATAACCATTTGTTTTGTGTATTTTCAAAGCTTTTCTTTAAACTGAAATGTTTGCTTTTACACTTGTTTTTGGTAATAATAATCTCACTGAAAGAGACCTTTATACCAATCACATTGTGTTTTAACAACTCAAGTATTTTGCACAGAAAAAGTAATTTGAAAAATATTCAGCCAGCTGTCCTTCTATTGATGTGTCTGAAGGGTATCTTTTTGCAAGGCTTGTCTTTGAAATGTTCATCCCATAATCAAAGTATATTGAAATAAATCTTATTTATCACATACAATCGGAGGAAATTTAAGTACCTTCTCTGCGGCACAGGCCGTGCAATCACCTTATCATATCTTGGCACCGTTATAGATATAGTTTAAAATCACAGGACTATCAGGTACCTAAAAAATATTTTGATTTGCAGAGGTACATATTTGCACTAGTTGCATATCTTTGTACTGTTAGCAGTCTCTAGGACACCACTTCATTTACTAAAATGTAGATATAGCACTTCCATTGAGTCCCACTAAAGTTCTGAAACCAAACGCCATTCACAACAACATTACCGGATTATTTCTTTGAATAGCTGACTGTGATTGATAAATGTGCACTGTGTTTGATAACAGCAAGAGGATGAATATACTGAGGAATATCACATTAATGGTGTGATAATGTTACTGTAAAGGGTAGTCGGTTAACTCTCAGTCATTCAATTTTGACAGAAACATGTTGGGAGTATCCCACATCACCTACACTCTGAAATATCATTGTCCTCCTTGCTCTTTCTGACTCAGTTCTTCAGAATTTTTTTATCTGGCTCCTTTCAATTTCCTTCTCGTTTTCTTCAAAACTCAAAAAGGAAGACACTACAGTATAAATTACTCCAGGTTTGCCCTCAAATATTTCTTTCTTCCTCTGAATAACAATTATCCACACAACCTCAGAATGTCTTCATAGCACAGTGAAAATAAAAGAAAAAAATCAAAAGTTTAATGTACCAAGGAAGAATACAGACTTTTTAGAAAGGACAGGCACAAGAGGTGAGGAGGAGGTGCCATTCTCTATGTCCAGCTGGAGTGCATAAAACTCCACCGGAGGATGGCTGAGGAGCCAACTGAGAGCTTACGGGTCAGAGTTAAAGGGAGGGCAGTGACTGGTTACATTACAGTAGGGGTCTGCCACAGGCCACCTGACTAGGAAGACTGAGTGGATGAGGCCCTCTACAGACAGATAGGAGCTACCTCATGTTCACAAGCCCTGGTGCCCATGTGGGACTTCAACCACCTCAATGTCCATTAGGCACACATACAACAGGGCACAGGCAATCCAGGAGGTTCACAGAACATGCTGATGATATCTTCCTACCCCAGGTGATAGAGGAGCCAAAGAGGAGAGGTGTCACGCAGCCACCAAAAAGGAGGGGCTGGTAGGGAATGTGAAGTGCAGGGGCAACTTTGGCTGCAGTGACCATGAAACGGTGGAATTCAAGATCCTTAGAGAAGTGAGAAGGACGCATAGCAAGCTCACTACCTTGGACTTCAGGAGAGCAGACTTTGGCTTCATGGATCTGCTTGGAAGAGTACCATTGGATAGAGCCCCGGAGAGAAGAGAGGCCCAAGAAAGCTGGCTAATATCCAAGGATGACATCTTCCAAGCTCAGAAGCGATGTGTCCCAGCAAACAGGAGGTCAGGCAAAAACGCAAGGAGGTCTGTGTGGATGAATTTATTCTGAGCTCCTGAACACCATAAAACACAAAAAGGAAGCCTAAATAGAGTGGAAGCAAGGACAGACAACCTGGGAGGAATACAGAGAAATTATCTGAGCAGCCAGAGATCAGGCTAGGAAAGCCAAAGCCCAGATAGTTTTAAATCTGGCCAGGGACATCAAGGGCAAGAAGAAAAACTGCTACAGGTACATCAATGACAAAAGGAACACTAGGGAAAACATGGGCCATCTGGAAGGAAACAGGAGACCTGGTTACCCAAGAAGGTAAGGAAGGCTGAGGTACTCAATGATTTTTATGCCTCAAACTTCACCAGAAGGTGCTGGAGCCACACCATCCAAGTTACAGAAGCACAGGCAGGGACTGGGAGAATTAAGACCTGCCCGCTATAAGAGAAGATGATGTTGGAGACCACCTAAGGAACCTGAGGGTGCACAAGTCCATGAGACCTGATGAGATGCATCAATGGGTGCAGAAGGAACTGGCAGATGAAGTGGCTAAAGCCACTATCCATCATATTTGAGAATATGTGGCAATCTAGTGAAGTTCCCACCAACTGGAAAAGGGAAAACATAACCCTCATTCTTAAAAAGTGGGGAAAAAAAGAAAGACCCAGGGAACAACAGGCCAGTCAGTCTCACCTCTGAACCTGGCAAGAATGGAGCAAATCCTCCTGGAAACTATGTTAAGGCACATGGAGAACAGAAAGATGACTGATGACAGCCAATATGGCTTCACTAAGGGTAAATCATGCCTGACAAATTTAGTGGCCTTCAGCAGGTTTACAGAGTTGGTGGATAAGGGAAGAGCAACCCATGTCATCTACCTGGACATGTGCAAAGCTTTTAACACTGTCCTGCCCAACGCCCTTGTCTCTAAACTGGAGAGACATGAATTTGACAGGTTGAACCTCAGTGGATAAGGAATGGCTGGATGATCACAATCAAAGAGTTGTGGTCAACACCTTGATATCCAAGTGTAGACCAGTGATCAACGCCATTTCTCAGGGGTTGGTATTGGGACTGGTGCTGTTTAACATCTTTCTCAGCAACATGGACAGTGCGGTCAAGGGCACCCTCACCAAGTCTGGCAACAACACCAAGCTATGCAGTGCAGTCAACATACTAGAGAAAAGAGATGCCATCCAGAGGGACCTTGATAGGTTTGAGAGATGGGCCCATGCAAACCTCATCAAGCTCAGCAAGGCCAAACAAAAGGTCCTGCAAACGGGTCAGTACAACTCCCAGCATCAATACAGGCTGGGCAGAGAATGGATTGAGAGCAGCCCTGAGGAGAAAGATGTTGGGATGCAAGTGGGTGAAAAGCTCAGCATGGCCCAACAATGTGTCTGCAGCCCAGAAAGCCAGCCGTATCCTGGGCTGCATCAAAAAAAGTGTGACCAGCAGGTGAAGGCAGGCAATTCTCCCCCTCTACTCTGGTCTTGTGAGAACCCACCTGGAGTACCTGGCGTGTTCAGCTCTGGAGCTCCCAACATAAACAGGACATGGATCTGTTGGGGGAAGTCCGGAGCAGGGCCATGAAGATGATCAGAGGGCTGGAGCACCTCTCCTACAAAGGCAGGCTGAGGGAGCTGGGCTTGTTCAGCCTGGAGAAGAGAAGGCTCCAGGGAGACCGTATAGCAGCTTTCCAGTACCTAAAGGGAGCCTACAGGAAAGGCGGAGAGGGACTTTTTCAAGGGTATGTAGTGATGGGACAAGGGGTAATAGCTTGAAACTGTGAGTAGGTTTAGATTAGTTATTAGGAATAAATTCTTTACTGTGAGGGTGGTGAGGCACTGGCACAAGTTTCCCAGAGAAGCTGTGGAGGCCAGGCTGGAGGGGGCTTGGAGCAACTTGCTCTAGTGGAAGGTCGGAAGGAAGTTCATGGCAGAGGGATTGGAACTAGCTGATCTCTAAGGCCCCTTCCAACCCAAACCATTCTATGATTTTATGATTATATGTGTGTGCATGGCTCTGAGACTCTAGGAATACTTTCTAAGTATGGGAAATACTATTACAATTGTCTCCAGCATCTGAATATTAAAGTCTACTGTCATTTTTGGCTGACTTTTTGATTCAGAGTTTAATGGAAGAGAAGCTGGTCCTATTGCAAATGTAATTCTGCAGTTATTTTCCAATTTCAGTGAAGAAAGACCACAAACCAAAGGAATTAGTTTATGGTGCGTTATGCAGGCAAGATTATTATCTGGTGTACTGGAGAAAATGGCCAAGGTGCTTGTGGTACTACATAGACAGACTTTTTCCTTCTGTATTAAAGGATTTGAATCCATAAGTTTAGGGTTTCCGTTATGCTGACTAGTCTTGACCTCAGCGGTTTTATTTTAATGTGTCTAACCTCATCTTCTCATGGTACCATGTCTTCAATACACTCCTTGTGATCAAGGCTACTAAAACATTATTTCTGGCATTAATCATACCTTTTTGTGTAAAGGAGCTTCCTTGTAAGTGGAGAAGAGTACATATAGTTCTGTCTTTAAAATAGAGATGCACAACAAATTCATTACCCTGTGTCCTAACATGTGTTGATCTGTGTTTTGCACTATGTTTTAAAAAATGAATGCATAGCCTTCTAATTAGTTGTGATGTATCAGCAGTGAAAATGAGTTAAGCCATCATCTTCTCTCTGTCATTGGATTCAGGGGGAAAAACTTCCTGACAAAAAGCAGATTTAGGAAAGGACTTATCAGCTGTGCCTAGTTAGACATAGTAAAGGATGGCAGTTAGATGTAAAACTCTTGTTACAGATTTGCTAATAAGTTAAGATTGATTGACTTTATTTGATTGATTATTTGATTTTATAAAATCAATTATGTAGTAGAAATAT
Source organism: Falco biarmicus (assembly GCF_023638135.1). Taxonomy (NCBI): domain Eukaryota; kingdom Metazoa; phylum Chordata; class Aves; order Falconiformes; family Falconidae; genus Falco; species Falco biarmicus. Next base: position 10,416,263 of record NC_079311.1, read on the forward strand.
AGAAGGATAAGAAATATATTTTAATGAAACTTATAGTTATATAGTAAAAGCTGTTATAAGAATCCCATGTACAGCCCCGTACCAAGGCTGGAGGAATTGGTCAGAATCACCTAGTAGGAATGTCTAGAACTTAGATAACAGACTTAAGATTTGAGATGATTGTTTATATGTAACCTAGGAGAATGTACTAAAATGTCAAAATGAGAATTAATGCGAACTGGGGAAAGTGGAGTGAAGCAACCCGTAGTTGCCGGCCAAGAAACAGTTACCTTAAGTGAAAGGTAATTCCGGCAGGGGGAGATCGAGACCACCGACTCACATACCACCTACCCAAATCGTACCCCAGACCCATTTCTAGACCTTTCTAAGCTCTACTGCACAGAATCGGATATGGGAGGAGAGTATGTTAATGATTTATGGGAAATATTATGATTATGCATGAATATTTAATGAATATGTAATGAATGAGTTCTATATAAGGTGTATGATTTTGAAGCTTGGTGCGCGTTGATCGTGAGAGGACTCGCTCACGCACCCGGCCGTCAATAAAGAAGTGTCTGCTTATCTGCATCACACTGGTGTCGATAAGTTTTTCATTCCGAGATTTCGGTAACACTCTTGTGGCTCCTAATCTGTCCTTTCAGACATGTCAAAAATATTTTGTGCAGTACATTTTAATTGATACTTGAGAAAATAGGATTTAATAGAAAGCCTTTAATATGACTGGAGTTGTATTTACATAAGAGAGTGTGGCTAACTGAGATAAACATAAATCTAAATTTATGGACAATTATATTGCTGTCCCTCCGAAATCAGACTTGTGATCTGTATTATTGGTGTGATTGCATTGTGTTACAGAAACTAGAATATTCATTTACATACATGGAAGATCCACTCTTATTTTCCAGCTAAATTCACAAGTAGGTAGGGGGAACTGGGGGAAGATGGGACAGAGGGAGCAGAGAGGGATTAGTTAATCATCACAAATGACTGGACTTAGTATTCTCTATATCAAATTCCTTTTTCTATTCAAGAATGACAAATGATATTTATTTCTTTGATTGCACAAATATTTTCCCCCTACATCTGGCACATATGTGCACTACATGAGTGTTTTTATCATTCATTTATAGTGAATATATTGCTTTTTATGCACAAGTGTATTATGTTTTGTGGACAGCTCTACGATTTTATCAAACTGTGGAATATTAATCCCATGGCAAGCTGTTATATAAATTTAATACCTCAATATTTTTGTGATTTTTATTTAGCACCATAACAGATATATTAAGAAGAAAGTAATAGGAATAGTAAAAAAGAATGAGATCTATTTCAAGAGATCACATCAGCCACAATGATAATAAAATGAAGGAGATAAAATTAGTGGCACTCAGAATGAGGCAGAATCAATACAAAATACACAAATTCATAAACTAGAAGCACAACACTTTGCCAGAAGTTGAGGAGGAAGCCAGTATTTCATAAAAGATCAGGCTGTTACCCATAGAGGGTGAAAGCCTTTTTTCTCATAAAAGGTAATATATTTCTGCTCAAACAGCTCCATCAAATAAGTGAACCAATTTGTTGCACAAGTAGCAATGTGGCAAGAGTATCTGTCTCCAGACGTGGTCCATGACTGCTAAGCTTGCTAGCTAAGGGGTAAATCACTGTTATGGCTCAGTTTTGTGAATGGCACAGATGATGCTGGTCCAGGATATTAAGTGGGGATAAATAGAGGGTGTGGGGAATAGATCAGGCAGATGTCACTTTTGCTGTGGCAACCTTACACACACACAATTTCTTTGGACCAGAATGAGTGATGAGAACAAAAACATGTCCTATAATGAACTAGTGTATGTACAGTTTGTGCTGCAGACTGCAGGACACAAAACAGCTGGCAAAAAGGAGGTTTGCAAGGCACATTTCAGCCCGCTGCAGTTGGGTCCAGAAGCAGTTTCCTGGATGGTGAAAAATGGCAGAAAGACACCCTTCCGGGTTCTGCGCATGAAAGCTGCTCCTGATGTAGTGCTTGGGAGATGTTTCTCTAGCTGTTCATGGATTATTTTTCTTTTCCTAACTCTCTGTTACTCACCTAGTGCTTTGTCAAGGAGTTCACTGAGTGCTCTTTCTGTATAACAGTTGCACAGTCAGTGGGGATTTCATAGGGTAAAATTTTCAAAAACACTTGCTGTTGGCCCGATCTTGTCCTCACTGATACCACTGAGAATTTTACCATTGAATCCCAAATAGTAAGGGGTCTGGCTGCTTGAATTTTGCCTCTTGTCATTTCCTTCAAAATCAACAATGCTTCTATGGATATGTATTATTTGCTCATGAAAATTATATTAGCACCTCTCTGAAGTTTTTGATTAGAAGAACATTTTGTATTTTACAAAACACTAAGTAATTTTCTTCTTCCAGGTAGTAATTTATTCTGTCAACAACAAAAAAAGCTCATCCCTCAGTTTAAACATTGCTAAGTGTTCAATTGTCATTTTTACAGGTGTCCTCAAGCAGACATTTCACTGGAATGAGGCTGTGGCAGAAAGATGCCTATTACTAGCAAAAATACTATTGTCAGAAAAAACATTTCCTCCATTTATTTTAAAGCTTCCTTTGGATTTCAGAATTGTAGGAGTTGAAACTCTGGTTAAAAGGAAATCCAAAGCTCCTGTTCAAAAGACAAGCATATTTGTATCTTATAGATGTTCGCTTGTCCTGTATTCCTGTGATTTTTGTGTGATTCTGTCCTTTGAATCCAGTTCATTGACTCAGATGTTAGAGCTGTGATCAGAAATACTAAACCCAGGTGGGGCTTCTGGCTTGCTGTATGGTTAACCCTGTTCAAGACAGGAAATCCGAGTAACATTTATGAGAGCTCTGTAAGTGTCCATACTGTCCAAATTTGACTATTCCATTTAGAACAGAAATTTTTTTGTGTGATTCTTGAATGTTGTAAAGATTTAAGGTTCCAGAAAACAGATGTTTTCCTTTATTAACAAGCATATTAGACCCCAGATGATTGTTTAATTACTTCAATGTCCAGATTTCTGGATACCCTTTACAACTACTCAATGTCTATAGTTGGGATCTGGCTAGCCAGTCATCTTTCTTTCCATAACCCGCTGTATCTTTCCGTGGGTTTCCTAAGTTCCTTTAGTCAGAGGCTATATGCAAGAGTGATTAGTGAATATACAACTCTTCTGTTATTATATACTATTATTGCTAAGTCAAATATGCGTTTAAATTGTGGATGCTTCTAAGAGTTAAAATAACAGTGATTTAAGTATGGGAAAGGATCATTAATGAGCAGACTTCCAGGGATCCTCTGATCATCTCATTATTTTCTTTCTTGCTTAAACATAGCTTAAGCATTTTATTAATTCAAAGGTTTGCAATACTAGGACAAATTTACCTAGTTCTCAAGTGGAATTAAACTTTGATATGTCTGTTCTAACTGGCCATTTAATATCTTTGCTCTATGCAGAATTGTATAGCTCCTGTTCTTTCTCTAGGGAGGGAACCAGAAACACCAGGGAGATACTGGTCAGAATCAGAGTAACCAGTAACCATGACTCTTCAGAAGTCAGAAGAAAAACAAAAGGTTCTCATTTTCTCATGATTATAGGCTTTATTTGGTTATATTTTATCATTTAATTTATTTTTTAGAAGTATTCAATCAAGGAACGGAGAAAAACCACCACAAAACACAATTATTCATGCGGTTCTGCTATTTGAATTATTTGAGTGATTAATATTACAATTTTTTAGTGTTTTACACTTGGCTTAAAGAAAATATACAGTGGTGATGTATTTATTGAAGTCATAAAAAAAGATTTAAAATCTCTGTTTTGAGCAGGGATTTTTGCAGAACAGAACTTCCGTTTATAGCAAACCCTAGAACAAAGTTAATTGTTGTATTCCTTCTTTTCTATACTCTTCTAAATCTCAGTAGAAGTATAGAGTTTTAAAGACTTCATAGAATCATAGAATGGTTTGGGTTGGAAGGGGCCTTAGAGATCAGCTAGCTCCAATCCCTCTGCCATGAACTTCCTTCCGACCTTCCACTAGAGCAGGTTGCTCCAACCCCCCTCCAGCCTGGCCTCCACAGCTTCTCTGGGAAACTTGTGCCAGTGCCTCACCACCCTCACAGTAAAGAATTTATTCCTAATAACTAATCTAACCTACTCTCAGTTTCAAGCTATTACCCCTTGTCCCATCACTACATACCCTTGAAAAAGTCCCTCTCCGCCTTTCCTGTAGGCTCCCTTTAGGTACTGGAAAGCTGCTATACGGTCTCCCTGGAGTCTTCTCTTCTCCAGGCTGAATAAGCCCAGCTCCCTCAGCCTGCCTTTGTAGGAGAGGTGCTCCAGCCCTCTGATCATCTTCATGGCCCTGCTCCGGACTCCCCCCAACAGATCCATGTCCTGTTTATGTTGGGAGCTCCAGAGCTGAACACGCCAGGTACTCCAGGTGGGTTCTCACAAGACCAGAGTAGAGGGAGAGAATTGCCTGCCTTGACCTGCTGGTCACACTTCTTTTGATGCAGCCCAGGATACGGCTGGCTTTCTGGTCTCCAGACACATTGTTGGGCCACGCTGAGCTTTTCACCCACTTGCATCCCAACATCTTTCTCCTCAGGGCTGCTCTCAATCCATTCTCTGCCCAGCCTGTACTGATGCTAGGAGTTGTACTGACCCGTTTGCAGGACCTTTTGTTTGGCCTCGCTGAGCTTGATGAGGTTTGCATGGGCCCATCTCTCAACTTGAAAGACCTTGCCAAAATTATCACCTCCATGACTTACCTGTGAAATATTTGCTCGTAAAAGGACTCCATGCTCTTACTCAGTGCTAGCAAATGAGATGTAGAACTATGTTTCCTATATAAGGATATCATAGACGAACACGTGCAAGTATCACTGACTATGGTTCAGAAAATCTGTAGTCAACAATACCAAGGACAGTTAATGTAAATACTGCCCTTTGGAAGGTCCACAGCAACCTGCAAAAGGTCGCAGTAAGGTATCAGTTACAATAAGCTCCTCAAGTAGATCCTTTAATGCACTGTGGAGTGAAAGTGTTCCTCTCCTGTTCCAATCAACTGGTTCTTACTGGGAACTACTGATAGCAGTGCCTGTCCCTTTGGTGAGCAGGTTGCACAGGTAAGTTTCAGTAACAGAGTTGTATGTGAGTGTGGGCACAGACAGACTCTGATCTCCACTGATGCCACAGAAATCTAGTAGTCCAGCGAAAATCTTCAAGCTGTTTCAGAAGTTTTGCAGAGTAGGCAGCAGCAGAACCTGGCCACACAATGAGTAAAATCCAATAAATGCAAGTTTCCTGCAGTGTACTGCTTTTTTAAATGAGAAACTGATGCTAAGGCTTTTACTCTGCCATGATATGCCAATGCCTCATGTAAAAATGAAGACCAACCTGTGTAAGGAAAATGCTGTTAGGAAGAGTTTCCCACTGAAAGCTGCAGGCAAATCTGAATGGCAAAACTATAGGATTAGAAAATGATGCTCTGGCTAAACGGCAATGAGGTATTTAGCAGCTGTGAGGTATTTTTTGCCAGGGTTGCAATTAAATGTCTGGACGACATCAGGGAGGTCATAAGCAGGAGGCAGGAGTAAGATTAACAAGAAGAAGCGTGGAAGGAAGTGCCTAGCTGCTGAGCAAGCATGAGTTACTCACAGGAAGGACAAGCCCACCACAAAACCCTTCCTGGAAAGCACACTACGCTCACTAACGGGCTGCAGCAGCAGCTGTCACCAGGCTATGCGAAAGCCCTGTCAGTTGACTGAAAGCTGCACAGTCATTTCACCCCACTACCTCCTGCTAAGTAATGGGAATGCAAGTAACCTGTGCAGGAGGAGGAGGGTCAGCCATGGGCCGCTCTCATTTCTCACCTCATGCTGCACAAGTACACAGCACAAAGCAAGCACGGCAACAACGTTAGACTAAACTTCTAATGCAGCACCAGCAAAAAAGTGTGTTAAGTACAATCCTGTGCCTGGGAAGGGGAGCACGTACTGTGTGTTGTGCAAGGGAGGAGGAAGTGTAATTGCTGCTGCCCACCTGAACATGACAGCAGGTGCGATTAGCTCAGTCAGTGGATTCAGAACGGGGCCAAAGGAGAATGTCACAGCATTACTGGGGGGGGAAGAAATGTGGCAAGTGCAAATATCACTTGAAATGATGAAGATTGTCCACTGTAAAACAAGGAGACTTGAAAAGAGGGCCAAATGCACAAAAATAATGAATGCTGAAGGAGATATGCATCACATATATCTGTCACCTCTGTTTTCTTCTTGTTTCTTGCCTACACTTGCAGGAAAGAGAGAGGCTGAATGGAAAACAACATGTGTCAGAATTTACTTTCTATATGAAATGCAGGTTTCCATCCCATAATGTCCTCAAAGTTAAGATTTAACCACATCCTATCAGAAACCATCAACTGAAAAGAAACAAGTACTAAATCCCATTGTCAAGGGTTAAAGCCACATCCAGCTACTACAAATTTTCAAAATTGTAATGGCATTTTTCAAGAAAATATTCTGGACTATAATACACATTAATATAGAAACTACCTGTTCTGTTATTAATGTTTAAATAGTTATGTCATAAAAAGAAGTTCACCACTTCTGTTTTCTTCTTCAGAGAAGAAGAATGACCTGATTATTCAGAAATATCACAAACAATTTTCACCAAAAACATTGTTCAGAAAGCACTTCAGAAGTTCAAACAACTAGTGGGATAGAAACATCATCTGAATAATAAACCAGATTTTAGGAGGTGGACTACGTTTAACATTCAGTTGTCGGTTCTTTCTACTGTCACTTTTGTTTCTGAATGGCACCATGTCTGACTCTCCAATTTTGCAAGGGGAAAGTGTTCAAAGGCTGACCTGAAAGACCAAAGTTTTGAACATTTCTCCATTTTCTTTGAGGGATGTTTTTATAGTTCATACTTACTCCTATAAAAGATACTGGGATACTCCTCACCCCAGTACTAGCTATTGCCATTTCAGCAGAATCAGCTGAATTGTACCTTCTAAAGGTCATCTTCTGCACACCAGCAGCTGGCTGCTCAAAAGAAAAAAAAAGAAAAAATTAATCCCTGTTTAAACAGGGATTTGTTACCCTGTGCTCTCAAAGGTGCAAAGCATTGCAAGACCAAGGATTTTAAAAAAATATATAGTATACTAGGGTGTATTTGTTCTTTATTTCTTTACCTCAAAGAACTCTAGCCAAGACATAGTCTGGCGTGTGATTGTTCTGCATTGTGAGTCCTTCCAGTCTCTCGACAGACTTTCTGCCACATGCCCCCTCTACTCACCTTCCTTGAAAGCAGAAATATATTCTCAGCACGGTGAAACTAGACAAAGACAAGGTGGCTGCAACCTTTTTCATGCATTTCAAACTGTATTCCAGAGATTACTGGAAAACTTTCTTTTTTTTTTCACAATTCTTTTCAGGACTTTTTCACAGACTTTTTGTTTTTGTTTGTTTGGTTTGGTTTGTTTTTTTTCTTTAATTCTGTGCTGCTAAATGAACTACAGATACTGTCTGATGTGTTACACAGGTGGTTCAAGTGATGTTTGTGCAGGCTTGAGTGCTAGATCATGGAGGGATTCTGCAACGTCCCTCTAAAACTCACTTGATGTTTTCTGGCTTTCAGCATCAAGTGTTGAGAATTTAAAGAGAACTCATGCTCTATTACGAAACAAAGAGAGTCGGCGGGTACTTCAACACCTCCCTTTCAGCATGCACATGTTCATGCACACACACACACACGCACGCAAACCCACAAAGTACATCCTGGCTTTTGCAATGCTAGTAAAAAACTTTGGTTCAGGCAGCTCTAGGGCAAAATTATCACACCAGTGGAATCACTGCTGGCTTTGTACCATGCCTGGCGCTGAACTGTGCCTGTAACACAGTACAAAATGCAGGACTGCTGCTCATGTTTTCCTCTCTTCTAATGGAGAAAATTCCACCATGCATTTATTCATTCCTGTAGGCCCTTGAGGGTTTGGTTGGTTTTTTTTAGTGTGAACTACACTTTCTTTTAGACTGACCTCTTGGAAGAAAAGCTCCCCATCTAATTTATCTGAAGAAGAAAAAGATTAGGGAGGAGGAAAGAGAAGTACAGTGGGAAGCAAGGAAAAAATCTTTGTATCTTTTACATATATAGATAGATAGAAGGTAACAGAATTGAAATTCATTTGTATTTTATTAGACCTCCGGCTCTTCAGGGAAATTTGGCTAAAATGACCTGTAAGTTCCATGGGGACCACTGCTTAGCTTGTGCTCTGAATGTAGTGCAAGCTGATCAGCACAGAATGCTGCATGTATACGATGGGACAGGAGTCCTAGCCTCCTTGCATAATGCACCTTGGAGCTCTGTCAGCTGTATCTCCTCCCTGATGGACAGATCCCAGTCCCTCCTGATCCTGCTGTAGGTGCAAATCCAAATGCATTTCTTTTTATTCAGATCTATACTTCTGTGACTTGATGCAAAATCTGGTTTTGTCATACACTCATTTTTGGAGGCAGAATCCACTATGCTTAAAAAAGCTGGAGGGAGAAGAATTCCTGAGGCTAGTTCAAGATTATCTTGCCAGTCAGGGTATTGCTGTCAACATTTTGCTGCCTGTTTATTCTCCTGTTAATCAGAGTGCAGATGTCTTACAAGTGATACATCAGATACTTTTGCTTATCTGGCTATGACTGTTCTTTATTCTTTCAAACACTCTGCATGTTAAAGGCTATTTCCCGCCCCTATAATGATATATAGCAGAATAAAATTTAACTATAGTCAGCAAGATCCTGACATCACTGATACATACTACCTAATGGGACAGGGTGGGATGAGATTATGTGAGATACCTAAAACTTCTGTTCTACCCAGTACTGGCAAAGCTCAGTTCAATACACTTCACACTGGTGATGGTGAATGAACTTGTGGAAATGCAGAATAAGGATTGCTCTGCAAAATGTAGCCTCTGATGAATGGCTGAAGAAGCAGAAGTAGTTTTGTCTAGAGAGAGTAGCGCCAGAGAGAGAAGTCTTCCAATATGCACAAGTTCACTTCTGATGAGAAAGTAAGTTCCTTGAAGAGTATAGCTTCTTGGAAAAACTAAAACTAGTGTAAGGAACATATAGGAAATAAATTGAGGAGAAACATAAGGTTTAAATACATAGAGAGTCTGTGGGAAAGTGAGGAATTTCACCAGACGAAGTGTCAAAACATCCTCCATCCTTTTTCACAGTTGAAGCTTGTGAAGGTGCTATCTTTTTCTCTAGAATCAGAATCACAGCTAGTTACGAGAGCCTTCCATAAGGCTCAAGAAGGAGTTCTCAGGGTAAGATGAGGAGGTTGCTGCAGAAACGTGATAGTTCTGCTTATCAGCAAAAAGTAGTGTAAAACTTCTGTCCCATGTGACTATTCTATTGCAGGCCAAAAAGATTTAGCAAAGAGAGAAGGCAATAGATCTTCCCATGAATGTAGCACTTGGCATCTCATTTGGCTCTTCAAAATGAACTCATTTGGAGAAGATGCAGTCCTTCTTCACTATTTCACACCCTAAAGGCCTAAAAGGCCAGAGAACTAGACCGATGGTTTAAAGCAATAAAAGAAATTTGTTCTGTAAATCCACTAGGAGGCCCAGGTTCACACGGACATAAACCAAACAGAAAGACCTCAATCTTTCTGAATAAAATCCCTTTCCATCTAACCCCACTAAGAGGGTGCACTGATGAGGAGTGAGTTAGTAGACCACAGGCCCGCACGAGCTCACTGTTACATCAAGCTGGCTGGGGGCTCACAGGTGCAGGACTCCGTGGAGATCTTCCTGGACATCATATACACTGCTTCTCCGGACAGGTCATTAACTGGAGTATGCTGCCAGCCAGGTCAGCTACCTGGCCTTTGGGTCCTGTTCCTCCTTGCTTTCCGTGCAGAAATGGAAACTGATGGAAATACATCCAGGATGAGGTGTAGAGAAAGTGAGGAGCAGCTGCCAGTGCCACACACATTTTGAATGTCTGCATCATATTTCTAGCAAAAGGAGCAGAACCTCATCTCCTGGGACAACCTGACAGAGTAACACTATTCTGATTCTTCAAACTCCAGAGCAGCTTAGATGTCTGCATGAAACACCCGTCTTTTGTGAGAGGCCAGCACTGTGTCCATATGGCATTCTTCTGTTGAGACAAGGTATCTGTTAACACTGAAAATTTAGAGCCTCACCTCAAAACTAGACCTACTGGAAAGAAAAGATAAATCCAAAAGACCACGCAAGTCTGTTAAGCTTGTAAGCCTAAATTTATAGGCTATGTCTAATTCTAGCTAATAGCGCATGCCCACCAAGATGCCAGTCTGGGCTTTCTGCCTGGGTTTCTTTTGCATGGAGATGCAAGTATGGGACAAGTTAATAAAAGGTCAGGTGCTCCCCAGTTCAGATGCTCTCACATGCTGGAGGATGCATGGTGATGCAGGAAAAGCCCCAGCATCCTATTGTACAGCCATAATTCTGTTCAGCCCAGAGTGTAAGTACAAATTAATTTCCAGGCAAATTAGTTTAAATGCCCTGAAACTTCAGCTCTGTAGCAATTTTTGATAGATACATTCTCTATTTATTTTATAACCATGTTCCTCCCTGTACCCGCTCTGGGTGAGAGAGCATCATTTAGTGTCTTATGTTTGTCTGAGGTGAGTCACTAGAGGAAAAGCTCTTCTTCATAAACCACAGCGTTGTGATGGCTGTCATTGTGTGGCCTGTACCATGCATGCAAAAAACATGACACAGGGATCATGGAAGGAGAGTGTGTGTCATCAACATGTTGACAGGAGAGAACAAAAAAAGCAATTTATCTGCACAGATAATATTCTGGCACAACAGAAAGAGCATGAATTTCTATTAGCTGCTCATGCTCCTGATGTACCAGTGCATGGCACTGCTTGCTGTGCATTTATCGATTGAAGGCCCTTTTAAACACAAGGATGACAGAGCTGCAGTGAATCTGTGAAAGTCTTGAGTAGGTCCGTCAGTGTCATTTACCTCAACGAGGTTATTTACTTTGTTCAGTTCAGAAATGATGAGGAACACGTTCATTTGTGCCTGTCATCATACACCCGAGACACTTGTCATGCTGCAAAACCAGTAAATACTACTGGTTTTTTGTAGTATTATTGTACTTAATACAAGTAGCAATCTCCTGTGCTATCTCATCAGACCTGTTCCGTAGTGCATACCCACCTTTCTTCTTCTTTTTCCTAATGTTTTGAAATGAGTACAAATTAGAAATACAGTGAAACTGGCAGTTCAGAAAAGGGTTACTGTTCTCAAAACATAAGATGATGACGTTTCGGTAAACAGTGTCTCTTGCTCCTTACAGCACCCGTTAGGAGTGATTCCTTCATAACCTTTCATGTCAGAAAATCAGTTCAGCAATAGCTATTTGCAGCTGAGAACTCTGAAGTAAGAGATCAGAAATTAGACCCTTAATTCAAAAGTCAAATAATAGTAAAAGGACAGATTCACATGGACCTGATCCAAAAGTTTTGTAAGTATATGATGATGAAAAACGCCATTAAAGAGCAAGAAGTAATTTTTTTTATGACACCAAATGAGCGTAAAGACAAACAAATAAATAAAAGAAACAGATTTTCTTTTTTTCTGTCAAACATCAAAGGCAAAGAGCAGACTAAGTGGACCTGTAACCTTGTGTGCTTTTTTCTAGCTATCAGCAGTTAATCTTTTAGATATTTTTTTTTCTGCAAGCTTTGCCTCTTAAAGCTGTCATAGCTTTGTTACTTTATGCCCTCCTTCGGAAAGCAGCAAATGGAAAATCTCAATGGAGTAAATGTTCTATTTTGTCTCTACATCAATATTTCATAAGGGAATTACACTTAGTGTGTTCTGTTCCTCCTGCTCATTGTGCATGGATGGACAAGCAGGAGCGGGTCAGTAGTCCCATCCACAATGATGTGCACCAAATCACACTAGCGTTTGTTAGTTCTTGCAAGCCCAAACCACTATTATTCCTCACTCGTTTCCCATTATCCTTGGCCTTCCCACTCTCCCCACCTACACAGCATTGAAAATGTAACACCTAGAAACAGAGCTTTTTGGATCTGTGGAGCTTCCAGCAGCATCTTTTGAGCAGTTGGCATTTAAAGTCACCAGCACTGAAACAGCCACCTCTGCTGTAGCACTTGTCTCCATAAATCCCAAAGTCCTCGAGGCCACATGACTCTCCGAGGTTTTTTAGGCGGGGAAAATGAGGCACTGGTGGAAGCGAGCTTCAGCAGCTCAGGCCATTGCTGCAGCTGGAGGCAAAACGCAGCTCTCCCAGCTCCCACCCTTGCACTGTCCGCTGCACCACGGCTCCTCACGGGCACAGCGAAGGTGACTTCTCCTTCCTGAGCTGGAGCCTCGCTGGAATAATTGGTGTACAGATTATGAACAGCCCTGAATGCCAGCCTTACTGGCAAGAAGTAAAAATGGTCCTTTCTCCAAACCAGCAGTCCTGGCAAAGATTAGATGACATTGAGACCACTCTCCTCAAGACAAGACACTCCCTGCCTGCCGCAGACAAAAAATCCTTCAGGACCCAGCCTATTTTTCCTCTTCGTTCCATCCCAGGCAGCATGCCAAGCAAGGGGACCCTTCTCTGGGATTTCAGCATCAGGCGCAAAGAGATCTTGTTCCTTTTGATCACACCCAGCCATACAGCACACAAACCTTCTTTCTCCTGCTCTTTTCCAGGGCTGCCAGCCTGGCCCTGCTGCTGAGATGCCCCCAAAAAGTTCAGGCCAGCAGGCAGGGATGAAGCACTGGCAAATGTTAATAGAAATATAAGAAATTATGGTGACCACTGATAGAACACCTCAAACGGAGTAAACCTATGAAGTTTTACCAGTCTTCATCCTACATGACCTCTGTTTGAGAAAACACTGTCACATGCACAGCCCACTGTTTTTTGACTTAAAAACACACAGCCCTCAAACTAGAAAACTCTTAGCCACCAGCACATTGAACCATCAACTGAAATTGTCTCCACGTGCAGGTTGTACTTTCCAACAATGCCCTGTGGTTTGCGTGGAATACGTAAAACTCAAGCCTGTCATTACGGAGGGGAAATTCACAGCTAGAGAACTGTCCTCAGGGAGCTAGGACAGCTTGCAATAACTAAGATCAGTGCATTTTTGTGTTATCAAACCTGGAAAAATATCAGCTGTTGCAGTGTGCTGTTTCACGTGCACTTTTTAATGCACTCTGCCCTAGTGTGGGAGCCCAACCTTCAGCTGCAGTAGTGAGAACTTCCTGGAGGGTGAATGTTGACCAGACTGGATAGTGCAGCTCAACCCTTGAGTTTTACATTCCTCTCCGATCCTCCTCCCCATCCCTCTGGGTAAGGGGGAGTGAGCGAGCGGCTGCGTGGTGCTTGGTTGCCAGCTGGGGTTAAACCACAACAGTCCTTTTTGGCACCCAGCATGGGGCTCAGAGGGTTTGAGGTAAAAACAGATTTGATAAGAATTTGCTTATTCAAATTTATAGCTGTTATTGCTGTTTAGCTGTTAAGGGGCAGGTTTCTGTGCTTACCATGGGGCTTGCTTGCCTTACTCTATATTAGAGTCTAGTGCTCATTAGTGGCTGCTTCTTTCTTTCACTGCTTCCTGCACTGCTTATCATCGTACTGTGTTGTGCCCAGGAACATTCTGATAACAGCAATGGTGATGCGCTGGGGCTGGCAGATGGCCAGGGCATCGCTGCTGTTTCTGTGCTGCTGTACGGGACAGGCTGGAACTCCAGCGTGAACTCGAGTCAAAGGGACTGTGACCTGTGGATTATTCTACATGGGAGCAGGACATCCCAAAGCCCCTGTGGCCGTGAATAAGTCCATGCCTGAGCAGGTGTATCTCGGAGTGTCTGTGGCCATGGTTATGTCTGTGCTGCAGCAGGTATGCCTCTGAAGGGATTGTGGCCCAAGGACAAGTCCACACACTTGAAGCATCTGTGGTTGTGGATAAGACATGATAGTGCATGAGGTCATGCTGGAGCTCCTCAAAGTGTGTGGTCACAGATAAGCCCACCACAGAGCAGGTACAGCCCTGGAGGGACTGTGGCCAGGGATAAGGCCATACTGGAGCTGATTTACTTCTGAAGGGACTGTGGCTGTGGGTAAGGCCACACTGAAGCAGGTCTACCGTCATGGCCCATGGATAAGGCCATATTGGAACAGGTGCACCTTGAAGTGACTGTGGCTGTGGATAAGCCTATGCTGCAGCAGGTGTACCCCTGGAGAGACTCTGGTTCATAGCTGAAGCCCCACTTGGAGCAGGTACAACCCTAAGGGACTGAAGTCTGAGGATAAGTCCAAGCCAGAGCAGGGGCAAGGAGAGGAGTTCACTGCAATGTTAAAACCTATGGGCTGGTCCGAAGGGGTGGAGATTGTAATGGATATATCTTTATATTGTTGCAATTCATGATTTGATTTTCACGTTATAGGAATGACTATAACAGGAACCACCTGAACCATTGGAGGACAAGCCCTACAAGAAGCAGTGCAAGTGCAGCAGTGACCCAACCTGAGCTGGCTTTGATGCTTGATAACACTACACAACACACAGCTTCTCTTCTCCTGAGTGACCACTGTAAGAGATCGTGTTCACAGACCAAATGAACTCAATGGACATTTTGTGGACATGTGTGGACATTTTACAGACATTTTTACAGGGATGGTGGATTGACTAGGGGGATGATATCTGTGTATTATATAAAAGGATGGGAAGGGTGATGGTGGTTAATGAGGTTGTATTGGAAAGCGTAGCATGACATGAATGGTATGGAATAAGGGGTGGATACTGTCCTGGTTTTGGCTGAGATGGAGTTAATTTTCTTGTTATTAGCCAGTACAGTGCTGTGTTTTCGTTCTGATGTGAGAACAATGTGATAACGCACTGATCTTTTTAGTTGTTGCTTGGAGATGTTTATACTAAGTCAAGGACTTTTCAGTTTCTCAGGCCCTGCCAGCAAGAGGGCTGGAGGGGCATGGGAAATCGGGAGGGACACATGTCGAACAGTGGACACAAACTAGACAGAGAGATATTCCATACCATATGACATCATGCTGAGTATATAAGCTGGGGGAAGAAGAAGGAAGGGGGGGGGGGGGGGGGGGGGCGCATTTGGCACAATGGCATTTGTCTTCCCAAGGAACCGTTAACACGTGTCAAAGCCCTGCTTCCCTGGGGATGGCCGAACACCTGCCCGCCCATGGGGAGTGGTGAACGGTTTCCTTGCTTTGCTTTGCTTGCATGCACAGTTTTTGCTTTACTTATTAAATTGTTCTTATCTCAACCCCTGAGTTTTACATTCCTTTCTGATCCTCCTCCCCATCCCTCTGGGTGAGGGGGGCCGGGCGGGGTGTGAGAGAGCAGCTGCATGGTGCTTGGTTGCCAGCTGGGGTTAAATCAAAACACACTCTTTCCAAAAAGTAATCGTTAGGATCACCATCCATTGCAGCATCTGATGTAAATGGCAGATGTAATGAAGCTAACCATTTCTATTTGGCAGCATTGTCATTAATTGACTTAAATTCTGTTACCTGTTTCAATTGTTTGCAATCATGCATGTCACAAGTTAGGCAGGGCTGCAGGAATTAAAAAAGAATCAGCTCTGAGAAAGGCAAAGTAACTTGTTGAAATTGGGACTGCCACCACATCCCAATGAACTACACGCAGGTGTTGCTCTCTTGCTGACAGACTGAAGGTTTGGATGGCTACCTTTTGGATACACAGCCACCGCTGCCTAACTGCAATCTCAGAAAATTATTATCTCTGTGAAAAAAAATTAGAAAAAAAGAAACAATCCACCAAAAGCTACATAATTGAACTTCTGGTGTGAATCAATGACATGATCCATGCATGGTTAAAAGCAAGCGCGGATGCTGCTGAGCATCTGTATGCAATTGTGGAAAGACACTTCCTTGCATGGAGATGTTTAAATAGCATCCGAGTAAGATTTGTCAATGCAAAAGATGTCATGTGGAAATGGTACTATTTTATGGAGCAAACACAGACACCTGGGAAGCACTGCACACAGCCTAATGCTTAATGGTCTGGATCTTCTTGAAAGAGCCTTCTAGCACCGTGAAGTAAGCCAAAGCTGCAGAGGACAGAAGTGCTCAGTTTCAGGGAAAAGGAAAAAGCAAAGGTAAGGCCCTAACACAAAGCTGATAAACACACACACAGAGCAAAATACCTGTGAATTATTCTGTATGTTACTCAATTAAATTTTAAACTGCAATTTCTATTTTAAAACGTTCGTGCTTTCCAATATGACTTCTTTATTACACCTGACACTGAAGCACAAGATCTGGTCAGACAGGTAATAGCTGGTGCCAGATCAAGGTAGCTGCTTTTGAGCAGAGCATGCATGTTCCCCTTCTTCTGTAACTTCATTAGAAGTTTTCTTCAAAGCAGCAGTCACATACCTTTTCCAGCACTCCCAGGAAGATGTGAAAAACTGAGCACCCAAGTCTAATTATGTTTTTCCCCTTTCTGGAGGCTGGAGAACAGCTCTCAAGGTAAGATTCTTTACTCCAGGGTTGTTTTGTTTCCTTGTCATCATTCCTCCCATGGGAAATTGATCCCTGAACCCTTGTCTGCATTTTACATTGATATAAGCATCTACATAACACCACTGCAATTAGCAGAATGTTAATTTATACCATGAGTCCACATGTTCATGCCAAGGGTTGGATTCATTATCTAATCCAGCAAAATGCATCTGAAATTATTTTTCAATGCTAAGCAAAGGTGCCTGATTAGCTTTCAATACTTGAAATGAAAATAGGAGCAAGATATTTTACTCTGTATTTTGTGCTAATAGTTTAATCTCAGCAGGAGACCTGTTCCACAAAAGCTTTGAAAGGCATACAAATTAATTATATGTATCACCCAAACTGTCGCAATTTCTACATCTAATTAGCACAATGTGGCAACATTCACAGTGATATGCTGTTCACCATAATCTTCTTCACAAGGGTTTATTTTCTGCTTTCAAAGCAATGTTATAGAAGACAGCCAATCTCACATTCTACTCATCAAACTATAAACATTTATCAAGGTGTCAGAAGAGAGTAACACTTCTAGGTTATCAATATTTAATCTGCAGTAAAATTAAATCACAGGCCATTAGACCCAGTTCACCAAGTCAAGAGTTCAGTGCAGATGCTGAACTGGATGTCAGGAAGATTCTAAACAAGGGATATGAGATCTTCTGCCCCTTTTGACCATGGAAACACCACATAGTCTCTGCATATGCATGCTTTAAATGCACAGCGTCAGCCCACAACACACCTTCCTGTTTTTAAGAACAATCTGCATCAGCACTATTACTCCTGAGGAGTCACCACGTTGCACTAGTGGATGGGCAGCCTCAGCCCCACCGCTCACTTACGTGGCACAGCCCAGCGCAGGACCAGAGGGCTGTCATTAGCTTTCAGTGATGGGATACTTTCCTGGAGCTCTGTCCATGGGAACTTTGCATAACCCACTAGTACAAAATACACCTGCTATCCAAGGCACTTTGCTCCTTGCTCCCCCCTCTCATTTGTGAAACTATGCCCAAGCCATCCAAAAGGTGAATATGAAAGGATTTATGATCCTCCGTCAGCAACCCCATGTGGTAGCCACGCTTTTCCTTAAATGACTACAAACATGGCATGCCACTGTGCAACCCTGTCCTTCCTGCATCTTCGTCCTTTCCAAAGCAGGACCACAACTATTTCTGAATTTTTACAAACTCTCAGCAACCAGCAATGTGGAAATAACAACGCTTGTTTGCCAGGTTAGTGGGATTTCCACTTCAAAGACCTCTCCATGTTTTCTAAAGTTTAAGATATTTGGTTTGATGGAAGCTCATTCCTCCAAAGCTCATTGTGAGAGGAGCATTTGAAAAGAACACGTGCCCTTGGACTGACTATCAGCAGCCATGCTTTCACCCTCTCTGTGCAGCTGAAATGCAAGACAAGACTCAGGCCTGAAGGCAGCTGCCTGGGCTAGACTCTGCCAAAGCAAAGTGTAAGGAGTGGAGTGGAGCTGAGACACGGAGTCAAACCCCCAGCTAAGTGGCAGTACAGCCACAACCTGAAATGCTGTTGTTTCCTACAATACGGGCTAAGGGTACTACAATGACGCTATGTAGATCTCACCCGCTCTTCACTGTTAACACTGTTCTCCTTTAAGAGACTGAGGCACTGGGAGATGTAAGGTAGTGGGGAAGACTGCAACAACTTGTTTGACTAGATCTAGCCAGAGAACAAAGATCCCTTTGCCTACTGCCGTAGCCTTGCCACAGGACTCCCCTTCATCCACTTGGCCAGTAATGGCTGAAATACTAAGAATTACCTTCACAGGCAATTTTCCCAACCTGCAGCCAAGCAAAGGCTTTTCCTTTTCTCCACACATTCTTTGCAAATCTGTTTTTATAAAAACACAGACCTGAGGCTAGGAAGTAACTGCATATGACATGCCCTGCCTGTTTCCCATTGCTCCCTGTGTGTTCTACTTCTCTCTTTCATGGGCAATTGCCTTCAAAAGATCCTCCTCTGTGGCACATTACTATTCTGATTAATCCTCATTCAAACTTCTGCTCACCATAGGTAACTCACAGACAGGTAGCACCCACCACTACTGGCATCAGAAAGATGTTTGGTAACAGCTAAGGGCTTTGGAAAGCCCTTTGTCGGAAAATCAGAATCAACTTTTCCCTTCAGCTCTACTCTAATTGCTTCCCCCACCCTGCCCCTTGAAAAGTCAAAATGTTGCAAAGAAGTGTCATCCAAAAATAATAATAATAAAAAAAGTAATTAGATGACTTAATTATTTGGTCAGGTAATTATAGTGGCTAGGTTTCACTTTTGCAGTGCATGTCTGTTTTTATTACAATATAGTTTTCACCTGTTATCATATGCAATACGTGCCTTCAATTTTTATTTTTTTTTTACCATGTCAAAAAGGGAAATTAGAGCTGCTTTCTGTGCTTGTTCTGCTAATCTGTCACTGCCCTACTTATTGCTCTTGCATCTAATTTGGCGTAAGGTGACACACATCTCTGGCACAGGTGTTCACATTTTTACGTTACTGTGGCTTGGCAGTTTATTTTTTACTGAGGTGTATCCTTCCTAAATAGGCCAGCCAATGGAGGAAATTTACTAATTTCATCACTCATTTCATCTCATGACTCTCAATTTGTCACAATTTGCTGTGTCTGTTTCTGGCATCTCACTTCTTGTATGAGGTAGGTATACATTTTCTCGTTGAAAGTATTCTGCTGCCAAGAATATTTTTTATTGAGAGTAATTGCCTTGAAAGAGCCTCACATTATCAAGCCCTCCACACACCTCCCAGCACTCAGAAGAAGCAGCACAAAGGTAACTTTGAATGCAGTAACTTGCCTGATGTTCCTGTAATTGGCTAATACCTTTTGCTTCCTTAAAGAATAATCATTTCTGTCTGTACGCTGCTAGATAGCTGGGCGATAGAGTCTGCAGGGAACTCGGGGAACCTGCTAAAAGAAAACTTCCACAGTAGCTCCCTACTGAAAAATCGTCATATCCTGGGATTGGTGCAGACCTCTTGACACATTATTTGGCAGAGTTGGTGGCATAAGGAAACTGATTTCAAAAAAGTGTGCAAATAGAGTTGTATAGAAAGCAGTAAATAATTTTTTGGTTTAGCTTTCAGAACCCTTTGCTCAGTGATACTTGCAGGCAGGGTTCACCTGTGCCAGTGTCTGCCTGGGCGATGAAAATCGTATGAAATAGCAGCGTGTTACAATGCGAAGTAAACAGCTGAGAGAAGAAATTCAGAACACTTGATACTAATGTGAGTACTGTGCCCAGTTCTGGGCTGCCCAGTTCAAGAGAGACAGGGAACTACTGGAGAGGGTCCAGCAGAGGAGTACAAAGCTGACGAGGGGACCATCTCGCATCTCCCTTACGAAGACAGTTTGAGAGAGCCGTGCCTGTTTAGCCTGGTGAAGAGAAGGCTGAGAGGGGATCTTGTCCATGACTGCAAATATCTTAAGGGCATATGTCAAAAGGATGGGGCCAGGGTTTTTTTCAGTGGTGCCCAGTGACAGGACGAGGGTCAATGGGCACAAACTGGAACCTAGTGAGTTTCATCTGAATGTGAGGAAAAACGTCTTTACCTTGAGGGTGGCAGCTCACTGGCACAGGCTGCCCAGAGAGCTGGAGGAGCCTCCTTCTCTGGAGACATTCAGAACCTGCCTGGATGTGATTCTGTGCAACGTGCTGTAGGTGACCTGCTTTAGCAGGGGATTGGAGGGGGTGATCTCCAGAGGTGCCTTCCAACACCGACTGTGCCGTCTTTCTGTGATTCTTAGCACGCTACCACGGTGTCCTATTCAGACACCTAGATCAAAGCCTTATGCAAATACTCAAGTTATGTTGCCAGGTAAAGGTAAGCCCTTAAACAGCTCTGGATGTAAAAGCAGCTCCATTCCCACACTTTGATAATCCAAAAGACACTGATTTTTTAATATCCTTTAAGTACTTGAACAAAAAGAATTTTAATCAAACCATGTTAGGGGAAAAAACAAAAAAACAAACAAACAAACAAATAACAGTCCCCCAAACTTGATTGTTACATTTTTATTAATCTCATTCATTTATTCTGCAGCAATGATATAAATTCCAAAATAACTTTGAGGGGAATAAAAACGGAGTTTATTTCTCATAATTTCTTTGTCTCTATAAATGTTGCATTCACTGAACATGCCAAGATTAATTTTCTAGTTGAAGTTTTGGACTGGGACTCAGAAGACCTAATACTAACTACATATTTGAGTTGCTCTGGATGCACCACCTTAGCTTTGTACACCATGATCTGTTTCAGCTTCAGATTCCTTCCACATCCCATCCTTCTACCCCTTGTCAGCCTCTGTGAGTCTGAGTCCAGGAGAGCATCAGAAACTAATCTCACAGTCTTTTTCTCCTTAGCACTGGTTGGGTAAACAGAACGATGGAAAATATCACTGAAATCAGTGTTCTGGAAGAGTAAATATGACGGGTTTGGGATCTGAAAAATGAGTTCTTATAACAATTTCTAAACGCCTTGTTAGCATACTGCTAGATTATTCCAAGATCACATGATGGAAAGTGAATACTATTCAATGTCAATAATGTACTGAGACAGCAGAAAAAACAAGGTATGGAGAATCTAGATCCAGAAGTCTTAAACATGAGCCTGTGCTGCTCTGGAATTTCTGTAAGACTATTTATATAATAAATGTACAATTTAAAAAGCCTTAAAAATATTGAGAACACCAATAGTACAAAGTGAACTTCACATAAGCAGAGTCAGTTGACACAGGTCTGTCTTTCGGGCAAGTCACCAATACCGTGCTTTTAAACAGATTGGGAAGGGAGATAACACCTGTGTTATGCCTGCTTAAGGGCTACACGCAGGCCGTCTGTGTTTGCAGGGACTTCAGGTGGGTTTAAGTGGAGCTTGCAGAGACTGACAGGAGCATCAAACCAACAAAATCCAGCCCATCCCATGGCTGCTCTGCTGAGACAACATGAAAAGCTACAGGATGTGTCCAAGCTGAAAGTGACATCAGGGTTAGGCACCTGGAGAGTGAAAGAGCTCTCTGGAAATACAAAAGAACTCCTCTACTATAGCAAAAGGCAGAACAACAAAGGAATAATAGAAGAAAAAAACATCATTTAAGGAAGCAGGAAAGAAAGGTGGTGGGATAACTGTATCCAGGGGACAGATACAAGCAATGGAAGGACTCACCAGCTTTAAAACCTGCTGCAAGCATAACCTGCCCGTCCCATCACCAATGTAAAGCAATGGTCTGACTTCATTTAAATACAAGCTAAATAGAAAATCATAGCTTTAAAATGTGCCCAGCACTCCAAATATCATCGTCATTAACAGGAGTAGTTGGCTGGTGAGTACCTCTCAAAGCCTGGCAAACTTTTTCCAGTGATTCTGTTGCAAAGTGAGCAGAAGGAAGTGGCAGACCTTGGCCTCTAGTCCTGTTACTTCAACGAGACCACGCTGCCTTTCACTTTTCAGAGCCAAGTAAAACTGGTAAATGCTTTATTCCTTAGCAGGAGGGCAGAGAATGGAAACCAAAATAATAAATCCCAAACAGATGTTCAATGTATCTAGAAGGGGAAATAGGATTTGATAAAGAAATGCAGTCTTATTACAAGTGCTGTTATTACCTTAAGTAGGCTAGTGCAAAAGGTATTTATTAAAGAAAAAGATAGCCAAAAAAAAATCAAACCTTCTACACAGACCATTGAGGTGATTCTCAGTAGCACAAACAAAACAACTGGGAACGATGCTGCAGTTTTAACATAATAAGAAAGGGTACAAAAAGTCCACATGTGAACCTGTGGGGAAAAAGTAAGGAAGAGAATTTAAACCAAAAATTACTAGTGAAATCCTGTATGTGTATTTTTAAATTTCACGCTGAGGATCTGTGAACACCTCTGTGCATGTTTAGCTTGCCCAGGGATTTCACTGTGAAACCACAGACTACAGGTGCAGTCCTCCACGGCTGAAGTACTAGGTGTTTTGACGTTCATTTCAGCAGACATTCTAAGCTGAAGCTGGATCCCTTCATCACCCACCCCACCCTCAAGCTCTGCAGGCACACAGTGACCTTCACCACAGGGTGATGGCCTTGGCTGTTTGTCATGAAGAGGCAGCCACACTGCATGATTCCCAGGACAGGAAAGAAATCCCATGGAAAAAAGTGGTCATGCCATACTGATGTTTTTCCACAAAGAGCCAGTTTTTCACCTGTGGACCAGGTTTCTGGAAGACCACTCATGTCAGTTTCCAAGGCACAGTGTCCAGCCCCAGCTTAGGCTCTCCTTGCTGTGCCCCAGTTGCCTCCTGCTGCAACACACATCAACCCTCTGGGACTGGCACGTGCAAATTACAGGTGAAGAAAGCTGGAAACTGGACAGAGGTGCAGTTCTTCAGGGAAACATCCCTCCAGCTGAGGCAGAGTGCAGCCACCTTCCTTTGGTCTGTCCACCTGTAGTCAACCAAGGCTCAGGACCACTTATTTCCAAATGACTGCTGTTTTGTTGAATAAAAGCTCCATTGCAAACATCCTACTATTATTCCTTAGCTTTGAAAAAAAGGGAAAAGCTGTTTCTGGAGGATCGTTAATATGTTAATACCTCCACAGAAAAAAATGAAGTCTGTACACTCAAAGGATGTCTATACAAAAAAATCAAGAAAAAATTCAAAAAGGGGAAAAGTCTTAGACTAAGTTTGAAAAGATATTTAACTGACAAAACTAATTTTAATTATCATTACTACAGGATCACATAGGATGATAAAATAAGCTAAAATTAAACAGCAGTACAAAGGAACATGCTATTTGCTTGGAATTCACTATTTGGTAATAAACTGAGACACCTTGAAAGTAAGACTTGAGATGGCAGTAGCTAAAGGAATGTAATCTCCTGAAGAACCTGAAAGAAATACACTCTGTGACTGCTGGATCAGAGCTTCAGGACAAGCCCTGACAGTGTTGCAGAAGTTGTGGCAGAGCCATGAGGGGGAAGGTCTGCAGAGCACCAAGGGAGGGAGGAGGCAGCACCACTGGTGGCAGCAACGTCAATGCCAGCTGCAGTGCTTGTCATGAGAGGCAAAGACGCATCCTGCAGTTTTAAGATTTTATTTTCTGCTTTCATAATTAGGTTAAAAAGAGGAACATCAAAGTCCCTAGGGGGCCTGCGCACGCCTGAGGCGTTGGTCCAGCCCTGGTTTCACCGGCTTTGGGGAAAGCCCAGCATTACCAGTGCCATGGCCTCTTGTCGGCCAGCGAGGCCCACAGGCTGAGGCCCTCCTCTTCGGGACTTTCTGTGATTCTGTGATCAGGCACAGTCAGCATGGGTTTGCAAAGGGAAAGTCTCGCCTAACTAGTTGGATGTCCTTATATGATAAGGTCACCCGCCCAGTGGATGAAGGGAAGCTGGTAGGTGCAGTTCTTCTGGACTGCAGGGAGGCTTTTGGTGCTGTCCCTCACAGCATCCTTCTGGAGCAGTTGTCCAGCTGCAGGCTAAGCAGGTCCACGGTGCACTGGGTGAAGAAGCATCTAGAAGGCAGGACTCAGTGCCTTGTAGTGAATGGGGCTACATGTGGCTGGTGACCAGCCACCAGCGGTGCTGCTCAGGCCTCAGTTCCAAGGCCGGTTCTGTTCAATATTTTCCTCAATGATCGGCATGCAGGAGTTGAATGCCCCATCAGCAAGTCTGCTGATGACTGCGGACTGGGAGGCGCTGTCGACCCTCTCAAGGGCCAAGAGACCTTGCAGAGGAAACCAGATAGACTGGAGCATTGGGCAATCCCCAGTGACATAAAATGTATCCAGAGGAGGGTAACACAGCTGGGGAAAGGGCTGTAAGGCATGTCCTGTGAGGAGCACCCAAGGATTTTGGGTTGGCCTAGTTTGGAGAGAAAAGGGCTGAGGGGCAACCTCACTGCTCTCTGCAGCTTCCCGAGGAGGGGAAGTGGAGAAGGAGGTGCTGACCTCATTCCCCTGGCATCCAGCCAGGGCTCCCAGAATCACAGGATCACGGCATGGTCAGTGTTGGAAGGGACCTCTGGAGATCGCCAGTCCAAGGCCCTGCTAAAGCAGGTCACCTACAGCACGTTGCACAGGATCGCATCCAGGCAGGTTTTGAATGTCTCCAGAGAAGGAGGCCCAATCAGCCCTCTGGGCAGCCTGTGCCAGGGCTCTGTCACCCTCAAAGCAAAGACTTTTTCCTCAAATTCAGATGAAACTCCCAGGGTTTCACTTTGTGCCCGTTGCCCCTTGTGCTGGGGGGAATAGCTCAGAGCTGTGCCAGCAGAGGTTCACACTTCAACATAGGAGGCATTTCTCCGCTGAGAGGGTGGTCAAACATGGGAACAGGCTTCCCAGAGAGGTGGTCGATGCCCCAAGCCTGTCAGCGTCCAAGAGGCATTTGGACAGTGCCCTGAATAAAATGCCTTAACATTTGGTCAGCCCTGTAGGGGTCAGGCAGTTGGACAAACTGCAGAGCAGAAGTGTCGGTAGCTGGGCAGAGGGAGAGGCTGGATGCAGGCTGAGGGAATCAGATATGCAATGAAAGCAGCTTTCCCTACTACCTGCTCTGCCCTCGGCATCTGCTGTCCTGTAGTTGCAGCAGGATTGCATGTGGAAGGAGATTTTGCCCACATGGCCCTGGGGCTCCGGACACACATGGTCAACCTTCCCCCAGACAGGTGCCATCCACGGTGGGGCACAGACAGCGGGAACAGATACAAAAAAGCAGCACCCAGAGCCTGTGTCAGGGAAACAGGAATTTATATCCTTGCCCTTGAACATGGAGGTGCTGGAGACAGGCTAGTGCCGCCGGTGAGGCCGCCTCTTGCAGGGCTGGGGAGAGTCCTGGGGGCCAGAGGCCCTCCTCTTTGCGGGGGGCTGGGGCCTCTTAAATGAGTGATCCCTGTCCCGGCTGGGAGTGGAGGGCCTGCAGCAGCTGCCCTGGGCAGAGGGACCAGCCACCACCTCTGCCTGCCCCGGCTCCTCCTGGGGCTGCTCCTGCCCTGCAGGGACAGGCGCAGGTGAGCGGTGGCCAGGACGCCCACGGAGGGCAGACTCTGATGTACCGGCTGCCTCCTCCCGATGGGAGCCTGCAGAGCTGCTGGAGGAGGCCAGGTTGAAGTCATTAGACCCCTCTTGGGATGTGGTCTGGCTTGAGCTGGTGAAGCTGGAGCTGCTCAGATTGGATGTGGGGGGCCTGGAGATGGTGCAGCTGAATGTGGAGGAACTGGGTCTGGAGGAGCTGGAGCTGGCTGCAGCTCTGTCATCCTCATACCCCACAGTACGGGACTCCAGCAGCCTCTGGGCCTGCTCACTGCATCGCTCCACAATGCTATGGATGATGCCATGGACCAGCTGTGCTGTATGTCCCTGAAGGCAGTCCTGCAGTCTCTGGACCATGAGCTCCCGATTCGGACCGAGGATGCAGAGGCAGTGCAGGATGATGCTCTCTACACTCATTGCCAGCCACCATTGCTCCCCATATATTGTTGCCAGCTCCTGGCGCAGCCAGGGCAGCACGGGATCCAGGAGGTGCTCTTGTCTTTTGAAAAGTTGCACCCAGACTTCAGGCAGGAGGCCGCCCACGGCCTCTGTCCCTGCAGCTCCCTGCTCAGCTGGGGACAGCATCCCCTGTGGAAAGGATGGAGGGCGTGCCACAGGGTGATGTGGCCTGCTTTCAGCCAGGAGGTCAGGAGCTCCACCTGCCTGGCTGCTGGCATCTGGCGTCTCGTCAAGGGTTTTGAAGGCAAACTCTATACAGTCGTCTTCTGCCTGCACAGAAAACCTTATACTCTCCATTGGTGTTCTGCAACAGGGGCACGATGGTTTCATCTTTGCACAACGCAGGATGCAGCCCAGGCAGAACTGGTGGTGACAGGGCATCACATAAGTGATGTCACTTTGAGTGTTGTGGCAGATGGGGCAACTCCACTCTGCCTGTGTGGCCATGTTCGCTTGTTGCGGCAGGTTGGGGAGAGCTGATGATGAGGAGACACTCCCTTCGCTGGTGCAACACTGTGAAAAATGGAGAGAGGCCATGGTCACTCACTGCCCTGTGGAAGGGAGGGCAAGATGGAATTCCCAGGCCCCTTGAGAAGGAATCCTCCCAGCTCCCTAACCTCATCACCTGCCCCACAGCCACCCCGGGGGACGGTTCCCCGCACGGCTCACCTGCGCTGCTGCAAGCACAGCCCGCGGTGCCCGGCTGCCTGATCCAGGCAGGGCCGGGGAAACACAGGCGATGGCTCTGGGATGGACACCGAGAGCTGCCGGCGGCAACCCCCGAAGCACCACCCAGCACCAGGAGAAGCCTCAGACCTCGCAGGCACGCTCGGCAGGAGGCCAGGCACGAGCCAGACTGGCCCAGGCTCTGCCGGTGCCCGAAGATAAGCAGTGAGGGATGTGAGGTCACAGACCATCGCTGGCGGATGTCACAATGGGTGACGCTGGGTGACGCCAGCTTCCAGAACACGGTGATGTCACAGCGGGCCTTCCGCCCCCACAGGCGCACAGCATCAGGAGAGAAAAGAAAACAGCGTTTCTTGTTTTCATCTTCTACCTTCCTGTGTTCCTCCAGCTTGGACCCCTGTGACCTGCAGCCCTGGCTGTGTGTCTCGTCCCCGCTCCTGACGCCCCGCACAGGTCTCCTGCGAGGGGGAGCGTGGTGGGACCAGTCAGTGTGTCCTGCCCACAGCTGGGTGACGCCTCCCGCAGCTGGCTGCCTTTCGCTGTGCAGTGCCAGGATCTGCAGGGAGGAGCTGGGCGCTCGGTGGGCAGCCCTGGGCCAAAGTCTCCCAGCCTGCTGGGTTGTGCCCCCACCCACAGGGAGAAGCCTAAAGGGGCACTTTGCTCCAGCCCCATCCACTCCCGCTGGCACTCGCCCACAGTGCCGGGTCCCTCTCTGCTTCCCACGTTTGCCACCCTTCTGGTAGCCCCCCCCAGACAGGTGCCACCCACGGTGGGGCACAGGAATCAGGGACAGGCACCAGAAGAGAGAGAAAGACGCACCCAGAGCCTGTGTCAGGGAAACAGGAATTTATATCCTTGCCCTTGAACACGGAGGTGCTGGAGACAGGCTAGTGCCGCCGGTGAGGCCGCCTCTTGCAGGGCTGGGGAGAGTCCTGGGGGCCAGAGGCCCTCCTCTTTGCGGGGGGCTGGGGCCTCTTAAATGAGTGATCCCTGTCCCGGCTGGGAGTGGAGGGCCTGCAGCAGCTGCCCTGGGCAGAGGGACCAGCCACCACCTCTGCCTGCCCCGGCTCCTCCTGGGGCTGCTCCTGCCCTGCAGGGACAGGCGCAGGTGAGCGGTGGCCAGGACGCCTACGGAGGGCAGACTCTGATGTACCGGCTGCCTCCTCCCGATGGGAGCCTGCAGAGCTGCTGGAGGAGGCCAGGTTGAAGTCATTAGACCCCTCTTGGGATGTGGTCTGGCTTGAGCTGGTGAAGCTGGAGCTGCTCAGATTGGATGTGGGGGGCCTGGAGATGGTGCAGCTGAATGTGGAGGAACTGGGTCTGGAGGAGCTGGAGCTGGCTGCAGCTCTGTCATCCTCATACCCCACAGTACGGGACTCCAGCAGCCTCTGGGCCTGCTCGCTGCATCGCTCCACAATGCTATGGATGATGCCATGGACCAGCTGTGCTGTATGTCCCTGAAGGCAGTCCTGCAGTCTCTGGACCATGAGCTCCCGATTCGGACCGAGGATGCAGAGGCAGTGCAGGATGATGCTCTCTACACTCATTGCCAGCCACCATTGCTCCCCATATATTGTTGCCAGCTCCTGGCGCAGCCAGGGCAGCACGGGATCCAGGAGGTGCTCTTGTCTTTTGAAAAGTTGCACCCAGACTTCAGGCAGGAGGCCGCCCACGGCCTCTGTCCCTGCAGCTCCCTGCTCAGCTGGGGACAGCATCCCCTGTGGAAAGGATGGAGGGCGTGCCACAGGGTGATGTGGCCTGCTTTCAGCCAGGAGGTCAGGAGCTCCACCTGCCTGGCTGCTGGCATCTGGCGTCTCGTCAAGGGTTTTGAAGGCAAACTCTATACAGTCGTCTTCTGCCTGCACAGAAAACCTTATACTCTCCATTGGTGTTCTGCAACAGGGGCACGATGGTTTCATCTTTGCACAACGCAGGATGCAGCCCAGGCAGAACTGGTGGTGACAGGGCATCACATAAGTGATGTCACTTTGAGTGTTGTGGCAGATGGGGCAACTCCACTCTGCCTGTGTGGCCATGTTCGCTTGTTGCGGCAGGTTGGGGAGAGCTGATGATGAGGAGACACTCCCTTCGCTGGTGCAACACTGTGAAAAATGGAGAGAGGCCATGGTCACTCACTGCCCTGTGGAAGGGAGGGCAAGATGGAATTCCCAGGCCCCTTGAGAAGGAATCCTCCCAGCTCCCTAACCTCATCACCTGCCCCACAGCCACCCCGGGGGACGGTTCCCCGCACGGCTCACCTGTGCTGCTGCAAGCACAGCCCGCGGTGCCCGGCTGCCTGATCCAGGCAGGGCCGGGGAAACACAGGCGATGGCTCTGGGATGGACACCGAGAGCTGCCGGCGGCAACCCCCGAAGCACCACCCAGCACCAGGAGAAGCCTCAGACCTCGCAGGCACGCTCGGCAGGAGGCCAGGCACGAGCCAGACTGGCCCAGGCTCTGCCGGTGCCCGAAGATAAGCAGTGAGGGATGTGAGGTCACAGACCATCGCTGGCGGATGTCACAATGGGTGACGCTGGGTGACGCCAGCTTCCAGAACACGGTGATGTCACAGCGGGCCTTCCGCCCCCACAGGCGCACAGCATCAGGAGAGAAAAGAAAACAGCGTTTCTTGTTTTCATCTTCTACCTTCCTGTGTTCCTCCAGCTTGGACCCCTGTGACCTGCAGCCCTGGCTGTGTGTCTCGTCCCCGCTCCTGACGCCCCGCACAGGTCTCCTGCGAGGGGGAGCGTGGTGGGACCAGTCAGTGTGTCCTGCCCACAGCTGGGTGACGCCTCCCGCAGCTGGCTGCCTTTCGCTGTGCAGTGCCAGGATCTGCAGGGAGGAGCTGGGCGCTCGGTGGGCAGCCCTGGGCCAAAGTCTCCCAGCCTGCTGGGTTGTGCCCCCACCCACAGGGAGAAGCCTAAAGGGGCACTTTGCTCCAGCCCCATCCACTCCCGCTGGCACTCGCCCACAGTGCCGGGTCCCTCTCTGCTTCCCACGTTTGCCACCCTTCTGGTAGCCCCCCCCAGACAGGTGCCACCCACGGTGGGGCACAGGAATCAGGGACAGGCACCAGAAGAGAGAGAAAGACGCACCCAGAGCCTGTGTCAGGGAAACAGGAATTTATATCCTTGCCCTTGAACATGGAGGTGCTGGAGACAGGCTAGTGCCGCCGGTGAGGCCGCCTCTTGCAGGGCTGGGGAGAGTCCTGGGGGCCAGAGGCCCTCCTCTTTGCGGGGGGCTGGGGCCTCTTAAATGAGTGATCCCTGTCCCGGCTGGGAGTGGAGGGCCTGCAGCAGCTGCCCTGGGCAGAGGGACCAGCCACCACCTCTGCCTGCCCCGGCTCCTCCTGGGGCTGCTCCTGCCCTGCAGGGACAGGCGCAGGTGAGCGGTGGCCAGGACGCCTACGGAGGGCAGACTCTGATGTACCGGCTGCCTCCTCCCGATGGGAGCCTGCAGAGCTGCTGGAGGAGGCCAGGTTGAAGTCATTAGACCCCTCTTGGGATGTGGTCTGGCTTGAGCTGGTGAAGCTGGAGCTGCTCAGATTGGATGTGGGGGGCCTGGAGATGGTGCAGCTGAATGTGGAGGAACTGGGTCTGGAGGAGCTGGAGCTGGCTGCAGCTCTGTCATCCTCATACCCCACAGTACGGGACTCCAGCAGCCTCTGGGCCTGCTCGCTGCATCGCTCCACAATGCTATGGATGATGCCATGGACCAGCTGTGCTGTATGTCCCTGAAGGCAGTCCTGCAGTCTCTGGACCATGAGCTCCCGATTCGGACCGAGGATGCAGAGGCAGTGCAGGATGATGCTCTCTACACTCATTGCCAGCCACCATTGCTCCCCATATATTGTTGCCAGCTCCTGGCGCAGCCAGGGCAGCACGGGATCCAGGAGGTGCTCTTGTCTTTTGAAAAGTTGCACCCAGACTTCAGGCAGGAGGCCGCCCACGGCCTCTGTCCCTGCAGCTCCCTGCTCAGCTGGGGACAGCATCCCCTGTGGAAAGGATGGAGGGCGTGCCACAGGGTGATGTGGCCTGCTTTCAGCCAGGAGGTCAGGAGCTCCACCTGCCTGGCTGCTGGCATCTGGCGTCTCGTCAAGGGTTTTGAAGGCAAACTCTATACAGTCGTCTTCTGCCTGCACAGAAAACCTTATACTCTCCATTGGTGTTCTGCAACAGGGGCACGATGGTTTCATCTTTGCACAACGCAGGATGCAGCCCAGGCAGAACTGGTGGTGACAGGGCATCACATAAGTGATGTCACTTTGAGTGTTGTGGCAGATGGGGCAACTCCACTCTGCCTGTGTGGCCATGTTCGCTTGTTGCGGCAGGTTGGGGAGAGCTGATGATGAGGAGACACTCCCTTCGCTGGTGCAACACTGTGAAAAATGGAGAGAGGCCATGGTCACTCACTGCCCTGTGGAAGGGAGGGCAAGATGGAATTCCCAGGCCCCTTGAGAAGGAATCCTCCCAGCTCCCTAACCTCATCACCTGCCCCACAGCCACCCCGGGGGACGGTTCCCCGCACGGCTCACCTGCGCTGCTGCAAGCACAGCCCGCGGTGCCCGGCTGCCTGATCCAGGCAGGGCCGGG
This sequence comes from Falco biarmicus, assembly GCF_023638135.1. Taxonomy (NCBI): domain Eukaryota; kingdom Metazoa; phylum Chordata; class Aves; order Falconiformes; family Falconidae; genus Falco; species Falco biarmicus. The sequence goes on from NC_079311.1 coordinate 10,447,687, forward strand.
GAAACACAGGCGATGGCTCTGGGATGGACACCGAGAGCTGCCGGCGGCAACCCCCGAAGCACCACCCAGCACCAGGAGAAGCCTCAGACCTCGCAGGCACGCTCGGCAGGAGGCCAGGCACGAGCCAGACTGGCCCAGGCTCTGCCGGTGCCCGAAGATAAGCAGTGAGGGATGTGAGGTCACAGACCATCGCTGGCGGATGTCACAATGGGTGACGCTGGGTGACGCCAGCTTCCAGAACACGGTGATGTCACAGCGGGCCTTCCGCCCCCACAGGCGCACAGCATCAGGAGAGAAAAGAAAACAGCGTTTCTTGTTTTCATCTTCTACCTTCCTGTGTTCCTCCAGCTTGGACCCCTGTGACCTGCAGCCCTGGCTGTGTGTCTCGTCCCCGCTCCTGACGCCCCGCACAGGTCTCCTGCGAGGGGGAGCGTGGTGGGACCAGTCAGCGTGGCCTGCCCACAGCTGCGTGACGCCTCCCGCAGCTGGCTGCCTTTCGCTGTGCAGTGCCAGGATCTGCAGGGAGGAGCTGGGCGCTCGGTGGGCAGCCCTGGGCCAAAGTCTCCCAGCCTGCTGGGTTGTGCCCCCACCCACAGGGAGAAGCCTAAAGGGGCACTTTGCTCCAGCCCCATCCACTCCCGCTGGCACTCGCCCACAGTGCCGGGTCCCTCTCTGCTTCCCACGTTTGCCACCCTTCTGGTAGCCCCCCCCAGACAGGTGCCACCCACGGTGGGGCACAGGAATCAGGGACAGGCACCAGAAGAGAGAGAAAGACGCACCCAGAGCCTGTGTCAGGGAAACAGGAATTTATATCCTTGCCCTTGAACATGGAGGTGCTGGAGACAGGCTAGTGCCGCCGGTGAGGCCGCCTCTTGCAGGGCTGGGGAGAGTCCTGGGGGCCAGAGGCCCTCCTCTTTGCGGGGGGCTGGGGCCTCTTAAATGAGTGATCCCTGTCCCGGCTGGGAGTGGAGGGCCTGCAGCAGCTGCCCTGGGCAGAGGGACCAGCCACCACCTCTGCCTGCCCCGGCTCCTCCTGGGGCTGCTCCTGCCCTGCAGGGACAGGCGCAGGTGAGCGGTGGCCAGGACGCCCACGGAGGGCAGACTCTGATGTACCGGCTGCCTCCTCCCGATGGGAGCCTGCAGAGCTGCTGGAGGAGGCCAGGTTGAAGTCATTAGACCCCTCTTGGGATGTGGTCTGGCTTGAGCTGGTGAAGCTGGAGCTGCTCAGATTGGATGTGGGGGGCCTGGAGATGGTGCAGCTGAATGTGGAGGAACTGGGTCTGGAGGAGCTGGAGCTGGCTGCAGCTCTGTCATCCTCATACCCCACAGTACGGGACTCCAGCAGCCTCTGGGCCTGCTCACTGCATCGCTCCACAATGCTATGGATGATGCCATGGACCAGCTGTGCTGTATGTCCCTGAAGGCAGTCCTGCAGTCTCTGGACCATGAGCTCCCGATTCGGACCGAGGATGCAGAGGCAGTGCAGGATGATGCTCTCTACACTCATTGCCAGCCACCATTGCTCCCCATATATTGTTGCCAGCTCCTGGCGCAGCCAGGGCAGCACGGGATCCAGGAGGTGCTCTTGTCTTTTGAAAAGTTGCACCCAGACTTCAGGCAGGAGGCCGCCCACGGCCTCTGTCCCTGCAGCTCCCTGCTCAGCTGGGGACAGCATCCCCTGTGGAAAGGATGGAGGGCGTGCCACAGGGTGATGTGGCCTGCTTTCAGCCAGGAGGTCAGGAGCTCCACCTGCCTGGCTGCTGGCATCTGGCGTCTCGTCAAGGGTTTTGAAGGCAAACTCTATACAGTCGTCTTCTGCCTGCACAGAAAACCTTATACTCTCCATTGGTGTTCTGCAACAGGGGCACGATGGTTTCATCTTTGCACAACGCAGGATGCAGCCCAGGCAGAACTGGTGGTGACAGGGCATCACATAAGTGATGTCACTTTGAGTGTTGTGGCAGATGGGGCAACTCCACTCTGCCTGTGTGGCCATGTTCGCTTGTTGCGGCAGGTTGGGGAGAGCTGATGATGAGGAGACACTCCCTTCGCTGGTGCAACACTGTGAAAAATGGAGAGAGGCCATGGTCACTCACTGCCCTGTGGAAGGGAGGGCAAGATGGAATTCCCAGGCCCCTTGAGAAGGAATCCTCCCAGCTCCCTAACCTCATCACCTGCCCCACAGCCACCCCGGGGGACGGTTCCCCGCACGGCTCACCTGCGCTGCTGCAAGCACAGCCCGCGGTGCCCGGCTGCCTGATCCAGGCAGGGCCGGGGAAACACAGGCGATGGCTCTGGGATGGACACCGAGAGCTGCCGGCGGCAACCCCCGAAGCACCACCCAGCACCAGGAGAAGCCTCAGACCTCGCAGGCACGCTCGGCAGGAGGCCAGGCACGAGCCAGACTGGCCCAGGCTCTGCCGGTGCCCGAAGATAAGCAGTGAGGGATGTGAGGTCACAGACCATCGCTGGCGGATGTCACAATGGGTGACGCTGGGTGACGCCAGCTTCCAGAACACGGTGATGTCACAGCGGGCCTTCCGCCCCCACAGGCGCACAGCATCAGGAGAGAAAAGAAAACAGCGTTTCTTGTTTTCATCTTCTACCTTCCTGTGTTCCTCCAGCTTGGACCCCTGTGACCTGCAGCCCTGGCTGTGTGTCTCGTCCCCGCTCCTGACGCCCCGCACAGGTCTCCTGCGAGGGGGAGCGTGGTGGGACCAGTCAGCGTGGCCTGCCCACAGCTGCGTGACGCCTCCCACAGCTGGCTGCCTTTCGCTGTGCAGTGCCAGGATCTGCAGGGAGGAGCTGGGCGCTCGGTGGGCAGCCCTGGGCCAAAGTCTCCCAGCCTGCTGGGTTGTGCCCCCATCTGCAGGGAGAAGCCTAAAGGGGCACTTTGCTCCAGCCCCATCCACTCCCGCTGGCACTCGCCCACAGTGCCGGGTCCCTCTCTGCTTCCCACGTTTGCCACCCTTCTGGTAGCCCCCCCCAGACAGGTGCCACCCACGGTGGGGCACAGGAATCAGGGACAGGCACCAGAAGAGAGAGAAAGACGCACCCAGAGCCTGTGTCAGGGAAACAGGAATTTATATCCTTGCCCTTGAACACGGAGGTGCTGGAGACAGGCTAGTGCCGCCGGTGAGGCCGCCTCTTGCAGGGCTGGGGAGAGTCCTGGGGGCCAGAGGCCCTCCTCTTTGCGGGGGGCTGGGGCCTCTTAAATGAGTGATCCCTGTCCCGGCTGGGAGTGGAGGGCCTGCAGCAGCTGCCCTGGGCAGAGGGACCAGCCACCACCTCTGCCTGCCCCGGCTCCTCCTGGGGCTGCTCCTGCCCTGCAGGGACAGGCGCAGGTGAGCGGTGGCCAGGACGCCCACGGAGGGCAGACTCTGATGTACCGGCTGCCTCCTCCCGATGGGAGCCTGCAGAGCTGCTGGAGGAGGCCAGGTTGAAGTCATTAGACCCCTCTTGGGATGTGGTCTGGCTTGAGCTGGTGAAGCTGGAGCTGCTCAGATTGGATGTGGGGGGCCTGGAGATGGTGCAGCTGAATGTGGAGGAACTGGGTCTGGAGGAGCTGGAGCTGGCTGCAGCTCTGTCATCCTCATACCCCACAGTACGGGACTCCAGCAGCCTCTGGGCCTGCTCGCTGCATCGCTCCACAATGCTATGGATGATGCCATGGACCAGCTGTGCTGTATGTCCCTGAAGGCAGTCCTGCAGTCTCTGGACCATGAGCTCCCGATTCGGACCGAGGATGCAGAGGCAGTGCAGGATGATGCTCTCTACACTCATTGCCAGCCACCATTGCTCCCCATATATTGTTGCCAGCTCCTGGCGCAGCCAGGGCAGCACGGGATCCAGGAGGTGCTCTTGTCTTTTGAAAAGTTGCACCCAGACTTCAGGCAGGAGGCCGCCCACGGCCTCTGTCCCTGCAGCTCCCTGCTCAGCTGGGGACAGCATCCCCTGTGGAAAGGATGGAGGGCGTGCCACAGGGTGATGTGGCCTGCTTTCAGCCAGGAGGTCAGGAGCTCCACCTGCCTGGCTGCTGGCATCTGGCGTCTCGTCAAGGGTTTTGAAGGCAAACTCTATACAGTCATCTTCTGCCTGCACAGAAAACCTTATACTCTCCATTGGTGTTCTGCAACAGGGGCACGATGGTTTCATCTTTGCACAACGCAGGATGCAGCCCAGGCAGAACTGGTGGTGACAGGGCATCACATAAGTGATGTCACTTTGAGTGTTGTGGCAGATGGGGCAACTCCACTCTGCCTGTGTGGCCATGTTCGCTTGTTGCGGCAGGTTGGGGAGAGCTGATGATGAGGAGACACTCCCTTCGCTGGTGCAACACTGTGAAAAATGGAGAGAGGCCATGGTCACTCACTGCCCTGTGGAAGGGAGGGCAAGATGGAATTCCCAGGCCCCTTGAGAAGGAATCCTCCCAGCTCCCTAACCTCATCACCTGCCCCACAGCCACCCCGGGGGACGGTTCCCCGCACGGCTCACCTGCGCTGCTGCAAGCACAGCCCGCGGTGCCCGGCTGCCTGATCCAGGCAGGGCCGGGGAAACACAGGCGATGGCTCTGGGATGGACACCGAGAGCTGCCGGCGGCAACCCCCGAAGCACCACCCAGCACCAGGAGAAGCCTCAGACCTCGCAGGCACGCTCGGCAGGAGGCCAGGCACGAGCCAGACTGGCCCAGGCTCTGCCGGTGCCCGAAGATAAGCAGTGAGGGATGTGAGGTCACAGACCATCGCTGGCGGATGTCACAATGGGTGACGCTGGGTGACGCCAGCTTCCAGAACACGGTGATGTCACAGCGGGCCTTCCGCCCCCACAGGCGCACAGCATCAGGAGAGAAAAGAAAACAGCGTTTCTTGTTTTCATCTTCTACCTTCCTGTGTTCCTCCAGCTTGGACCCCTGTGACCTGCAGCCCTGGCTGTGTGTCTCGTCCCCGCTCCTGATGCCCCGCACAGGTCTCCTGCGAGGGGGAGCGTGGTGGGACCAGTCAGCGTGGCCTGCCCACAGCTGCGTGACGCCTCCCACAGCTGGCTGCCTTTCGCTGTGCAGTGCCAGGATCTGCAGGGAGGAGCTGGGCGCTCGGTGGGCAGCCCTGGGCCAAAGTCTCCCAGCCTGCTGGGTTGTGCCCCCACCCACAGGGAGAAGCCTAAAGGGGCACTTTGCTCCAGCCCCATCCACTCCCGCTGGCACTCGCCCACAGTGCCGGGTCCCTCTCTGCTTCCCACGTTTGCCACCCTTCTGGTAGCCCCCCCCAGACAGGTGCCACCCACGGTGGGGCACAGGAATCAGGGACAGGCACCAGAAGAGAGAGAAAGACGCACCCAGAGCCTGTGTCAGGGAAACAGGAATTTATATCCTTGCCCTTGAACACGGAGGTGCTGGAGACAGGCTAGTGCCGCCGGTGAGGCCGCCTCTTGCAGGGCTGGGGAGAGTCCTGGGGGCCAGAGGCCCTCCTCTTTGCGGGGGGCTGGGGCCTCTTAAATGAGTGATCCCTGTCCCGGCTGGGAGTGGAGGGCCTGCAGCAGCTGCCCTGGGCAGAGGGACCAGCCACCACCTCTGCCTGCCCCGGCTCCTCCTGGGGCTGCTCCTGCCCTGCAGGGACAGGCGCAGGTGAGCGGTGGCCAGGACGCCCACGGAGGGCAGACTCTGATGTACCGGCTGCCTCCTCCCGATGGGAGCCTGCAGAGCTGCTGGAGGAGGCCAGGTTGAAGTCATTAGACCCCTCTTGGGATGTGGTCTGGCTTGAGCTGGTGAAGCTGGAGCTGCTCAGATTGGATGTGGGGGGCCTGGAGATGGTGCAGCTGAATGTGGAGGAACTGGGTCTGGAGGAGCTGGAGCTGGCTGCAGCTCTGTCATCCTCATACCCCACAGTACGGGACTCCAGCAGCCTCTGGGCCTGCTCGCTGCATCGCTCCACAATGCTATGGATGATGCCATGGACCAGCTGTGCTGTATGTCCCTGAAGGCAGTCCTGCAGTCTCTGGACCATGAGCTCCCGATTCGGACCGAGGATGCAGAGGCAGTGCAGGATGATGCTCTCTACACTCATTGCCAGCCACCATTGCTCCCCATATATTGTTGCCAGCTCCTGGCGCAGCCAGGGCAGCACGGGATCCAGGAGGTGCTCTTGTCTTTTGAAAAGTTGCACCCAGACTTCAGGCAGGAGGCCGCCCACAGCCTCTGTCCCTGCAGCTCCCTGCTCAGCTGGGGACAGCATCCCCTGTGGAAAGGATGGAGGGCGTGCCACAGGGTGATGTGGCCTGCTTTCAGCCAGGAGGTCAGGAGCTCCACCTGCCTGGCTGCTGGCATCTGGCGTCTCGTCAAGGGTTTTGAAGGCAAACTCTATACAGTCGTCTTCTGCCTGCACAGAAAACCTTATACTCTCCATTGGTGTTCTGCAACAGGGGCACGATGGTTTCATCTTTGCACAACGCAGGATGCAGCCCAGGCAGAACTGGTGGTGACAGGGCATCACATAAGTGATGTCACTTTGAGTGTTGTGGCAGATGGGGCAACTCCACTCTGCCTGTGTGGCCATGTTCGCTTGTTGCGGCAGGTTGGGGAGAGCTGATGATGAGGAGACACTCCCTTCGCTGGTGCAACACTGTGAAAAATGGAGAGAGGCCATGGTCACTCACTGCCCTGTGGAAGGGAGGGCAAGATGGAATTCCCAGGCCCCTTGAGAAGGAATCCTCCCAGCTCCCTAACCTCATCACCTGCCCCACAGCCACCCCGGGGGACGGTTCCCCGCACGGCTCACCTGCGCTGCTGCAAGCACAGCCCGCGGTGCCCGGCTGCCTGATCCAGGCAGGGCCGGGGAAACACAGGCGATGGCTCTGGGATGGACACCGAGAGCTGCCGGCGGCAACCCCCGAAGCACCACCCAGCACCAGGAGAAGCCTCAGACCTCGCAGGCACGCTCGGCAGGAGGCCAGGCACGAGCCAGACTGGCCCAGGCTCTGCCGGTGCCCGAAGATAAGCAGTGAGGGATGTGAGGTCACAGACCATCGCTGGCGGATGTCACAATGGGTGACGCTGGGTGACGCCAGCTTCCAGAACACGGTGATGTCACAGCGGGCCTTCCGCCCCCACAGGCGCACAGCATCAGGAGAGAAAAGAAAACAGCGTTTCTTGTTTTCATCTTCTACCTTCCTGTGTTCCTCCAGCTTGGACCCCTGTGACCTGCAGCCCTGGCTGTGTGTCTCGTCCCCGCTCCTGATGCCCCGCACAGGTCTCCTGCGAGGGGGAGCGTGGTGGGACCAGTCAGCGTGGCCTGCCCACAGCTGCGTGACGCCTCCCGCAGCTGGCTGCCTTTCGCTGTGCAGTGCCAGGATCTGCAGGGAGGAGCTGGGCGCTCGGTGGGCAGCCCTGGGCCAAAGTCTCCCAGCCTGCTGGGTTGTGCCCCCACCCACAGGGAGAAGCCTAAAGGGGCACTTTGCTCCAGCCCCATCCACTCCCGCTGGCACTCGCCCACAGTGCCGGGTCCCTCTCTGCTTCCCACGTTTGCCACCCTTCTGGTAGCCCCCCCCAGACAGGTGCCACCCACGGTGGGGCACAGGAATCAGGGACAGGCACCAGAAGAGAGAGAAAGACGCACCCAGAGCCTGTGTCAGGGAAACAGGAATTTATATCCTTGCCCTTGAACATGGAGGTGCTGGAGACAGGCTAGTGCCGCCGGTGAGGCCGCCTCTTGCAGGGCTGGGGAGAGTCCTGGGGGCCAGAGGCCCTCCTCTTTGCGGGGGGCTGGGGCCTCTTAAATGAGTGATCCCTGTCCCGGCTGGGAGTGGAGGGCCTGCAGCAGCTGCCCTGGGCAGAGGGACCAGCCACCACCTCTGCCTGCCCCGGCTCCTCCTGGGGCTGCTCCTGCCCTGCAGGGACAGGCGCAGGTGAGCGGTGGCCAGGACGCCCACGGAGGGCAGACTCTGATGTACCGGCTGCCTCCTCCCGATGGGAGCCTGCAGAGCTGCTGGAGGAGGCCAGGTTGAAGTCATTAGACCCCTCTTGGGATGTGGTCTGGCTTGAGCTGGTGAAGCTGGAGCTGCTCAGATTGGATGTGGGGGGCCTGGAGATGGTGCAGCTGAATGTGGAGGAACTGGGTCTGGAGGAGCTGGAGCTGGCTGCAGCTCTGTCATCCTCATACCCCACAGTACGGGACTCCAGCAGCCTCTGGGCCTGCTCGCTGCATCGCTCCACAATGCTATGGATGATGCCATGGACCAGCTGTGCTGTATGTCCCTGAAGGCAGTCCTGCAGTCTCTGGACCATGAGCTCCCGATTCGGACCGAGGATGCAGAGGCAGTGCAGGATGATGCTCTCTACACTCATTGCCAGCCACCATTGCTCCCCATATATTGTTGCCAGCTCCTGGCGCAGCCAGGGCAGCACGGGATCCAGGAGGTGCTCTTGTCTTTTGAAAAGTTGCACCCAGACTTCAGGCAGGAGGCCACCCACGGCCTCTGTCCCTGCAGCTCCCTGCTCAGCTGGGGACAGCATCCCCTGTGGAAAGGATGGAGGGCGTGCCACAGGGTGATGTGGCCTGCTTTCAGCCAGGAGGTCAGGAGCTCCACCTGCCTGGCTGCTGGCATCTGGCGTCTCGTCAAGGGTTTTGAAGGCAAACTCTATATAGTCGTCTTCTGCCTGCACAGAAAACCTTATACTCTCCATTGGTGTTCTGCAACAGGGGCACGATGGTTTCATCTTTGCACAACGCAGGATGCAGCCCAGGCAGAACTGGTGGTGACAGGGCATCACATAAGTGATGTCACTTTGAGTGTTGTGGCAGATGGGGCAACTCCACTCTGCCTGTGTGGCCATGTTCGCTTGTTGCGGCAGGTTGGGGAGAGCTGATGATGAGGAGACACTCCCTTCGCTGGTGCAACACTGTGAAAAATGGAGAGAGGCCATGGTCACTCACTGCCCTGTGGAAGGGAGGGCAAGATGGAATTCCCAGGCCCCTTGAGAAGGAATCCTCCCAGCTCCCTAACCTCATCACCTGCCCCACAGCCACCCCGGGGGACGGTTCCCCGCACGGCTCACCTGCGCTGCTGCAAGCACAGCCCGCGGTGCCCGGCTGCCTGATCCAGGCAGGGCCGGGGAAACACAGGCGATGGCTCTGGGATGGACACCGAGAGCTGCCGGCGGCAACCCCCGAAGCACCACCCAGCACCAGGAGAAGCCTCAGACCTCGCAGGCACGCTCGGCAGGAGGCCAGGCACGAGCCAGACTGGCCCAGGCTCTGCCGGTGCCCGAAGATAAGCAGTGAGGGATGTGAGGTCACAGACCATCGCTGGCGGATGTCACAATGGGTGACGCTGGGTGACGCCAGCTTCCAGAACACGGTGATGTCACAGCGGGCCTTCCGCCCCCACAGGCGCACAGCATCAGGAGAGAAAAGAAAACAGCGTTTCTTGTTTTCATCTTCTACCTTCCTGTGTTCCTCCAGCTTGGACCCCTGTGACCTGCAGCCCTGGCTGTGTGTCTCGTCCCCGCTCCTGACGCCCCGCACAGGTCTCCTGCGAGGGGGAGCGTGGTGGGACCAGTCAGCGTGGCCTGCCCACAGCTGCGTGACGCCTCCCGCAGCTGGCTGCCTTTCGCTGTGCAGTGCCAGGATCTGCAGGGAGGAGCTGGGCGCTCGGTGGGCAGCCCTGGGCCAAAGTCTCCCAGCCTGCTGGGTTGTGCCCCCACCCACAGGGAGAAGCCTAAAGGGGCACTTTGCTCCAGCCCCATCCACTCCCGCTGGCACTCGCCCACAGTGCCGGGTCCCTCTCTGCTTCCCACGTTTGCCACCCTTCTGGTAGCCCCCCCCAGACAGGTGCCACCCACGGTGGGGCACAGGAATCAGGGACAGGCACCAGAAGAGAGAGAAAGACGCACCCAGAGCCTGTGTCAGGGAAACAGGAATTTATATCCTTGCCCTTGAACACGGAGGTGCTGGAGACAGGCTAGTGCCGCCGGTGAGGCCGCCTCTTGCAGGGCTGGGGAGAGTCCTGGGGGCCAGAGGCCCTCCTCTTTGCGGGGGGCTGGGGCCTCTTAAATGAGTGATCCCTGTCCCGGCTGGGAGTGGAGGGCCTGCAGCAGCTGCCCTGGGCAGAGGGACCAGCCACCACCTCTGCCTGCCCCGGCTCCTCCTGGGGCTGCTCCTGCCCTGCAGGGACAGGCGCAGGTGAGCGGTGGCCAGGACGCCCACGGAGGGCAGACTCTGATGTACCGGCTGCCTCCTCCCGATGGGAGCCTGCAGAGCTGCTGGAGGAGGCCAGGTTGAAGTCATTAGACCCCTCTTGGGATGTGGTCTGGCTTGAGCTGGTGAAGCTGGAGCTGCTCAGATTGGATGTGGGGGGCCTGGAGATGGTGCAGCTGAATGTGGAGGAACTGGGTCTGGAGGAGCTGGAGCTGGCTGCAGCTCTGTCATCCTCATACCCCACAGTACGGGACTCCAGCAGCCTCTGGGCCTGCTCACTGCATCGCTCCACAATGCTATGGATGATGCCATGGACCAGCTGTGCTGTATGTCCCTGAAGGCAGTCCTGCAGTCTCTGGACCATGAGCTCCCGATTCGGACCGAGGATGCAGAGGCAGTGCAGGATGATGCTCTCTACACTCATTGCCAGCCACCATTGCTCCCCATATATTGTTGCCAGCTCCTGGCGCAGCCAGGGCAGCACGGGATCCAGGAGGTGCTCTTGTCTTTTGAAAAGTTGCACCCAGACTTCAGGCAGGAGGCCGCCCACGGCCTCTGTCCCTGCAGCTCCCTGCTCAGCTGGGGACAGCATCCCCTGTGGAAAGGATGGAGGGCGTGCCACAGGGTGATGTGGCCTGCTTTCAGCCAGGAGGTCAGGAGCTCCACCTGCCTGGCTGCTGGCATCTGGCGTCTCGTCAAGGGTTTTGAAGGCAAACTCTATACAGTCGTCTTCTGCCTGCACAGAAAACCTTATACTCTCCATTGGTGTTCTGCAACAGGGGCACGATGGTTTCATCTTTGCACAACGCAGGATGCAGCCCAGGCAGAACTGGTGGTGACAGGGCATCACATAAGTGATGTCACTTTGAGTGTTGTGGCAGATGGGGCAACTCCACTCTGCCTGTGTGGCCATGTTCGCTTGTTGCGGCAGGTTGGGGAGAGCTGATGATGAGGAGACACTCCCTTCGCTGGTGCAACACTGTGAAAAATGGAGAGAGGCCATGGTCACTCACTGCCCTGTGGAAGGGAGGGCAAGATGGAATTCCCAGGCCCCTTGAGAAGGAATCCTCCCAGCTCCCTAACCTCATCACCTGCCCCACAGCCACCCCGGGGGACGGTTCCCCGCACGGCTCACCTGCGCTGCTGCAAGCACAGCCCGCGGTGCCCGGCTGCCTGATCCAGGCAGGGCCGGGGAAACACAGGCGATGGCTCTGGGATGGACACCGAGAGCTGCCGGCGGCAACCCCCGAAGCACCACCCAGCACCAGGAGAAGCCTCAGACCTCGCAGGCACGCTCGGCAGGAGGCCAGGCACGAGCCAGACTGGCCCAGGCTCTGCCGGTGCCCGAAGATAAGCAGTGAGGGATGTGAGGTCACAGACCATCGCTGGCGGATGTCACAATGGGTGACGCTGGGTGACGCCAGCTTCCAGAACACGGTGATGTCACAGCGGGCCTTCCGCCCCCACAGGCGCACAGCATCAGGAGAGAAAAGAAAACAGCGTTTCTTGTTTTCATCTTCTACCTTCCTGTGTTCCTCCAGCTTGGACCCCTGTGACCTGCAGCCCTGGCTGTGTGTCTCGTCCCCGCTCCTGACGCCCCGCACAGGTCTCCTGCGAGGGGGAGCGTGGTGGGACCAGTCAGCGTGGCCTGCCCACAGCTGCGTGACGCCTCCCGCAGCTGGCTGCCTTTCGCTGTGCAGTGCCAGGATCTGCAGGGAGGAGCTGGGCGCTCGGTGGGCAGCCCTGGGCCAAAGTCTCCCAGCCTGCTGGGTTGTGCCCCCACCCACAGGGAGAAGCCTAAAGGGGCACTTTGCTCCAGCCCCATCCACTCCCGCTGGCACTCGCCCACAGTGCCGGGTCCCTCTCTGCTTCCCACGTTTGCCACCCTTCTGGTAGCCCCCCCCAGACAGGTGCCACCCACGGTGGGGCACAGGAATCAGGGACAGGCACCAGAAGAGAGAGAAAGACGCACCCAGAGCCTGTGTCAGGGAAACAGGAATTTATATCCTTGCCCTTGAACATGGAGGTGCTGGAGACAGGCTAGTGCCGCCGGTGAGGCCGCCTCTTGCAGGGCTGGGGAGAGTCCTGGGGGCCAGAGGCCCTCCTCTTTGCGGGGGGCTGGGGCCTCTTAAATGAGTGATCCCTGTCCCGGCTGGGAGTGGAGGGCCTGCAGCAGCTGCCCTGGGCAGAGGGACCAGCCACCACCTCTGCCTGCCCCGGCTCCTCCTGGGGCTGCTCCTGCCCTGCAGGGACAGGCGCAGGTGAGCGGTGGCCAGGACGCCCACGGAGGGCAGACTCTGATGTACCGGCTGCCTCCTCCCGATGGGAGCCTGCAGAGCTGCTGGAGGAGGCCAGGTTGAAGTCATTAGACCCCTCTTGGGATGTGGTCTGGCTTGAGCTGGTGAAGCTGGAGCTGCTCAGATTGGATGTGGGGGGCCTGGAGATGGTGCAGCTGAATGTGGAGGAACTGGGTCTGGAGGAGCTGGAGCTGGCTGCAGCTCTGTCATCCTCATACCCCACAGTACGGGACTCCAGCAGCCTCTGGGCCTGCTCGCTGCATCGCTCCACAATGCTATGGATGATGCCATGGACCAGCTGTGCTGTATGTCCCTGAAGGCAGTCCTGCAGTCTCTGGACCATGAGCTCCCGATTCGGACCGAGGATGCAGAGGCAGTGCAGGATGATGCTCTCTACACTCATTGCCAGCCACCATTGCTCCCCATATATTGTTGCCAGCTCCTGGCGCAGCCAGGGCAGCACGGGATCCAGGAGGTGCTCTTGTCTTTTGAAAAGTTGCACCCAGACTTCAGGCAGGAGGCCACCCACGGCCTCTGTCCCTGCAGCTCCCTGCTCAGCTGGGGACAGCATCCCCTGTGGAAAGGATGGAGGGCGTGCCACAGGGTGATGTGGCCTGCTTTCAGCCAGGAGGTCAGGAGCTCCACCTGCCTGGCTGCTGGCATCTGGCGTCTCGTCAAGGGTTTTGAAGGCAAACTCTATATAGTCGTCTTCTGCCTGCACAGAAAACCTTATACTCTCCATTGGTGTTCTGCAACAGGGGCACGATGGTTTCATCTTTGCACAACGCAGGATGCAGCCCAGGCAGAACTGGTGGTGACAGGGCATCACATAAGTGATGTCACTTTGAGTGTTGTGGCAGATGGGGCAACTCCACTCTGCCTGTGTGGCCATGTTCGCTTGTTGCGGCAGGTTGGGGAGAGCTGATGATGAGGAGACACTCCCTTCGCTGGTGCAACACTGTGAAAAATGGAGAGAGGCCATGGTCACTCACTGCCCTGTGGAAGGGAGGGCAAGATGGAATTCCCAGGCCCCTTGAGAAGGAATCCTCCCAGCTCCCTAACCTCATCACCTGCCCCACAGCCACCCCGGGGGACGGTTCCCCGCACGGCTCACCTGCGCTGCTGCAAGCACAGCCCGCGGTGCCCGGCTGCCTGATCCAGGCAGGGCCGGGGAAACACAGGCGATGGCTCTGGGATGGACACCGAGAGCTGCCGGCGGCAACCCCCGAAGCACCACCCAGCACCAGGAGAAGCCTCAGACCTCGCAGGCACGCTCGGCAGGAGGCCAGGCACGAGCCAGACTGGCCCAGGCTCTGCCGGTGCCCGAAGATAAGCAGTGAGGGATGTGAGGTCACAGACCATCGCTGGCGGATGTCACAATGGGTGACGCTGGGTGACGCCAGCTTCCAGAACACGGTGATGTCACAGCGGGCCTTCCGCCCCCACAGGCGCACAGCATCAGGAGAGAAAAGAAAACAGCGTTTCTTGTTTTCATCTTCTACCTTCCTGTGTTCCTCCAGCTTGGACCCCTGTGACCTGCAGCCCTGGCTGTGTGTCTCGTCCCCGCTCCTGACGCCCCGCACAGGTCTCCTGCGAGGGGGAGCGTGGTGGGACCAGTCAGCGTGGCCTGCCCACAGCTGCGTGACGCCTCCCGCAGCTGGCTGCCTTTCGCTGTGCAGTGCCAGGATCTGCAGGGAGGAGCTGGGCGCTCGGTGGGCAGCCCTGGGCCAAAGTCTCCCAGCCTGCTGGGTTGTGCCCCCACCCACAGGGAGAAGCCTAAAGGGGCACTTTGCTCCAGCCCCATCCACTCCCGCTGGCACTCGCCCACAGTGCCGGGTCCCTCTCTGCTTCCCACGTTTGCCACCCTTCTGGTAGCCCCCCCCAGACAGGTGCCACCCACGGTGGGGCACAGGAATCAGGGACAGGCACCAGAAGAGAGAGAAAGACGCACCCAGAGCCTGTGTCAGGGAAACAGGAATTTATATCCTTGCCCTTGAACACGGAGGTGCTGGAGACAGGCTAGTGCCGCCGGTGAGGCCGCCTCTTGCAGGGCTGGGGAGAGTCCTGGGGGCCAGAGGCCCTCCTCTTTGCGGGGGGCTGGGGCCTCTTAAATGAGTGATCCCTGTCCCGGCTGGGAGTGGAGGGCCTGCAGCAGCTGCCCTGGGCAGAGGGACCAGCCACCACCTCTGCCTGCCCCGGCTCCTCCTGGGGCTGCTCCTGCCCTGCAGGGACAGGCGCAGGTGAGCGGTGGCCAGGACGCCCACGGAGGGCAGACTCTGATGTACCGGCTGCCTCCTCCCGATGGGAGCCTGCAGAGCTGCTGGAGGAGGCCAGGTTGAAGTCATTAGACCCCTCTTGGGATGTGGTCTGGCTTGAGCTGGTGAAGCTGGAGCTGCTCAGATTGGATGTGGGGGGCCTGGAGATGGTGCAGCTGAATGTGGAGGAACTGGGTCTGGAGGAGCTGGAGCTGGCTGCAGCTCTGTCATCCTCATACCCCACAGTACGGGACTCCAGCAGCCTCTGGGCCTGCTCACTGCATCGCTCCACAATGCTATGGATGATGCCATGGACCAGCTGTGCTGTATGTCCCTGAAGGCAGTCCTGCAGTCTCTGGACCATGAGCTCCCGATTCGGACCGAGGATGCAGAGGCAGTGCAGGATGATGCTCTCTACACTCATTGCCAGCCACCATTGCTCCCCATATATTGTTGCCAGCTCCTGGCGCAGCCAGGGCAGCACGGGATCCAGGAGGTGCTCTTGTCTTTTGAAAAGTTGCACCCAGACTTCAGGCAGGAGGCCGCCCACGGCCTCTGTCCCTGCAGCTCCCTGCTCAGCTGGGGACAGCATCCCCTGTGGAAAGGATGGAGGGCGTGCCACAGGGTGATGTGGCCTGCTTTCAGCCAGGAGGTCAGGAGCTCCACCTGCCTGGCTGCTGGCATCTGGCGTCTCGTCAAGGGTTTTGAAGGCAAACTCTATACAGTCGTCTTCTGCCTGCACAGAAAACCTTATACTCTCCATTGGTGTTCTGCAACAGGGGCACGATGGTTTCATCTTTGCACAACGCAGGATGCAGCCCAGGCAGAACTGGTGGTGACAGGGCATCACATAAGTGATGTCACTTTGAGTGTTGTGGCAGATGGGGCAACTCCACTCTGCCTGTGTGGCCATGTTCGCTTGTTGCGGCAGGTTGGGGAGAGCTGATGATGAGGAGACACTCCCTTCGCTGGTGCAACACTGTGAAAAATGGAGAGAGGCCATGGTCACTCACTGCCCTGTGGAAGGGAGGGCAAGATGGAATTCCCAGGCCCCTTGAGAAGGAATCCTCCCAGCTCCCTAACCTCATCACCTGCCCCACAGCCACCCCGGGGGACGGTTCCCCGCACGGCTCACCTGCGCTGCTGCAAGCACAGCCCGCGGTGCCCGGCTGCCTGATCCAGGCAGGGCCGGGGAAACACAGGCGATGGCTCTGGGATGGACACCGAGAGCTGCCGGCGGCAACCCCCGAAGCACCACCCAGCACCAGGAGAAGCCTCAGACCTCGCAGGCACGCTCGGCAGGAGGCCAGGCACGAGCCAGACTGGCCCAGGCTCTGCCGGTGCCCGAAGATAAGCAGTGAGGGATGTGAGGTCACAGACCATCGCTGGCGGATGTCACAATGGGTGACGCTGGGTGACGCCAGCTTCCAGAACACGGTGATGTCACAGCGGGCCTTCCGCCCCCACAGGCGCACAGCATCAGGAGAGAAAAGAAAACAGCGTTTCTTGTTTTCATCTTCTACCTTCCTGTGTTCCTCCAGCTTGGACCCCTGTGACCTGCAGCCCTGGCTGTGTGTCTCGTCCCCGCTCCTGACGCCCCGCACAGGTCTCCTGCGAGGGGGAGCGTGGTGGGACCAGTCAGCGTGGCCTGCCCACAGCTGCGTGACGCCTCCCGCAGCTGGCTGCCTTTCGCTGTGCAGTGCCAGGATCTGCAGGGAGGAGCTGGGCGCTCGGTGGGCAGCCCTGGGCCAAAGTCTCCCAGCCTGCTGGGTTGTGCCCCCACCCACAGGGAGAAGCCTAAAGGGGCACTTTGCTCCAGCCCCATCCACTCCCGCTGGCACTCGCCCACAGTGCCGGGTCCCTCTCTGCTTCCCACGTTTGCCACCCTTCTGGTAGCCCCCCCCAGACAGGTGCCACCCACGGTGGGGCACAGGAATCAGGGACAGGCACCAGAAGAGAGAGAAAGACGCACCCAGAGCCTGTGTCAGGGAAACAGGAATTTATATCCTTGCCCTTGAACACGGAGGTGCTGGAGACAGGCTAGTGCCGCCGGTGAGGCCGCCTCTTGCAGGGCTGGGGAGAGTCCTGGGGGCCAGAGGCCCTCCTCTTTGCGGGGGGCTGGGGCCTCTTAAATGAGTGATCCCTGTCCCGGCTGGGAGTGGAGGGCCTGCAGCAGCTGCCCTGGGCAGAGGGACCAGCCACCACCTCTGCCTGCCCCGGCTCCTCCTGGGGCTGCTCCTGCCCTGCAGGGACAGGCGCAGGTGAGCGGTGGCCAGGACGCCCACGGAGGGCAGACTCTGATGTACCGGCTGCCTCCTCCCGATGGGAGCCTGCAGAGCTGCTGGAGGAGGCCAGGTTGAAGTCATTAGACCCCTCTTGGGATGTGGTCTGGCTTGAGCTGGTGAAGCTGGAGCTGCTCAGATTGGATGTGGGGGGCCTGGAGATGGTGCAGCTGAATGTGGAGGAACTGGGTCTGGAGGAGCTGGAGCTGGCTGCAGCTCTGTCATCCTCATACCCCACAGTACGGGACTCCAGCAGCCTCTGGGCCTGCTCGCTGCATCGCTCCACAATGCTATGGATGATGCCATGGACCAGCTGTGCTGTATGTCCCTGAAGGCAGTCCTGCAGTCTCTGGACCATGAGCTCCCGATTCGGACCGAGGATGCAGAGGCAGTGCAGGATGATGCTCTCTACACTCATTGCCAGCCACCATTGCTCCCCATATATTGTTGCCAGCTCCTGGCGCAGCCAGGGCAGCACGGGATCCAGGAGGTGCTCTTGTCTTTTGAAAAGTTGCACCCAGACTTCAGGCAGGAGGCCACCCACGGCCTCTGTCCCTGCAGCTCCCTGCTCAGCTGGGGACAGCATCCCCTGTGGAAAGGATGGAGGGCGTGCCACAGGGTGATGTGGCCTGCTTTCAGCCAGGAGGTCAGGAGCTCCACCTGCCTGGCTGCTGGCATCTGGCGTCTCGTCAAGGGTTTTGAAGGCAAACTCTATATAGTCGTCTTCTGCCTGCACAGAAAACCTTATACTCTCCATTGGTGTTCTGCAACAGGGGCACGATGGTTTCATCTTTGCACAACGCAGGATGCAGCCCAGGCAGAACTGGTGGTGACAGGGCATCACATAAGTGATGTCACTTTGAGTGTTGTGGCAGATGGGGCAACTCCACTCTGCCTGTGTGGCCATGTTCGCTTGTTGCGGCAGGTTGGGGAGAGCTGATGATGAGGAGACACTCCCTTCGCTGGTGCAACACTGTGAAAAATGGAGAGAGGCCATGGTCACTCACTGCCCTGTGGAAGGGAGGGCAAGATGGAATTCCCAGGCCCCTTGAGAAGGAATCCTCCCAGCTCCCTAACCTCATCACCTGCCCCACAGCCACCCCGGGGGACGGTTCCCCGCACGGCTCACCTGCGCTGCTGCAAGCACAGCCCGCGGTGCCCGGCTGCCTGATCCAGGCAGGGCCGGGGAAACACAGGCGATGGCTCTGGGATGGACACCGAGAGCTGCCGGCGGCAACCCCCGAAGCACCACCCAGCACCAGGAGAAGCCTCAGACCTCGCAGGCACGCTCGGCAGGAGGCCAGGCACGAGCCAGACTGGCCCAGGCTCTGCCGGTGCCCGAAGATAAGCAGTGAGGGATGTGAGGTCACAGACCATCGCTGGCGGATGTCACAATGGGTGACGCTGGGTGACGCCAGCTTCCAGAACACGGTGATGTCACAGCGGGCCTTCCGCCCCCACAGGCGCACAGCATCAGGAGAGAAAAGAAAACAGCGTTTCTTGTTTTCATCTTCTACCTTCCTGTGTTCCTCCAGCTTGGACCCCTGTGACCTGCAGCCCTGGCTGTGTGTCTCGTCCCCGCTCCTGACGCCCCGCACAGGTCTCCTGCGAGGGGGAGCGTGGTGGGACCAGTCAGCGTGGCCTGCCCACAGCTGCGTGACGCCTCCCGCAGCTGGCTGCCTTTCGCTGTGCAGTGCCAGGATCTGCAGGGAGGAGCTGGGCGCTCGGTGGGCAGCCCTGGGCCAAAGTCTCCCAGCCTGCTGGGTTGTGCCCCCACCCACAGGGAGAAGCCTAAAGGGGCACTTTGCTCCAGCCCCATCCACTCCCGCTGGCACTCGCCCACAGTGCCGGGTCCCTCTCTGCTTCCCACGTTTGCCACCCTTCTGGTAGCCCCCCCCAGACAGGTGCCACCCACGGTGGGGCACAGGAATCAGGGACAGGCACCAGAAGAGAGAGAAAGACGCACCCAGAGCCTGTGTCAGGGAAACAGGAATTTATATCCTTGCCCTTGAACACGGAGGTGCTGGAGACAGGCTAGTGCCGCCGGTGAGGCCGCCTCTTGCAGGGCTGGGGAGAGTCCTGGGGGCCAGAGGCCCTCCTCTTTGCGGGGGGCTGGGGCCTCTTAAATGAGTGATCCCTGTCCCGGCTGGGAGTGGAGGGCCTGCAGCAGCTGCCCTGGGCAGAGGGACCAGCCACCACCTCTGCCTGCCCCGGCTCCTCCTGGGGCTGCTCCTGCCCTGCAGGGACAGGCGCAGGTGAGCGGTGGCCAGGACGCCCACGGAGGGCAGACTCTGATGTACCGGCTGCCTCCTCCCGATGGGAGCCTGCAGAGCTGCTGGAGGAGGCCAGGTTGAAGTCATTAGACCCCTCTTGGGATGTGGTCTGGCTTGAGCTGGTGAAGCTGGAGCTGCTCAGATTGGATGTGGGGGGCCTGGAGATGGTGCAGCTGAATGTGGAGGAACTGGGTCTGGAGGAGCTGGAGCTGGCTGCAGCTCTGTCATCCTCATACCCCACAGTACGGGACTCCAGCAGCCTCTGGGCCTGCTCACTGCATCGCTCCACAATGCTATGGATGATGCCATGGACCAGCTGTGCTGTATGTCCCTGAAGGCAGTCCTGCAGTCTCTGGACCATGAGCTCCCGATTCGGACCGAGGATGCAGAGGCAGTGCAGGATGATGCTCTCTACACTCATTGCCAGCCACCATTGCTCCCCATATATTGTTGCCAGCTCCTGGCGCAGCCAGGGCAGCACGGGATCCAGGAGGTGCTCTTGTCTTTTGAAAAGTTGCACCCAGACTTCAGGCAGGAGGCCGCCCACGGCCTCTGTCCCTGCAGCTCCCTGCTCAGCTGGGGACAGCATCCCCTGTGGAAAGGATGGAGGGCGTGCCACAGGGTGATGTGGCCTGCTTTCAGCCAGGAGGTCAGGAGCTCCACCTGCCTGGCTGCTGGCATCTGGCGTCTCGTCAAGGGTTTTGAAGGCAAACTCTATACAGTCGTCTTCTGCCTGCACAGAAAACCTTATACTCTCCATTGGTGTTCTGCAACAGGGGCACGATGGTTTCATCTTTGCACAACGCAGGATGCAGCCCAGGCAGAACTGGTGGTGACAGGGCATCACATAAGTGATGTCACTTTGAGTGTTGTGGCAGATGGGGCAACTCCACTCTGCCTGTGTGGCCATGTTCGCTTGTTGCGGCAGGTTGGGGAGAGCTGATGATGAGGAGACACTCCCTTCGCTGGTGCAACACTGTGAAAAATGGAGAGAGGCCATGGTCACTCACTGCCCTGTGGAAGGGAGGGCAAGATGGAATTCCCAGGCCCCTTGAGAAGGAATCCTCCCAGCTCCCTAACCTCATCACCTGCCCCACAGCCACCCCGGGGGACGGTTCCCCGCACGGCTCACCTGCGCTGCTGCAAGCACAGCCCGCGGTGCCCGGCTGCCTGATCCAGGCAGGGCCGGGGAAACACAGGCGATGGCTCTGGGATGGACACCGAGAGCTGCCGGCGGCAACCCCCGAAGCACCACCCAGCACCAGGAGAAGCCTCAGACCTCGCAGGCACGCTCGGCAGGAGGCCAGGCACGAGCCAGACTGGCCCAGGCTCTGCCGGTGCCCGAAGATAAGCAGTGAGGGATGTGAGGTCACAGACCATCGCTGGCGGATGTCACAATGGGTGACGCTGGGTGACGCCAGCTTCCAGAACACGGTGATGTCACAGCGGGCCTTCCGCCCCCACAGGCGCACAGCATCAGGAGAGAAAAGAAAACAGCGTTTCTTGTTTTCATCTTCTACCTTCCTGTGTTCCTCCAGCTTGGACCCCTGTGACCTGCAGCCCTGGCTGTGTGTCTCGTCCCCGCTCCTGACGCCCCGCACAGGTCTCCTGCGAGGGGGAGCGTGGTGGGACCAGTCAGCGTGGCCTGCCCACAGCTGCGTGACGCCTCCCGCAGCTGGCTGCCTTTCGCTGTGCAGTGCCAGGATCTGCAGGGAGGAGCTGGGCGCTCGGTGGGCAGCCCTGGGCCAAAGTCTCCCAGCCTGCTGGGTTGTGCCCCCACCCACAGGGAGAAGCCTAAAGGGGCACTTTGCTCCAGCCCCATCCACTCCCGCTGGCACTCGCCCACAGTGCCGGGTCCCTCTCTGCTTCCCACGTTTGCCACCCTTCTGGTAGCCCCCCCCAGACAGGTGCCACCCACGGTGGGGCACAGGAATCAGGGACAGGCACCAGAAGAGAGAGAAAGACGCACCCAGAGCCTGTGTCAGGGAAACAGGAATTTATATCCTTGCCCTTGAACACGGAGGTGCTGGAGACAGGCTAGTGCCGCCGGTGAGGCCGCCTCTTGCAGGGCTGGGGAGAGTCCTGGGGGCCAGAGGCCCTCCTCTTTGCGGGGGGCTGGGGCCTCTTAAATGAGTGATCCCTGTCCCGGCTGGGAGTGGAGGGCCTGCAGCAGCTGCCCTGGGCAGAGGGACCAGCCACCACCTCTGCCTGCCCCGGCTCCTCCTGGGGCTGCTCCTGCCCTGCAGGGACAGGCGCAGGTGAGCGGTGGCCAGGACGCCCACGGAGGGCAGACTCTGATGTACCGGCTGCCTCCTCCCGATGGGAGCCTGCAGAGCTGCTGGAGGAGGCCAGGTTGAAGTCATTAGACCCCTCTTGGGATGTGGTCTGGCTTGAGCTGGTGAAGCTGGAGCTGCTCAGATTGGATGTGGGGGGCCTGGAGATGGTGCAGCTGAATGTGGAGGAACTGGGTCTGGAGGAGCTGGAGCTGGCTGCAGCTCTGTCATCCTCATACCCCACAGTACGGGACTCCAGCAGCCTCTGGGCCTGCTCACTGCATCGCTCCACAATGCTATGGATGATGCCATGGACCAGCTGTGCTGTATGTCCCTGAAGGCAGTCCTGCAGTCTCTGGACCATGAGCTCCCGATTCGGACCGAGGATGCAGAGGCAGTGCAGGATGATGCTCTCTACACTCATTGCCAGCCACCATTGCTCCCCATATATTGTTGCCAGCTCCTGGCGCAGCCAGGGCAGCACGGGATCCAGGAGGTGCTCTTGTCTTTTGAAAAGTTGCACCCAGACTTCAGGCAGGAGGCCGCCCACGGCCTCTGTCCCTGCAGCTCCCTGCTCAGCTGGGGACAGCATCCCCTGTGGAAAGGATGGAGGGCGTGCCACAGGGTGATGTGGCCTGCTTTCAGCCAGGAGGTCAGGAGCTCCACCTGCCTGGCTGCTGGCATCTGGCGTCTCGTCAAGGGTTTTGAAGGCAAACTCTATACAGTCGTCTTCTGCCTGCACAGAAAACCTTATACTCTCCATTGGTGTTCTGCAACAGGGGCACGATGGTTTCATCTTTGCACAACGCAGGATGCAGCCCAGGCAGAACTGGTGGTGACAGGGCATCACATAAGTGATGTCACTTTGAGTGTTGTGGCAGATGGGGCAACTCCACTCTGCCTGTGTGGCCATGTTCGCTTGTTGCGGCAGGTTGGGGAGAGCTGATGATGAGGAGACACTCCCTTCGCTGGTGCAACACTGTGAAAAATGGAGAGAGGCCATGGTCACTCACTGCCCTGTGGAAGGGAGGGCAAGATGGAATTCCCAGGCCCCTTGAGAAGGAATCCTCCCAGCTCCCTAACCTCATCACCTGCCCCACAGCCACCCCGGGGGACGGTTCCCCGCACGGCTCACCTGCGCTGCTGCAAGCACAGCCCGCGGTGCCCGGCTGCCTGATCCAGGCAGGGCCGGGGAAACACAGGCGATGGCTCTGGGATGGACACCGAGAGCTGCCGGCGGCAACCCCCGAAGCACCACCCAGCACCAGGAGAAGCCTCAGACCTCGCAGGCACGCTCGGCAGGAGGCCAGGCACGAGCCAGACTGGCCCAGGCTCTGCCGGTGCCCGAAGATAAGCAGTGAGGGATGTGAGGTCACAGACCATCGCTGGCGGATGTCACAATGGGTGACGCTGGGTGACGCCAGCTTCCAGAACACGGTGATGTCACAGCGGGCCTTCCGCCCCCACAGGCGCACAGCATCAGGAGAGAAAAGAAAACAGCGTTTCTTGTTTTCATCTTCTACCTTCCTGTGTTCCTCCAGCTTGGACCCCTGTGACCTGCAGCCCTGGCTGTGTGTCTCGTCCCCGCTCCTGACGCCCCGCACAGGTCTCCTGCGAGGGGGAGCGTGGTGGGACCAGTCAGCGTGGCCTGCCCACAGCTGCGTGACGCCTCCCACAGCTGGCTGCCTTTCGCTGTGCAGTGCCAGGATCTGCAGGGAGGAGCTGGGCGCTCGGTGGGCAGCCCTGGGCCAAAGTCTCCCAGCCTGCTGGGTTGTGCCCCCACCCACAGGGAGAAGCCTAAAGGGGCACTTTGCTCCAGCCCCATCCACTCCCGCTGGCACTCGCCCACAGTGCCGGGTCCCTCTCTGCTTCCCACGTTTGCCACCCTTCTGGTAGCCCCCCCCAGACAGGTGCCACCCACGGTGGGGCACAGGAATCAGGGACAGGCACCAGAAGAGAGAGAAAGACGCACCCAGAGCCTGTGTCAGGGAAACAGGAATTTATATCCTTGCCCTTGAACATGGAGGTGCTGGAGACAGGCTAGTGCCGCCGGTGAGGCCGCCTCTTGCAGGGCTGGGGAGAGTCCTGGGGGCCAGAGGCCCTCCTCTTTGCGGGGGGCTGGGGCCTCTTAAATGAGTGATCCCTGTCCCGGCTGGGAGTGGAGGGCCTGCAGCAGCTGCCCTGGGCAGAGGGACCAGCCACCACCTCTGCCTGCCCCGGCTCCTCCTGGGGCTGCTCCTGCCCTGCAGGGACAGGCGCAGGTGAGCGGTGGCCAGGACGCCCACGGAGGGCAGACTCTGATGTACCGGCTGCCTCCTCCCGATGGGAGCCTGCAGAGCTGCTGGAGGAGGCCAGGTTGAAGTCATTAGACCCCTCTTGGGATGTGGTCTGGCTTGAGCTGGTGAAGCTGGAGCTGCTCAGATTGGATGTGGGGGGCCTGGAGATGGTGCAGCTGAATGTGGAGGAACTGGGTCTGGAGGAGCTGGAGCTGGCTGCAGCTCTGTCATCCTCATACCCCACAGTACGGGACTCCAGCAGCCTCTGGGCCTGCTCGCTGCATCGCTCCACAATGCTATGGATGATGCCATGGACCAGCTGTGCTGTATGTCCCTGAAGGCAGTCCTGCAGTCTCTGGACCATGAGCTCCCGATTCGGACCGAGGATGCAGAGGCAGTGCAGGATGATGCTCTCTACACTCATTGCCAGCCACCATTGCTCCCCATATATTGTTGCCAGCTCCTGGCGCAGCCAGGGCAGCACGGGATCCAGGAGGTGCTCTTGTCTTTTGAAAAGTTGCACCCAGACTTCAGGCAGGAGGCCACCCACGGCCTCTGTCCCTGCAGCTCCCTGCTCAGCTGGGGACAGCATCCCCTGTGGAAAGGATGGAGGGCGTGCCACAGGGTGATGTGGCCTGCTTTCAGCCAGGAGGTCAGGAGCTCCACCTGCCTGGCTGCTGGCATCTGGCGTCTCGTCAAGGGTTTTGAAGGCAAACTCTATATAGTCGTCTTCTGCCTGCACAGAAAACCTTATACTCTCCATTGGTGTTCTGCAACAGGGGCACGATGTGACTGCATCACAGTCCACAGCTCGGTGATGTCACAGTTGCCTGTCTGCTCCTATGATGCTCACAGAGGTAGCACTCTGCCTGGCTCTGGGACCTGTGCAGATGAAAAACACAATCATGGCCATATTCCATATATTTAAATACTAGCAGCTCTTCTATGGCTTCAACGTGCTTGATGGAAACACAAGTTTTCTACAGAGGACATGGCTGAAACCTGATAGATGGGAAGCCTCCAGTAATATTTACTGCCTGAGAAGCCACATATAGGAAGCTGAAAAACAAAGGCACAGTTTGCATTGGAATACGCCCTGGGTATTGCAGAAGCACTGATGTCACTTTCAGAGATTTGTCGAGAGTTGCTCACTGCAGGAATCTGACAACCAAAAAGCTTTTCACTGAGTCTCTTTTCCTAGTCATCATCCTGTATTTTTTTACTCCATTTCAATTCCACTTTATCATTTTGGGATGACATGTGGGGGAAAGGGTGACCGTAATGGGTTCAGGGGCCAGAGCTGGGGGGTAGGGTATACATATAACATAGTGAGAGGCTGAGGAGATCAGTCTTTCTTGACTGGAAAGTGTATTCAAGCACGCAGAAAAGCTTGTGGATGACTGGAGCAAATGGCAAGTCCACTCATCAAAACACCAATAATTTTTAAGTTTAAGGTCATTCACAGGCCTGCATCACTTTGTCCTTCATCCAGTACAATCTTACACAGCTCTTTAAAACACCATTCAGTGAAGACTTCTTTTGAAAGGAGTGGAAAAACTGCCCTTCCTTTCTTTGGGAGTAGAACTATCCATGGGCACCTGTGATGCTTAAGATTTCTAAATAACACTACAATATTTTTAAACAGAATTTCTATTAACAAGGACATTGTTTTGCTGCCAGCTACTTGGCTGTATTCTCATACTATACCTAAAAGAAAACTCTGCTTTTCTGCTTCTAATTCATCTCTTCAGCCCCAGACACACGTAAGTGTAGTTTAGTTCAGATGTTAGTACTTAGGAACACAAACACCATTTGCTGTGATCTAGAATGTATTTCTTTTTGGTAGGGCTTAAAAAAACAAACCAGGAACAAATTTAAATAAAACAGAAATAGGAAATTACATTCCTACTAGTACTACTAGACAGATTAACAGCTCACATAATAGCACAAATTATTGGAATTTGGAAATGTGTCACTTTCTGTCAAGCTTCTGTACGACACTCGGTAGTGAGGAGTTCAGTTAAAAGACTAGATAAGGTAATGGTTCACAAAAAGCAGACAGCTCGATACGGAAGGACATCTTCCAACTGGGCCAAGTATTAAAATAGATTTCAAAGGTTACAAGAACTGAAGCTGTTACTGTTCTCTTCTATGTAGATAACTTCCATGGAGTGTTGATAAAGTGAAATGCTGAGCTCCAAGACAGCTGCAGGCAGATTTCATGAGGTTTTGGAACTGCCCTGCAAATGGTCTGATGTATGGTGAATAAAACTGAATGTTGACAAATGGACAGTAATACACATCAGGTTTTTAAAAACCCAAACATGCAGGGGTACACATGAATGAACAAGGATTCATCATTGTGGCCATCCTGGAACATGAGGAAATAATGGTGGAATTCTTGTTACCAAGCAAACCATACATTATAAACCTACATAACCAAGTTGGTGTGAGGTATTTGATAGCTCAGGTGAAGAGCTAGAATGCCAGCACACATAACCTCACTGCAGGAGCTTGTAACAAACAGAGCTCTCACATGCTTGGAATATTTTAAACCTATTCACCGAAGGCCAGATGCTGTTTTCCCATCACTGAAATTTAGCTTTATGTGTGCATTTAGAAAGCTGATAGCGACCTCCCCATGCTACTTAGGAGCTGCTGGCTTTGCTGCTGTACTCACAAGGGGTGGACCTACTGTGCCCCACAAAAGAACCGTCATCTATGGTCATGTTTCTTCCTCCAAGTGCTAAGGTCCATTGGCTAAGTTCTGTATCACAAGTTATTTGGAAGGTTTCTCCAGTCTAATAGGGCAATTTTTATAGCCAGAGGAGTTTTCAGAAAACCATACAGGTAAATAATTAATTCCTAACTCATGATTCTCACCATTATAATATGGAAAGATATGCAAGATGCATAGTGTTAAACCATCTGAGAAGGAATCCCAAAGGCGCTAGTTTCAGCTTTATTTTAGGCCTTCACATTACTTAACTTCACATCACTTAACAAGAAACTAGTCATATAGAATGTGCCTGATTTGTTTGGCTGGGGAAGGCAAAAGAAGTTGGTGATCTTACTCATAAGGTTCTCAGCATGAGCTGAAAACAGTGGCTAACTTTGCTCAGGCCAGCGTTCCCCCACCCAGCAAGCTGAAGCATTTAACCTATGTTTTTACAGCTTTAGGTGGTCTTGTTACATATCTGCTATTAGTTAGAATTAGCAACCACATTTGATTATATAGAAATACATTTAATCTTATAGAGTTATTTTAATAGGAATATAAAATTATAAGAAACATTTTAGTGGAGCTTTGTATTTACACAACGACTGACAGCTACTACGAAATCCTTTATACATCCCTGTACCAAGGCTGAAAGATTAGGTCAGAATCACCTAGTAGGAATGATTAGAACTTAGATAACAGACTTAAGATTCAAGATGATTGGATACAGTATTTACGTATTTACATAGGAGAATGCATTGAGATGTCAAAATGTAGAATTAATGGGAACTGGGGACAGTCAACTGGAAAAACCCGTAAATACCTGCCAAGAAACAGTTACCTTAAGTAAAAGGTAATTCCGGCAGGGGGAGAACACGACCACCGACTCATGTACCACCGACCCAAATAGTACCCCAGACCCATTTCTAGATCTTTCAAACCTTTACTGCGCAGAATCAGATATGGGAGGAGAGTATGTTGATGATTTTCAGGAAATATTATGTTTATGCATGAATACTTAATGAATATGCATGAATAAGTTCTATAAATGGTGTATGATTTTGAAGCTTGGTGCGCGTTGATCGTGAGAGGACTCGCTCACGCACCCGGCCATCAATAAAGAAATGTCTGCTTATCTGCATCACACTGGTGTCGATAAGTTCTTCATTCCGAGATTTCGGTAACAGTCTCTGACGTGTTACCCAGGTAAATTTTCATCATGGTGGAAGTGGAATAAAATAAACATGCTGACCACTGAATCAGAGTTGCTGAATATGTGCTATCCTTCAGCAACATTCTGTTACAGTATTCATTCCTATGGGATGTGTCTACCATACATTCAGCATTTGACATTTTCCCAATTCATATCATCAAGCAGACCTCTCTCCAGTCCTCCTCTGTATTGATCTGTGCTACCTGATGTATAACCAAACTTCACAAAATCAAGAATCACTGTGTAATTTACACTCCATGCCATGATTATCCTGACCAAATACAAGAAATAATGATATTTTACTAGTTTTGCTGTGGAGGTGTGCTGTGGAAGCACAACTTCAAGAGCATCAGAGAAAGTTTAGTGATTTACAAAAGTTGCTAGTCTTGGAATAGGAGTTACATGGCATATATCTAAATCTCGAAAAGAAGTTGTGCCTGAGTCCATAATTGCCAGAATTAGCTAATTTCACACTATACTTTGCTTCCTTTTCTAAGCAGAGGTATGTGACAGTGTGACCCTGTCACCCCTTTCTTAAGCCATAAGCACCAATGGGGATTGTGATGGCTGCATCCAGCTTACTCTGGACTTTTGGAGATGGATGGCAACACGGTAGCCAAGAGCTGTCTGGAATGGTGACCATCCTGTTGGTGTGCAAATATGATTGTAAGTCAATTATCTTACTTTACAAACAGCGGACAGCCTAAGGCCTGTTGAACTCTCCCGCACAGCTGCAGGCTGCACACCAGAATTTCCCATTAAGCAGGGATGCCTCTCAAGGTTACTGCTTGAGTAACCGCAACAGATTCTCGGTAAGTGATTAATATCATGCTAAACTCTGAACTCTTAGCCAGGTGATATAAAGGACATATAATCCATTAGACATAAAATACTGACCGAGTCTGGGACTAGGATTGGATCCAACCACACCTAGACCCCCGCCTCTGAGGAAGGAGCCCCTTTTCAAACCTGACAACTTAATGGGAGGGTTTGCCTGACAGTTTTGTCTGACCTTGTCCTCTATGCAGCAAATAATCAAGTGTACCTTGCCATTGAATCTTGTTAAACCACACACATTTACCGCTGAACTTTGTCAACTCACTGTTCTTTACCAATAAAGTATATAGTTGCTTCTCTCTTAAAATGAAGTGCATGATTCCACCCACAACAAGGTACCCATCAAGGGAAGTTCTTTCCTATTTTTCATAACCAAGTTCATAGATTTATGATTTCAGGTATATCAATTAGCCCTGATAATACAATTTCAGGGTATGTTTGAGGCACACTGAGGATTCTGCTGAGATCAGGAAAGTAATTTCACCAGCCCTAAGTCAACTGCCAAACTGCCAAATCAGAGTCTGTCCAGTTTTCTGGTAACAACTTTTTCTTGGGAAACAACACCAAATATTTTGTGCCTGTAAATCTTAAACCCAATATAATATGTTGCTCTGCCAATCATGAAGTAACCAGATTACCTAGGATATACCCAAATCCTCTGTAAGCCCTGAGAAAATACCAAGTTAATTTCAATCATGGTGTCATATTCTAAACTTCAAAATGTATTTGCACACAACTCTTGTAAGCCCCTATGAAACAAAGCATTTAAGTGTATGCCTCTTAAGCAAGGCAGCAAACATACCAGGGCATTTGAACTCCTATTTAGCTCTGCTCAGCCAGAATCAAGAATGCAATGTTGAATTAGGATTTTGAATTTAATGTACATTCCTTCTGTGGCTGGTTCTT
Source organism: Falco biarmicus (assembly GCF_023638135.1). NCBI lineage: Eukaryota > Metazoa > Chordata > Aves > Falconiformes > Falconidae > Falco > Falco biarmicus. The sequence continues at coordinate 10,477,205 of NC_079311.1, forward strand.
AGCAGTGGGACACATTCCCCAGAGAGAGCCTGCATTACCTTCCACTCCTACACTCAATAGCCTATCTCTGAAAACTAGTGGAAGTATTGTCAACACCCCTGACAGTCTCAGACCACTAATCATTATTATAATAAATACTGTCAAAGGTGTGTCTTTCATGAAGTGCTGCTACCCATTACAAGAGTAACTGCTCGTGTCTTTTTAAAAGCGAACCAAGTATTTGCATAAAGTTTACATAAAAATTGAAGGATTAGTTCAGTTCACCCGTTGGCACATTTAATGTATGCTGTGTAGGCATGTTGGTTATTTTGCTCCCTGGCTGTTTTAAAGAACTTTGAAATGCACAGAGCAAGTGCAGATTATTGGAGTGAGGCATATTTCCCTGTGTTATTGATGGAAATACGCAGTTAGTGTTGACCTTAAAATATTTGAAAGTACACTGAAATATTTCCAACTCTTTCTTATAGAAAAACTATAGTATTCCATTGCAATAACAGACTAAATAGAACACCAAGCAAGTAAATAATCTGACTACATTAGCATACCGTGGTTGGTGTAGCAAAAACACTTCAGCTATGGAAACTATTAGAGAAAAATCATTTCTTCTCTCTTGTTGAAATACACATGTACAGCACTTTATGTTTCATATTGGGTTTGTGTGGCAAGGTTTTGGTAGCAGGAGATCTACAGAGGTGGCTTCTGTGAGAAGCTGCTAGAAGTTTCCTCCATGTTTGATAGAGCCAATGTCAACAGGCTCCAGGATATACCCACCAACAGCCAAGACTGAACCCAAAAGTGAGGGTGGTAGCACCTCTGGGATAACATATAACAAAGGAGAAAAAAAACTGCTGTGCAATGACAGCCAGAGGAGAGAAGTAAAACCACACAAGAGAAGGAACTCTGCAGACACAAAGGTCAGTGAAGAAGGAGAAGGAGAAGGTGTTCCAGGCATGGGACCAGAGATTCCCCTGCAGCCTGTGGTGAAGACCATGGTGAGGCAGGCTGTTCCCCCTGCAACCCATGGAGGTCCACAGTGGAGCAGATATCCATGTGTAGCCTGTGGAAGATCCCATGCCAGAGCAGGCAGATGCCCAAAGGAGGCTGTGACTCATGGGAAGCCTGTGCTGGAGAACACTACTCGCAGTACCCGTGGCCCTGTGGAGAGAGAAGCCCATACTGGAGCAGGTTGCTGGCAGGGTTTGTGACCCCCACAGGCAACCCAGGCTGGACCAGTCTGTTCCTGAAGGACTGCACCCTATGGAAAGGACCCATGCTGGACCAGTTTGTGAAGAATTGCAGCCCATGGGAAGAAGTCCACGTAGGAGAAGTTTGTGGAGGACTGACTGTCTCCCCTGGGAAGGAACCCATGCTGGAGCAAGGGAAGACTGGGAAGAGTCCTCCCCTTGTGGAGGAAAGAGCAGTAGAGACAATGTGTGATGAACTGACCACAACCCCCGTTCCCTGTCCCACTGTGTTGCTCAGGGGGAGGAGGCAGAGAAATCAGGAGTGAAGTTGAGCCCAGGAAGAAGAGAGGGGTGGGGGAAAGGTATTTTAAGATTTTAGGGTTTTTCTCATTATCCTACTCTGATCTGATTGATAATAAAATTCATTTCCCCAAGCTGAGCCTGGTTTGCCCATGACAGTAACTGGTGAGTGATTTCCCTGTCCTTACCTTGACCCATGAGCCTTTTATTATATTTTCTCTCCCCTGCCCAGCTGAGGAGGGGAGCGATAGATCAGTGTGGTGGGCACCTGGGGTCCAGCCAGGGTCAACCTGCCACACATTTTCACCACCAAGTAGAATTTTGTCATTCTGCACAGTATCACTGCATGCTGCATATGGCTCTAAGCACACAAACCAGAACTGCAATGTTACTCTCTTTTTTTTGCCAGTTCATAGCCTTCCTCTTTCCATGTGTCATGATTATTTTTGTCAGGCATTGAAATATAAGTGGTTTCTTATTGTCCTAAGGCAGCTAAGGCATTTGAGGAAAAGAGTGGATTTACTTTTTGATTCAGAAACTTTCACATGCACTTTGCTATTCATTGAGCTGCCCTGCAGAACCAGCAAAAGCCCACAGAAACAGGACAAACTAACTCCTTGGCAATAAAGATAGTGACAGGGGCCAGCTTCATTCATCCCTGTGATCCTGATGCAAATCCACAGGGGTAGATCTGGTGCTATGGGATTCACATAGCAGCAGTAGCAAGACCTGCTTTTCTGCAGAAAGTAAGCTAATTAAGAAAGTACCTGTTAGAGACTGAGTAAAATACCTCTTCAAAAATTTAACATTACCACCATGTTTTCCTGTGAGGTTTTTGGGTTTTTTTATACACTTTAATGTAGGACTCTTAACAAAAACTTACTGTTCTTTTTGACAAGGGGATTCAGAAGGATAAATTCCACCTTAACAATTGACCCTATATGCTTTTGCAGCTCCAGTTTCAGAAAAAACAAACAAAAAAAACTAACAAAAAAAAATGTCTCCAAGAATGCAAATACAGAAGTCCTTAACACAAGACTTGATTTGTCACTAGCTATATTTGGAAATAATATGTTAATATACAGATCAAGACATCTCAGAAAATTCCCTGCATTCTGAGATAGATGATAAAAGTACCATGAAGAGATAAAGCCAATGTGAAATGGCACTCAAATTAAGAATGCTGAAATCTACTGCAATACAAACCTGAACAGGAAATACATTTATTAGCAAAGACTGAAGGAAAAAAAGTCTTACTAGTACTGCAAAGTTTATGCCTGACACCCACATGCTTAGATTAGGGGAAACTAATGTTTTCCCATGGAATTGAGAAGTAACAAATGTTGCCATCCTGCATGAAGATAAATATGTGATCTTTATAATTTTAAAAATAAGGTAAGATGTCTATAATAAAAATACCATTAGGTCTGGAAAAAAACTATTGCCTTTTCTTCTTATATCCCAAATACTAAAGGAGAAAGTCAAAGCTCTTTCAAAACAGACCAGATTTCAGGTTTTCCTCTTATCAAACAAAATGTCCCATCAAGACAGGAAGGATTCAGTTTTCAGTCCTTCCCCTCCCAGAATCAGAGAGCTCAGCAGAACTTGGAGGTGAGAGACTGGCACTGCAATGGTTTGTGGTAGGGAGGGGGCATGGTGGTGTTGCCAGCATCTCTGCTTTGGATCAGCCTGAGGCTGAAAAGAAACAGCTTTCAAACAAAATTTCATTGAAACCACTGCCGTCTTGTAAAAGCAGTTGTTTTATATGCATAGACATCTTTAATCAAAAATGTTTCTAAAAACTCCCAGTTAGTTTTAACCTCTAGTCAGCTTTAACAACAGGCTGGTGAATTGCAGTGTCCTGCAGGATATAGACTGCAGGCTACAGTACTGCAGCAGAAAGCAAAGCAGAACTGCTAAAGAAACAATCCAAAGAGAAACTCCCAGACTCTGTCTCTCATCATTCCATGGGTACATTCCATCTGTGGTCATTACTTTTACAACATGCCTGTCCATCAGCTTACTGGAGACTTCCACAGCAGATGCTTATCCTAGCTTGCCTACTGAGTAAATTACTGGAGGAACAGGGGGACTGAAAACTGATCTTCTTTGAAGTCCTAATAAATTTGTAAGATACTCTAATTTGTAACAGATAAATAGGAAGTACCTGAAAAAGAAACAGTTTAACTAACAGGTCTTGGGAGCTGGCCCTTCCTCTGTCACAGTGCTGGACTGGGTTAGATGAGCTCCAGACACGTCCCTCACCCTAAAGTATTTTCTGATTCTACAATAAATTTCAAACTACAGCTAGTTATGCTGCCCTCTTAGCATATAACTGCAGGTTCTCCAGTGTAAAACAACAGCTTTCAAAACTAAGTTTTCCTTCATAAAATGCCTAAGCACTTACTAAAGTGTTAGCAAAACTGAAAGAGAAACATTTGCTGAAAATTCGGGTATTTTTACACTGCATAAATGAGAGGCTTAGGGCTTATGCCTAAAGCTATTTTGTTGCCATTTTTAAACCTGAGTCCTGGGCATGACTACTCACTGAAGCCCAAGACTATACCTCACCCACAAATCTAAAATCAGAGCACAGAAATCTCATCTCAAACATGAATACGATGTGCTATAGACTAAGTGAGGTCAAGGTCAGGCAATTTAAGCAAGCGTAGATTCAAACTATTTCTGAAAACTATTGTCCTGCCTCTCTCCTTCCTACTCTTTTCCTGCACCAACAGTTGCACAGCTGACCTGGCTGACCTGCTGGAACCTGGTTAAAAATTTATTTTTCACTTTTTTTCTTTTTTAAATTATATTCAATTTTGACTGATGTTTTCTCTGATCTAGCTCAGCACATGGTCATAAACATTGAATGGAGGAGGGAAAATGGAAGCTGTAGAAATGAGTTCCCAAGTCAAAGAGGGAACAGAACTCTTACTCCCCTTACTGCACCAGACGTGTGTCCTGTCTATGCACTCTCCGTTTGCTGTTTTGTGCTTCTCTACCAGGAGCCTGAGCTGGACACTATTAACTCCTCTACCTGACCCCTATTTAAAATCCTTCATACAAGAGCCTGTCTCTTTACCCAGCAGCCACTCTGAGCACTTCTTGGCTGGTGAACCAGAAGATGCAGCAGTGTGATTGAATTGCATCACATCACTTGTCTTCCTTTGCTATTGCTACAGTGGATTGAGATATTCCTTTGTTTTCTTCCATCAGACAATTAAACAAATAAATAAAGTCACTGCCTTGAGGTTCTTGAGGCTGAGAACCAGATGCTTAAAAACTTAACTTTCCTTGGTCATTAGTATTTGACAGAAGTTTGATTTTATGTTGGGAGTGTATTCAGGGGTTTATTTAATATCAATATAAACATAAGGCGTAGCATCTGAACACATTTGAAATGTCCAAGCCCTTTTTTAAAATGAAAACACGACTACTGAGAACATTAAGTAGGTTTAGAACAAATGGCCCTAATGTTTATCCTATGTACTACATCAGGAAAACTTTACACTGATTTTTTCTCACACTAATAAGCTGGCTGTTTAGGTGTAAAACAAGTCAATCTTCATGGTGAACTCCAGTGTTTCCATAGGAGGAGCATGAAGTTGTATTTCTCAGGTTTGCAAAAGCCTGAAAATACAAAAAGCCTGAAACTAGAAACATGGTTTTTAAATGAGGGATTGAAGCCATTTGAATTTAAAGATTTGACATCTATGATGCATCATTCAGACCTAAGAAAAACAATGATCATAACAATGAAGGTATTGGGAAGAAAAAACACTGTTGGGCTTTGGGGTTTTTTTTGGTTAGCTTTTTTCCAAAATGAATGAAATGTTTGTCCTTTATTATTTTTTTTTAATGCATACTAGCACTGAAACAATGTCAGGGCTCTGAAGACTGGCTTGAAGTGCTCTCCTTTAAATGTCACTAGAGGTTATCACACCCCAGACTTCCTTTCACTGAATGAAAATGTGACCTTAAACAGTAATTTAAAGAGACTGCATTTACTGTAATAAAATTTTGTGATGCTTACATTTATCCCTGCATTTTAAGAATTCAGTGACACATTAAGAACCATATGAAACTGAATAAAGAAAGGGAAAAACTGGGTCACTGAGAGAGTAGGCCTTCGTTTTGACTCAAGGAAGCCATGTTCTCTGGTTTAAGTAAACCAAGGACTCCAAATAGATAATAATGATAGGAGAGTTGAAAACTTTTGGTGGAAACCTTAACAAACATCAAACCAGCTGTAGCATCTCTAAGTGAAATTAAAAAAATGTACATGAGGGAAGCACATGTAAACAGCCTTTAATGATATTTTCATTACAGTCATGTCCAACATGACATGGATTTTTTTTTATTATTTGTTTAAGGGGGGGGGGGGGGGAGCCAAAACTAAAATTTTATGCAACCTGAACAAAAATGAAAGTATTTTAGCCTGTTTAGAAGCTATATGCTGCAGATTACTGACCTGACCCACACTGTGCGTCAGAAGACATCTGCCATCTATGATGAAGAACAGTATGAATCCTTTAAGTAAAATTCAGTTTCAAGTCTCCTTATGCAAAAGAATTCAAAGCTGGCTATTCTGAATCTAATATACCTAGTCAAATCAATGATTTAGTGAAAATCCAGAGATGAGATGCTTTCAGTTTCTCTTTCATTACTGGTCTATTTTGCATATTGTGAATACAAATTAGCAACGAGCCCAGAACTCTGCAACCCCAGTTATTAGCCATCAGGCCTTGGGCATTCTCTGGGAAAAGGTCATCATCTGTCTGGACACCCTCAATACAGAAGAGATATCAGTTTGAGTCTCCCCTCATCATGTTTGCATGCACTGACTCCAGCTTCAAAACTGGGAGGTCGGGGGTAGGGGGGATGGTGTAGTTGTCAGTACCTTCAACTCACTTTCACATAGATTAACGTCAGTCAAACAAGCTCCCTTCCTTAATCACACAGTTCTAGCAATGCTCTCTGGTAAGATGGCAGTGTGAATATCATGCAAACAGTCACATCAAACTTGTTAAAAACTATGCAACTTCTTTAAATGAAGGTTTGTGGTCCAAAGTAACTTATGTGCATCTCGTGCAAATGTCGTAAAGTCCTTTTAACTAGGGTTCTGGAATTAAAAAAGGACTGTCCTTACTCTGCTGTTAACATCTTCCAAGTTTTAGAAGGAACAGGCTTTGAGCTAAAGTCTGCTGTTAAATCTGAAGATTTGTATGCTACCGTAACTAGTATGAATATGTGCTTCATCACAAGTAGGTTTCAGAGGTCTGTTTACACTTGCACTTTCCAACAGAGACTTTCCCCAGTAATGTGGCATCAACCCTTAAATTTGCCCTTGAAACTATGTGACAGTATATATGCCGCTGCCTGCGATTCTCCCCTCTGCCAGAATGTTTGCATGCAGATACCGATTGAACTACCTTGCATGTAATCTTTAGCTCCTGCCACAGCTATCTATTGACTTGATCACAGACTATAAACTATGCTTACTGCTAGAAAAGTTATAAGTGTAAGCAGCAGTTATACAATCTCTCCAAATATTTCAGCACCAAAAAAAGCAAAGCTCCAGAGAAAAGCCAAGACCTGAAAGTACATCAGCTCTCTGACTTTATCAGAGAACTGTCAATTCTACCAGGGTCTCCTCCTCTCTGTGCAGCACCAATTCCCTGTCTCCTTGGGGTACAGCTACGCTTTGCCGTATTTGAGCTCCTGTAAGAACACAACCAGAGCCAGAATACTCAACATAAAACTTCCCTTCCGTGGGTCTTCTTAAAATTTTAATTCTACTGGAGAAAATCCTTGTAGAAGAGAATGCTCCCAAGTGATTTTGTTAAGTACTAGAAACTTGCCTGGATAATCTTCCTCATTAGAAGATGCTTCTTACTCTCTTAACATTCATGCCACTGCTCTAGCTGCTAACTCACTCCCATTGCGACATTATCTAGGTACACCTGGGATACTCTGTATGTGCAGAGAGGCAGGTAGAGGCCCAGTGTCCTGGCTTATAGTTTCACTGTGCTGCTGTGTGAAGAATGTCTTGCTAGCCAGTTTACTGTGAAATCTTTGTTAATTCAAGCGAGGTTAAAGTAAAATGCAAACAAAAGTATCATAACATTCAGTATAGAAAATAGCTACAGAGACTTAAGTGAAGAAACGAAGGAAAAAGCACTTTTAAATTACTTATGGTTTAATTTAACCATAATTAAATGGTTAATTTAATAAATTTTAATAAAAAGGGAGGTCTTCCTCCCGCACCAGCAGACTGACAGCATTTTTCCTAAAGCATATTTTGCTGGAGAATCTGTTTACTTGTTAAAAAGAGTCTGTTTCTTACAGCACATTCTGGCCTTTGGAAGACTTGTAGGGCTGAGACAGACCAGATCGTTCTTTCCAAAACTTGGTCATTCCTTCCTGTTCATGAAATGACCTGTCTTTTCCTATCACCTGAAACATTTTCACTTTCTTTCAGGAGTCTCTTTCAGTTCAGTTGTCACTTTCTGCATTTGTTTGGTTAATTAACAACTCTCTCACTTAACAAATGAAAATCTCTCCTTTTGGTAACCTACTCTAGCTCTTCTTCTATGAAATGTCTTCTCTGCTGGCGTCTTATAAATTTCTCTGTAATGACAACAGATTTGGGGCGATCCTGACCAACACCTTGCATTTAAGCATGCTGTATGCAGCAGGTACTCCCCGGCTCTTCTGTCTTTGGAGATCCACACCTTATTTTCTTTTACAGAAGGAAAAGGTGGTAAAATATTACTGATGAGGGGCACTAATGGTTACCTTCCAAAGGGTTCAAATTCACCCAATCAGAAGATCAGCGTAATTAAAGTTAAGTTCTCATTAGTGTCTTTCATTTTTACCTCTCATTGCCTGTGCCCCATCACATAGAGTTTTAATTACTTGGCTTTTTCTTATGAATGATCTGAACTTCAGGTGCATCTGAAGACATTGTATTTCTATGGAAATATGACAAATTTAACTGTAAGAGGAGCACAGTATCAGTCTTGAAGAATCTCACTTTTTATGCCCTCTGGCTCTCAGCTAATTACTGTTCTTTTCCTACATTCCTCTCCCAGTTTTGAAAAGGAATAGACTTCATGGCGCACTGAGTAATTAGAAGGAAGCAGAGGGTCACAAAAAGGTGATTTCAAATATGCCAGCATGCCCTTTTAAAGTTCTGTGGTGTGGCCTGAGACAAACTCCAGAGAGATTATTAGGCATCAGCAGCTGAAGAAGGAGAAAAAACAATTCCCCCAAACAAGAATTAAGTAAGAAGCACAAAGGCTGTAAAAATAAACATGCTGTAGCTTCTCCTACCAACCACACTGGTCAATTCTGTATCAATGTGCAGACTGCTGCTAGATAATTCATACAAGCTCACAATCAAGGAAGGGAAATTCTGCACTAAAAATAAGCCTAAAAATTATACTAGGTCTGAATTTCTGCTGAGGACGTTCAGAGAAATTAACAGTGGGCAGACCTAGCCACTGCACATTCATCCATTAGAGAAAGATAATTCCTTCAGCAAAGCACTTTGCCAGCTCTGACGTATCTGGAGCCAGTTTCAGCCGTTTTGGAGTAATTAGGGCCATTTCAGAGCAGCCCTCTTTCACTCTTGTGGCTGCTCATTTGCACAGACAGCAGCTGAGCATCTTGCAGCCCAGGTGAGAAAAGAAGACAAGTGCAAGTGAAGTGGGTTCTGCTGGTGATAGACTCATACTGAACCCCAGAGAACTGCTCTGGGGCAAAAGTGGCATCTGCATACCTCAGGCAAGCCTGGAACACAAGTAAATACAGTGAGGGGAAGGGGTGCTACCAGTTAAAGCTGGTGCAAGAATTTAAAAGGAAGTTTTTAGGTGAGAGTTATTAAATGAGGAAAGAATTACGCTTAAGAATTCTGAATCTCAATAAAACCAGATCAGTATTTTCAGCACAGCAGGACCTTTCGGAAAGAAAAGCATTTGTGTGGCATTTCATGAAGAATCCAGTCTGCTTTATTACAAAAGGTTTTCAAGAACTATTTGCCCAACAACAGGTTAGCTCTAGTTTAACATATCTCACCATCTACCATCTCGTGATTGTCCCATGATGTCAGAAAAATAATGGCAGGGTTGGAGGGGAGGAAGCTCAGCAATCAAGTTTTATCAAATTACTCTTTTTCTTTCACCATTTCCTTCTCCTATTCTTTCTATCCCTGGTAAAATTAAAGATGTTTATATTCTCATAGCTGCTGCTCAGCACATCCTAATCTACAATGTGCTGTTGAGAGTTTTAGTATAAGTCATTTAAAAACTTTAAAAATTAGAGAACATGATGAGATTCTCCAGCTTAATCCTCAGAAGAAGAGGTCACAAGCACTACAGCTCTGCTCTGAAGTTTTCCCAATGAATAGCTCTTTGACCTCTTGGCCTCTTCAGGTTTCCTTTTTATCACGACAGAGATGATACATACAGTCTGCTTGTTTTCACTATGGGCTGTGCCACTTTCTGAAAGCAAAGCAGAGCAAAGCAGAACCCTTTAAAAAGAGAGTAAACACACCTTCTTCATTTTTCTCAGGAAGAAATAGAGCTTGTTCAGAGCAAGCACCATACCGCAAAGTGTGGCAGTCACATGGGAGAGAAAGTCACCACAGCTCTGGGAACCTGCAGGTCCCAGACATACAGCATAACACTGTGACACAGGAAACCATGAACATGGAACCAAGCCTCACAGATTAAGGAAAATCCATCTCCCTTGGACTGCAGTCAATTACCTAGGGTTTACTACAGCTCTCAAGCCTGACTCCAAATGTGGAAGCAAGAGACTCCTAAAGACACCGTGGGCAAGTACCAGTGAGGTGGAAATAGCTTTTGAGTTTGTTCTGAATTAATTACTTAAGAGTTTCCTCTATTCACAAAGCAAACTGTAAGTAATGCCTCATCTGTATTTAAAGAGTGGTCTTTGGGGTGAGGTCACTAGGGGAGACGGTCTAGACAAATCTATCTCTGTGACAAACTACGCGAGGCCCACCATCGCCACAGCAGAACATTGCTACGGCAGGAAACTCACACCGTCACCACAGCGAACTATATCACCACTGCCACAGAAGAGATTTAAGGCAAGAAGATAACACCACTGCCACCACAGAGATTTAGGAGACCCACTGACGCCATGGAGCAACGAGGGAGGCTGATCCTGCAAGACTTAACCAAACCTCTGTGCATGTGCCCAGACCTGGGGTCAGGGGGGTCAAGGTGCCCAAAGGCCCCTGAGGAATGTTGGGCACACATACACCATTGCTGGGTGGAAGGTGTGGTTAAGCAGAACAGCTTCTAACGACTCTATAAAAAACGAACTAACATGGGATGGAGCGTTCCCCCACCGAACTTGGAAACGAATTGGACTGTCGGGACACTGCAGCTCTGGGGTGGTAGCTATTGCTGTAACTCTTGCCCTCTTTCCTTCTTTCTTTCCTTCCTTTCTCTCTCTTTATCTCTTGCCCTCTCTCTCTCCCTTTGCATTTGCAGATTTATTGTTGGGCAAATAAAGTTCCTTGGCTCCTGACTTCGTTTTGAGTCTTAATTCTGTTCCCAAAAATACAAACAGAACCACACTCCGGTCTCAGACTGGCATGCGACAATCTCAAAACTGTTGCCAACCTGAAGTCCCACCAGCTTTTTTCTGACAGCTGAATCCAGTTCCTCCAGGTACCCAGACCTGAGAAGGACTTGATATCTAGTTCCATAGAGGCCTTCATCAGTGTAGCTACTGGTTTTACTAGGGCAATGACAACGCAAATGTTGATATACTCCTTTCAGACTTCATTTTCTAAAACTCAGTTTACTCATCTAAATGAAAATAATGAGACTTACTAATTACACAGAACTCGAAGCACTCCAGAACAGAGAAAGAATGTGATTTCTGTTTTCTTTGTAATGCAATAAAACAGTACTGCCCATGCTTGGCTAAATTGTAAACCGCTCATTTTCAAATGTAAGCTTTGGTTATTACTCTGCTAGCTGAATTGATACTCACAGATACCCCCGTGTTATTTCTCCGCCCAAACATAATCTTAAATCCCAGCTCACCGCCACATAAGAGCTACACTGATTTCAGCAATCACAAAGAATAATTGCAGATAATTGACTGACAATGGGTACTTGCATCAGGAAAAAGAGTATTCTACAAAAAGGTTTTGTTGCATCCATTAGATGAGCTGTCTTTATAGAATTCCTTGGTTTTATCTACTAAGATTTCAAAATGTACTAACTTTAATCCTCCTTCAAATCTTACATGTATGACTTTAGTTTTAATGGATTTATTCACTGAGTTCTGAGTTTTGAGTGCTCTAAACAGGCTCAACTAAATTATTTGTTATTTTTTTTTAATAAATGTATATGATACACTGCAAGTATGCAGTTTGTTTTCTTCAAATGATACTGTTTGTTTCAATATATTATGAACTAGATTTTTTTCCTTGCTCTGCTATTTCTGTTTGTCTTTTATGGATATAGCTGATTAAACTTTAATAACTTAAGGATAGTCTTTACATTCTCCCTGTTGATCCTTAGGTTTGATATGTTTCACATTTTAATTTACTTCCAGGCTGCAGAGAAATTGAATGTGTGCTTCAGAATTGTCTTCTAGCATTTTCCATGCTTTTTATATTTGTATTACCACTAATTATTAACAGCTTTTAAAAAGAGGAATTGGACATATCTCTGTTTTTTATTTTCTCAATTGCAGGAATCATAAAAAATCTTCCTTTCATTACTTTTGGGAAGAGCATCTTTCTTACTTTACGAGCTCTGTACTAAACCATTCCTTTAGTCCAGAAGAAAAACTTAATTATATTAACTCTGACCTGACAACATGCAGGCACTTCTCTGCTGTCTTCCAAGCGATTCACTGAACAATCATCATCTGAGGGCCATTAACAGCCAAGTGACAACCAGCCAAGTCAGCACTTCTTAAAGGTCAAAATTTTGGTATAGCTCTAATCAAAGCTGAGACTTTCAGTACTGCATACAGGGTTTTCATTTCCAGCCACCGGCATTCAGTGTGCTAAATATCTCTGGATAAACTAGTATGGACTGATTCCAAGTGCACCGACCTGCATGTCCATCCCTCCCATCTGTCTGTACAGCCGGGGAAGCTGTGAAGCTTACCTGCTCCTCAAGAAAGACCCTCTTTTGCCTGTAAAATCAAAGAGGTGTTCAAACACCGCAGCAGCATTTCAATTGTTCTGTGCTCAGCAGCTTCTAATCCAGTCCCTGAGAGCCACAGCGTGAACGTTATGTGGCACAGGTCCCTCTCTTCAGAGTAGTCTGCTGAGTCTCTGTAAGGACATCTAAACCCTATAGTTTGGGGAAGCGCTGAAGGCCTTCCTGCTCACTTGCATATCACAAGGGGTTTCTCCACCATCCTCATTGCTAACAGCTTCCATACGTAAAGATCATTTGTCATATTGTAGAAGCAGCAGCTTGTGTGTGACTGTATTTATAGATTAAAAGATTTTTGGGGCTGGGGGAATTAAGTAGATTACCTCAGATTTCCTTCATCTCAGAAGTCATCCACTTGCTTCTGGCATGATCCCAGAAGTAGTTTACGATTGATGAAGGCCCAACTTCAGACAAGCATCCAGGCCTTTTCACTTAAAGTAATGTTTTGGAAACACACATATTAGTAAAGCATAGCTACATGAAACTTGGATTGTTTGCTGTGATGTCCTCGTTACCAGAGACAGGCCAGGCACATATGATCTCATCTCTGAATGAAACCTGGAAGTAGTAAACATCACTAAGGGGATCAGGTACAACAGCTACATATTCTGTTCATGGAATCACAATAGCCTGAAGGAAGAAAGTGAAAACTGGGGAGTTACCTCGAGAAGAAAAAATATCTCCTTTCTCCTACATCCTCATTAGCCTCACTCAGATCACTAGGTCCAGGCTGTAGCTTGTCACCTTGGATTTTTTTTATTTTTTTTTTTTTTTAATATGGCTACCCTTCTGACAAATGGTTTCTGGACTTGGACAGCTCAATCTCTGCATGCTCAGTAGCTGCCACGGCACAGGCAAGTCCATGGCAAAATTCAACAGACCAATTAGAAAGTAAATCGTCATCGCATATCTGGGATACTTCCACTGACAGAGGGCTTCAAAAGAATAGGTGGATCCCCTCTCAGTTATTGACCTCTCAAAAAGGCCTCATAAGAAACCATAAGCATACAGAAAGAACGAACTTTGGGTTCTGAGTTTCTAGCCAGCTTTACATCTTGGTCTTAGGCATAGGGGGGGAAAAGTTTTTCGCACAAAAAGTTTCGCACAATTTAAGAATCCCACTATCTTAAAAAAAACTGATTCAAATGTGATGTTTTTTCTAACATGTTTCAAGAAAACATGAAAGAAATGAAAGCAAAAAACCCCAGCAGTCCTCCAAAAAGAGCCCGTTAAATTGAACAGTTTAAGATAACAGAATACATAAGGCTGGATCAGCTGGTCATGGAAACCTTGAGGAAAGTTATCAAATTGAAAGCAAAAATCAAAGGAAATGATGATGAGGAAATGACTGCAAACCAGTAACGAGAGCCATTTGGTCTGGAATGACCTTCAGGAGCTGCTTTTAAACAGCCCTGACCCATATGTCCCACAGATCACATTAGCAGACAGTGCTAAACTCTGCTACCATTACTAAAACCAGTCCAAGAGTCACTAGCATCACAACAGAATTTTCTCTCGTGGGCAGATGATTTGAGCCAAAAAAACCACCTGTTTGCTCATAAGAAGCAAGTGCTCACCTCATTTGCAACTTGGTCCTTCAATAATTCACATTCAGCCCCCAAGGGACTACACAATTAGAAGAAAATCACACTGAGGAACAAAACTTAACCAAAAACTTGCACACAACAATATGCAAAGGGGAAACAAAGTCAGATCTGGGAAGTGGAGCACGGTAGTTAAGGCAGCAATGTCATTTCAGACCATTAGTCTCCAAGGACAGAGGTCAGGCACTGAAAGAGTTTTCTCTTCCCAACCGTGAAAATGCCTGAAATGTTGAGTAACTGATAAAAGAGCTAAGAGAGAGAAACGTCTGTAATTGGAAAGTGCAAAAGGTACATACTAGGAGTTGCTCCATCTGGCAGCCTGACACAGGAGAGGCTGCCACAACTTCATGCCCAAAGTCCAACAAGTAGCGAGGCTGAGCATGCATTCCCAGTAGGTACACATACAGAAGCATACCTATATAACACCTACATGCGTGCACATACAGCCAGACACACACACTAACATGGACAGGAAAGAGCCAGTCTGAGGGACAAGGGCAGGCTTTTGGAGGAAGTATTACCATCCCTTCACATATGGGGAAAAATGCACATTGTCAGTGAAGATGCTTTGCAGGATAATTTAGAAGCCAAAACCAAAGGGAAGTATACTGCTTTTTATATGCTGGCAAATCATTACCAAAGCAACGAGCAATTCATTTCCAGTTGAAAAATGGTGTTTCCTGTGGAGTTTCCTTTACAAATTGAAAACCTTTATGGGCCATTGGGGCACAGGTTGTAACTACTGCATGGAAGACCACTGCACTTGCCTGTTGATGCCACTTAGATGACTTAGAAGAGAATTCAGTCCTTTTTAAAAAACTACAGATGTTGCACTGGCAGAGGGGCAGAGCAGGTGAAAAAATTCCATTGCATTAGTGTGCTCAGAAAATCTGGAGGACAAGGGGCATGAACAGCACAGGCTTGGTATCTTCTGAAAAGGACCGGTGGCTCAGACAAGCTGCAGGTTTCAGGTCTGTGATGCTGGTTTAATAGAAAAAAGATCCTGCAGCTGTCCAAGTGTAAGTACTAATTGAATTTTCAAATTTCCAGTAAGTTAAATTAAATTTCCAACTTATTTCCAGTAAGTACTAATTAAATTTCCAAATTCCTCAGAGAGCTTGCTAAGTAATGCCCAGGGTGTGAGGGAACTCTTGGTATACCCACCTCTGCTCTCCAACACAGAAAGGACAGCCGTTACCTGCTGAAATGACCAACGATGATACAATGACTTCAAATGGAAACTGAATTGCTACACTCGCGCACTCCCTCTTGTTCCAGTCAGGGCTGTAACTTCACCTGTGTAAATCACAAGAGCCGGCTCAGCCCTGACGTGGCAAGGGGAGGATGTTTTCTCACCGACAACCTGACTTTGCCTCTTGTCTTGTTCACCTATTTTTTTGATTTATGCCACTTTGTCCTTGTAGGGAACTACCTGCAGTTTTCTTCTAGCTGGACTTTCAGGGGCTGCAGAGCAGCCTTCTATCAGGTGCACTGCTGGTGCATATCTCAGAGAAATTAATGTCAACCAATGTCAGACCTACCACAAAACCTGTTATCTCAGCTATTGCAGGAACTGGCATCCAGGTTTCTTCCAGGCTGGCCATGTCCTCTATGACACACAGACCTCAAAACAGCACTTTTCATTGGATTTGCCCAATAAATGCAGGACAGACTTTCCTATGATGCCAATCTCTTACTTAACATAACAATCAAGTTTTTTACAGTGAAATGGCAGTTTCAGAATGACAGTCTGGCATCCCTTTCTTATAACACAGCAACCATTTGTTGGGGGGGGGGGGGCGGGGATGACTACAGAATCTTACATGTCTTACTGCAGTTTCAACTTCCAAGTAAATATGATCCTAAAATACCAATGACAAAAAATACTACTGAGGAAAACACAAAGAAGACACCATGTCATAGTATGTAGACATCACTTTGCGCAATGTTTACTGACTTGTACAGAATGATGAAACTTTATTCCCTGATGAGGAGTTAAAAGTGGTACATGTCTATTTATAGCACGCAGACACACACACAAAGAGAACCTATCAATCTGTACAGTGAAACTTTTGTCTCATTTTTCAGTCATCCTGAATACTTTTGGTTACGAAAAACAGAAATAGATGGCAAACTAATTAACTCATTGACTTAACTCTCCCATCCAAAATGTTGCCATCTTTTGGAAATAGCAGAGGACATGAATAGTCATCCATCATTGCAGAGCTCAAGGTACTGCACATGTTTTGGTTTGCACTTTGGTTGCTTTGGGTGGCTTTTTCTTTTACAAAAAAATCCCTATAAATGCAATACATAGAAATTATCTTCAGTTCCAGAAAGTTTATGTTTATTTTATGCTAATGTTTAATAATCTATTAAATAAAATGTGAGCTGATACTGTACTTATTGTCATAAGCACGTCATTAAACACACTTTTGGTCATGCTTAATGTAGTGGAAATTCTCTGCTAGAGGAGCATCTGTTGGCTTAAATTTTGCAATCCCCACTAGCCAGGCCATGCAAATAATATTCAGTTTGGTGGTCAGACATAAAAATGGGAGAAAACACTCTGAGAGCTATAACAAAGTTATTCCTGAAAAAAATTTTGGAAAAGTTTAAATTAGATGTTGGAAAATTCAAAAGTTCCAAAATGCAATATCAAACTACCAGTTTTAAAATGTAGATGATTAATTGTATAGACAAAAATGGCAACAGCACTTTTATGCAGTTCAGTAAATAAATCTTTTTAATTTTCCCCAAGACAGTCATCCAGCTAAACAGTCACACTGTTTTTTAACAGGGACTTCACCAGAGTCATTCTTGTTCATCCAGGCCACAGAGTTAATTCCCCAGCTGCTCTCACTCTTTAAGTTACCCAGAAAAGAACTTCTGGATTCTGAAGAAATCCTTCTGCTCTAATTGCAGCCCTCCAGCTCTGTGAGGAAGGAGTGGATATCCATAGGAGTGTCAGTACTCTAGCCAAAGCAGAAGCCTGCCTTACCTACAAATCACAGATGTACTAATCAGGACAATATTAACACAATCTCGTCTTGAACTTGAATACAGGTATATTAAAACGGTATAACAGTAGCATGTAAGTTTTTTGTAGTACTGTGAGCCAGACAATTTCAGATAAGGATGTGAGCAGTGTGATCATCCAAAAGGCTATCGTGGGCAAAGTTACACAAGAAGGAGTGGGAAGACAAAAGAAATCAAAATAAACAAAAGAGTGAGCAGAAGAGAAACCTCCCTTGCGGAAACAGAGAGCAACAGCATAAACACAGGCATGAGGAAGGAGAACCTGAGAAGGAAAAAAAAGATTCAGTTTATTTCTGGTGTTTCTCCCTGAGGATCTCTCAAGCCTGTTCACCTTGACCTCAGGACAAGCAACAACCAGGGACTCCAGCCACGACTTCTCATATGGCATCAGCTCCATGATACTGTAAAATCCACAGCTAATTTAGAATGCAATTAAGTTAACAGTTTTGTATATGCACAGGTATTGACTAATGTGATGTGAAAACTGCCCATCAGCCCCAAGTGCACTGTTAATTAAATAATTCAATAAAATTTAAAACTGGTTGGATTTGTCCATTTTCTAAATGCTCCCACCGCAGCAATCCCTAATTTCCTGAATTACACAGATAAGTATATAGATACAGTTATACACACGTATTCCCTGTTGCAACAGCAACAGTATAAATAGAAGAACCAAGTCTATACAGACTCCTAGAAAAAGCACAACATTCTAAATTTAAGCTGGTCAAGTTGAAGTGGGTAACCCCGTAATATTATTAGGACATTATTAGAAATTTATTTTAGCTATAATTTAACTTTTAAAATCTACTTGAAAATCATGCTTCTTTTCTGACTTTTCATTTGATTTATTTTTTCACACCAGAGCTCTTGAGCAACCTTATGTACAGAAAAACAACTGCTGATTCAAAAAGCAAGAAAAAAAACAAAACAGCTGCTCTACTGTAGAGCATCAGCGTTGTAAGTAACAACAGGCTTGTGACCTTTCCACCAGTTTTTGTTCTTGCTGCTCCAACCTAACTGGTATAAATATTTCACTTACCAAAAAATTAAGCCACAAAGATTTGTATGAAAAGAAGAGGATTACCCAGGTATTAAAAAAAAAAAAAATATGCAAAAATGAGTTTCTAGAAAGGATGGGAAATGAGGAAACTAACAAGCAGAACATGAAGTGAGTTTGTGGCTAAGTACCTGAGGTATTTAGGGAAATGCTGCACAGGAAAAAACCACTGCTGGCAAAGGCGAGGTGCAAACCTCCCCCGATGGCCTCACCCAGAAAAGGACACTTCCCCTCCCACAGCAGCAGCTCCTTTGTGGCCACCAGACACAGCACCACGGCAAACCCCTCTGTGACAAGCTGTGAGCACAGGGGACTGTTCTTCAAAAGGCATCTGACACGTAAGGTTGTTGGGAATTTGCTTTTACTTACGTCTTTGAAACTCTCCACTGAGGATCACAGCATTCTCTTGGGTTTCTGATCACACACATGGTTTAAAAGAGTCCTTCATGATACAGATAATGGAGACAGGAATTCACTGGTCTGCTGTCCCCAGCTGGACAAGTTTTGGCCTTCATCTAGTGCCTAACATCAAGCCTCATTTGTCTGATCACTCCCATATGCCAAAGACTCAAGTGTCCATCTCCTCCAAATAGATCTTGACTCTGTGTTCCTTGTAATGATCAGTTTTCTCTAATGACTAAATGCATTGAAACAGTGATCCTTCCATTATAATATACAATGATACAGTACTGCAAGTAAGTAATAATTTATAGAAGACTTATGCCAACCTTCCTGCAATAAACTCATTTGCATGTTTCACCACAAAAATAAACAAAAAACAACCTAAACTTCCAACACCTTCTTGCAACTGGGCTCGATGTAAGGAAGGATGTAATTTTCAGAAACAGAGGTTTCAGGAGGTAAGCCTCAACACTGTCATTCACATTTAACAAGTCTTAATGTAGTATGAACTCCCTTGGGCAGCAAAAGCTCAAAATGAAAGCCACTCTGAATTAAGTTTAGCCACCTTTCCCATTACCATTAGACCAAAGGTTTCTTTCGTATGCAGTTTAATCCCATGACATTTTTTCAGGACATGTAATTCTTTCATGGACCTTCTGAAGTCTCTTCTGTTCCAGCCTTTCCGTCAGCTTACATTCTATCATCCGAGTGTGACCACCTCTCAGAAAAATAATTGTGACAATATTTCTCCCCCAGGTTCATTTCTCACTTACTTGAAATACTGAGGACCAGAGACTTTGAAGTTGGCAGGTTGATTTACTGCGGTTTAGGATTTGGCCCTACCGGTAACGGCAAAGTGCAGTCAGTGAAGCTGTTACAAATGGAACAGAATGATCTCAGTACGTCCCACTCCATAAATCAAGCAGTAACTCTCCATTTTCTCATTGCAGATGCCATTAGAAATCACTATTTGTACCAAAGGTATTCACTGTCCGTGAGGCTAACCTATCTGGACTGTCCCATGTTTCACAGGACACACTTTGGAGGCTCAGGTCGTGTCTGTTCCTCTGCCTCCTGCGCAGCTGAGCAGCCTCAAGCCCCCAGCCAGCTTCCAACCTGGAGGCAGACCACTGGCTGTTCCTCACAGCAGAATGGTGACAGAATACCACCGTGTACCTCAACTGCACTGTCGAGCTATGCACTACAGCAAGCTTCCCATTCACCTCACCTCCAACAGAGAAACTGTTTCCTATAGATGAATTTCACTCAGCCTTCAGCTTGTACATACTGTATTTTAGCAAGCTATGCTCATTCTGGCACAGTCTCGTAGCATTGGCCATGTAAGCTATCTGGGAAGTTCCAGTGCCTTCTTAATAAAATCTGGAATTTCAGGAAGTATGTCCTCTTTACAAAGACTGGTGTGGGAGGAGGAATTCTCCACTACAGCTATGTACTTGAGGAAGAGGTAACAACAATTCTTCCTTAACAGTTTTCATCCTTCAGTTTCCTGCTTGGCAAATGAGTGTAATATACACTCACCAAGCCTGACCTGTCATTGGAGGAAATAATGTCCTTTACTATCAACAGCAAATGCTGGATTTCTTAATGCTGTGTAAACTGCTCTTTACATTGGCTAACCCCACTGCTATGAAAGAGAGCTAGCAAATACTTGTCACTGGCTTTTATATGTCTCTGCCCATTTTGTAATGGGGAGCTCTAAACTTTGCTGTTGTTGGGAATAGAAACAGGAAGTTATATACACAGTAAATATCTGTACACACCCCAGTGAAGACGTTTTTGCCTGACAAAACATTGTCACTAAACCCCTATATGCATGTTTGACAAAAACAGCAAAAACTGAGCAGCTGTTACACAAATATGACCACAGTTATGTTATACTCACGTGCCATTAGTCCATGCCAGCCATATGAAACCTCCATTAATTTTCTCTATAAACAATTTAACATTAGCTCATATCAATAATCTACATCAGACACATTAGGACCCACTGTTGTGCTGCACTTGAACAGGATGACTCACAGCTCTCTCATGGAAGCCAGGCAAGCCCTGGAGCAATGCAGCCCTCCAGTTATTGCCATGTCAGGCTCATTGAGAACCTTTAATAGAGTATTGGCAATAAAACTTTCAAGCTTTAACTGATATGAATATTTTCTTCTCATTTATCTTTTCTCAGTCATAATGAGTTCAAACAGCTGGAGCAACACAGCAGCAAAAATGTTACCTCTAATACTTTATATACACACAATCAGGAACTAGAACACACAGTCTCAAATCTTAGAATACTAGCAGCTCTGCAGAAGAGGTTAGATTTCACAGAACCCCTGGGAGTTAAGTGAAAGTCATCTAGGAAAGAAAAAGTTAAGTATTCACTTCCACATATCAATGCAAATAACTTAAAAAGAAACACAGATGAGTTAGAAAGCTTGGCATTCAGAGTGGCAGTACGTCGAGGTGTTTCCAACTCATGGTAGGGTGACCGTAATAAGTAATTTTTTCAAGACAAACAGATGAAGTCACAGAACAGCTAATTCTAAAACCAGCTGTTCTGACATGCGGTCCTCACAATGGAGGTGCTTCAGACAGTGCAAGTGCACTTTTTTGAGTGGTCTCTGGACCCAGGTAAGCAGTTCTAGAAAGATGAAGCACAACACAGAAAATAGCAGCACCTGTTGCTGGCTACTTCACAGCACTGAGTATGCAGTTTGTGCAGACGCACTAGTGTGATCCAAAAGACCTTATTTTCAAAGAGATTTGGCATCCGTGGTATTCAAAATACCATGTTCCCACCAAGTGCTTAAACATCCTTGAAAATAGGCTCTTCACTGAAAATTTAACTTACAGATATTGAATGATTTTTTACTTTTATTTTACTATCAGCTTCTACTTAAAAGCATAGGTAGAAGCTCCAGACACATAGCATAGGATACTTTCTGAAGTGCATTTTGCAAACCCATAGCCAGCATAACACCTCGATGCTAACAGGAATGGGGACATCAACCAAGGAGCACACAGTGGGGTTCAACAAACAAGAGGAATGCAAACTGTTGTCACACTCTTCCTGTGAAAGCTGGCTACAAAAATTCACGGAACCTGCTGTATTGAAAATTCAGTTTGCTAAGAATCAAAATGTTTCGTGGGAATGATCTGATAAACATCAGATGTTGTCAGCATATTGAGCCCATTTTGTATCACAACAAAGCATTTCATTCTGAATGCTGTGACAACAGTTCTGAACCAAGTGTTGCAAACAATGCTTTGGTAAGGCCGTTTTTAGTTTCTTGACCTTTGAAATCATTTAATTTTAGAGCTTCCACTGCACAACACATTTCAAGCTTCCTTGTGTTCCAAATACTGATAACAAAGGATTCTTTCAGATTTCAGAAACCGCTGTGTGCTCTGAAGCCTGCCCGCTTTGTTCTCAAGAGACTGGTTCACTAATGGAAGAGGGAGGCAGCAGCCCATTAAATAAGATGCTTACGTGTGGCATTATTCCATTACACACGTACTGTGTTGGTGTTTTAACGAAGGGGACTTTATTGTGCTAGCTCTACCCCTGACAGCAGAGGACGTCCATGAGGCAGCAAATAAATTATTAGGAACAGGCAGGGTTGCACGTTTACTCAAACATTGCATTAAGCAACCCTCAAAATCCATTTTGCATGAGGAACCTATGCTGGCAACATCAGGTCTCTTTCTGCTCCATAGAAGCTGTGACCTTTTGAGCTTACAGTTCTAGTTCATCTGCATCTAATGCATCACTTGAGTCACAAAATGTGTTCGCTTATACACAGAGTGTTTCATTTATACCTCAGTACTAAACAAACGGTGACACCAGTAAAGTAACAGTAATGTAGAAGTTGCCTGTGAAACGAACGAGTAAAACAAGACATTTAGCTTGGCCACAGCCTCCTCTAAACCACTGCTGCCACAATAGCTAGACAGCACATCTCTCCACCCACCACCCCTGCAGCTCCACATGAAATTCGATTAGCCTGCTCTCCTCATAAACACGGAGATGTCAACGCCCAGGCAGAGAGACTGATTTTGTCATGGGATCTGGAAACTGCCAGTGCTAAACAGTGATGTCTCTGTGCTCTGCAGATCACTACTGAGAGCCTGAGGCATTTCACCTGGCACGCCGTGGCCAAGTTTAGCCTGGCTCACAGCCAGCTTCATTAGAAAAGCAAAGGAGGTCATCAAGAAACTGTCCCACCGGTCTCCAGCTGCAGTGGTGAATGAACAGGGGTCAGAAAGGAAATCTCAAACCTTGCGATTTCACTGGTATCGGATCTTTCTAAGCACCCTCTTCACCTATCGCCTTCCCTACTCACCCCACGCGGCGGGGATCGCTCACTGCGAGATGGCTTAAGCCGCTGAATGCTACGGCTGAGACAGTGAAGCAGCACATGCTCAGCAACGGGAGCTCTGCCTTCGGGAGCTAGTAAAATGCCCACCCAGGAGTCTCTCTTCGGACGTCAGTGTCGTAACACCAAGTCTGAGAAGAAAACAATGCTATCAGGAAGTCAATACCTGCAGCTGCTCGAAGCTGGTGATTTTGTACTTTGTACTGCCTTCCTGTGTTTTCCATTCCCTTTTCTTCCCTCTCTCCTCCTCCCTCCCTCCCTCCCTCCCTCACTCCCTTCCTTCCTTCCTTCCTTCCTCCTTCCTTCCTTCCTTCCTCCCTTCCTCCCTTCCTTCTTCCATCACTCCTTTCCTTCCCTGGCTCATGAAATCTGGACATTCAGAGAACAGAAGCTGAGAAACACAAATTCCAAGGCAATAATAATAATTACAAAAAAAAAAAAAAAAAAAGAATCCCTGGTACATAACAAGCAATTGGAATTTCATACCTGTGTGACAGGTGGGTAAATCATTTAGTGCTTTCAGCTGTGACTCTTAAATTCAAACCCATCGTGCAGGAGGCTTTGGTGCTCTGATGCAAAGGATCAGAAAAGACCAGTGCCGTACTCCCTCTCAGAAATGCCCTGCGGGGAGCTCACTGTCTCTGCTACCTCTGTGTGGGATTCTAACTTCTTAATTTAGTCCTCCAGTTTTAAAGTCTAAAAGCCATTTGCTGCAAACACTTCCCTTCTTGTCCTTTCCTCCCCTTTTCACTCACCAGATTGAACTTGTTGTGACTGGTCACATCCCTAATCCCAAGGGCAAAATCTTGTAACACTACACCTCACAAACTAGGATTTGTAATATCTCACATTGCCGTTTCTAAGATAAAGATTCCAATTTCATGGATGATAACTATCCAGATTCAGGTAAGGTTAAATTGGAAGCATTACTGGGTAGTTTATGGGGTGGGCTCTCTTTAATATCCCTACTGAAACCAGCTCAACCGAACGGGTTCTCTTAAATGTGACAGAACATTTTTTACTGTAATTTTCTTTAGCTATAGAGAATCTCTCTACAGGGAGGCTAGAATCTTCTTGATCCTCTATAGATTTATCTGACTTAGATGAATTGCAGTCTGCTTTTGACCAGCAAGGTTTTTTGACTTTTTTTTGCATTTTCATTTGATTCTATAAATGGAAATTATCCTCTACATTCCCAATGAGGAAAAAAAAGCCATTTATAGTATAAAAAGCTCCTCGGGGAAAACATGAGTAATTTATCATTTTACAAAACATATAAGTATTTCTACAGGGTTAAAGGTTGCTGTTGAACTAAGTATTTTGAAGCTGTGCATCTCTTTTGAAATACATCGTCTCCTGATGTTTAATGCACCTACCTCTTCCATGATAACACACTGTCCTTCGATAACCCACTAAACAGCAGAGCACATACAAATCTTGGTAGAAAAGGGAAGCTGGAAATACAGTGTTGAGTCACATGGGTTTAGTTTATTCAAAGCCAAAACACAGAACCATAGACTCATAGAATCACTTAGGCTGGAAAAGACCCTTAGGATCATCGAGTCCCACCACAAACCTGACACTGCCAAGTCCACCACTAAACCATGTGCCTAAGCACCATACCCACAATTGTTAGTGACCGCACATTTGGGATGCATTATTCAGATCAGTTGTAAAGATATTGACACTCCACCTGTTGCAGAATATGTAAGGTGGGAAAAAAGCTGTTTAATATGGTGCTTTGGATACTAACTAGAATACACTATATGAGAAAAAGCAAATAACCTGTATATGCAAGAACAAATACATATTTTTTTTAATTAACTATAAGTTATGCGAAGATACATGCTATGAATTTTGCCTAGCAGTTTGGCACACACCATGAAATAATGGAGTTTAGGACAACTTAAGTGTCTAATACTGAAAATTTAATACTTCAAATCTCCAGTTCACATATGAATGAATGCGGAAAGAAAGCACAGAAATACTTCAGCTAAAGCTATGCTGTAATAGCCAGTGTAATAATACCATCTACAGGGTTTAAGCTTTTAAAAAGAATCTGAATCTCTTTACTAAATTTCCTAGTTTCATGTCAGAAATGTTTTTTCCAACCATTGAAGTAAAGTGCTCATTAAAATACAGTTTAAAAAACAGAGCCCTGGCATATTCCTTCATATCACAGTTTAGAGGATTAAAAATTGGTGAATAAACATTAAAAAGGGTAATGCCAGAACATTAAAAAATATTCTTAATCTGCAAGTTTTAGCAGGAGATTGATATCCCCTTTTAAGGGGTAAAATATAAATTAATAAACAACAAACCCTTCAATGATTGTGGTTGATCACTAATCTGAATGTTGTTCTCAACCAAAGGAGGGAAATTTTACAATAGGTCATAATAATCTTCTTAGCTGCTCAGTGATTATTCAGAGGGGAAAAGACTATGTGCGACTACTCCAGATCTATAAAAAGACAGTAGCTATAAGAGATATCCTCTATTTCAGTAATTTTGACAGCGATCAGTCCACAAGACTTCTTTTTCATACAGGTTTATCATTGTACTTATATGCAACACTTTTCCTCATCCAAATAAATGCTGGAATCAGACTTTTCTCTTTACTTTTTTTTTCCCCTTAAACAGGTCCATTCTAAGTGCTTAGGGTTAATCAGAGTACAAAACTGATTCATTAGGATGAGACCTTCCAACCCACATCATAAAAGTTTCATGTGTCAGAAATTAGTTTGTTTCACATTTGAATGAAATCCAGAGTTTTAGATTATTATGAAAGCAAATTAATTAGAAACAGGCAGGCAGTGCTGCAAGGTTTTGCATTCTTAATATAATCACAAGTTTAAATTTCAATGTGGATATTTTCAGACTATGATTCAAGAAATAAATGAGCCAGCTTACACATCCCAACAGTTACAATGCGTTCTCAACAGCAGACATAGTCTAGGTTCCCTGTCCTGTATACACTGTTAAGTTTAGATGAAGTGATCATTATCAAGATTACAATAACACCTTGCCATGCTTTCATGGTACCAGAAAATTGTTAGATGAAGCATGATCATTGTGCTAATGAGAATAAATTAAATGAGTGGGAAAGGCAGATTTATTTCACAAAGGTCTAGAGGTTTTATGACAATACACGCTACCCCTTCATTTATTCATTCTCCTGTAGCCCACATGGTTACTAAAACAAAGCTCTTAGAGTATCATTAGTGCACAATGACTGTTCAAAATGGTTACTGCTTCTACTTTGACTTGGAGCATCAGTAAAGCAAAATCTAACAAAGCAGGCAATAGGAAAGCCTAGGAAGAAAAACAGCATGCTGTGAGGAAGTGATGTGAAATGGTAAAATAATAGCTGTAGTTGAAAGTGTGTAGGACTGTGCAAGACAATGTATCTGGCAAAAGAATAAAATTATTCTCGTTTATGAAGAAAACATCATCTGCATGAGTAAAAAAAATATAAATAGGAGAAATTAGAGAGAATACTTTGGATTCAGAAACAGAATTTATAAAAAATTTTGTTTATAAAAAGGGTGGGTATTTATAAGCCTTTTAAAGCATCACTACAAGGGGTCTAAAGAGAAATTAATCTATATTTATATACCAAAATGAATGAAAAATTTATATTATTTATACTGAATTTTCCTTCAAGGTTAATTTTTAAACAAATATAGAAAAGTTGGTGCTACAAATTTAAGAAAAGAAAACTCCCAA
The DNA here is from genome assembly GCF_023638135.1 of Falco biarmicus. Classification (NCBI taxonomy): domain Eukaryota; kingdom Metazoa; phylum Chordata; class Aves; order Falconiformes; family Falconidae; genus Falco; species Falco biarmicus. The sequence continues at coordinate 10,504,124 of NC_079311.1, forward strand.
CAAACCAAGAAAAACACACACACACTTTTTAAAAGCCTTGATGCTGTCCATAATTAGCAAACACTTTAAGGGCAGGTTCGTGTTTCTAACAATTGTAGTAAAAAAATCTCTATCCCTATTTCTCTTCCTTTCACAGTATCCAGAAAGTAAGATTTGTTCACCTCCCAGTGCTGGGTCAACAGCTATAGTGTTAGTGGACATGTGACGTAAAAAGACAGAAAAGCGTGTTTATGGCACTGGTCCTTGTGGCAGGGTGGGCGGCAGACTGCCCCTGCGGGAAGCATCGTTTCCACAGCAGCATACAGTCCCTTGCGTTACGGGCATGCCACAGCGCACCTAATTCTGTCCTTTTGTGGTATTCCTTCGTGTCCAGTTCAACTTGCATTTTATCTGATCTGCTTCTTCAATGACTCAGTGTTACTTTGGAGATTTTGTACTAGTTCATAAATAATTTCAATTCATGCTAGCTGTTTCACCATTTATCAGCAGTCCAGTTCCAAACCAGCTTCTCCTCACACCCTTTTTTTCCTTCAACTGACTGTTTTTTTCATAGAAGAGGTATGTTCTGATCATCCTTAATTCTTACTGCTTTATGCCGCTGTCCCTAAATAGCAGTCTCTCCAGGAGAGACACTCTGGGCCATAGCTTTTGCGGATATGAATCTCCATACTTCCATTGACTCAAGCGCAACCACTGAGATTTACATCTGCTCAAAGTGTGTGTATATGAATTTCAGTGCTCTTTAAATACCATCTTATGAGCACAGATCTGTATCCATTTAAATCTGTGGTAACAGTTAATTGGTGAGGAATCAAGTTTTAAACAGATGTCTTCTTCATTAGAAGTAAAACAAGTTGTCTGAAATATCTATGTCCAATTCTCAGCTGAGCTGACTATTCACGCCATCAAGTGGCTTTTACGACACGAGGGAGAATTTTCACATAAAAAATACATGCTTTACACAGCACATTAGCCATATAATATCAAAGAAATGGCACACATTAATACATCATGCTGATAACCCTTATTTTTTTGTTTGAAATAGATTTAAATATGCAAAATGCATTACATATGACTGAGAAATTATTTTTTGTAACACAGAGAATTATTATTCTTATAATATATAAGATTATTATTCTTATATATAATTATCCTGTATCGAATGTTAATTTTAACTGACATAATTGTCCTGTGGGAATTTGTGTTAGCTCGGCCTGTTACTAGGACTGCCTTTCCTGCATGATTATATTAATTTCTACCAAAAAGCCTTTCTATGAATTCAGGCAGAAAGGAGAACTGCTGTTCAAGACAGCCTCATCACTTTAGAGCTGCTTGTCAAAGCGAAAGACAGAAATATAATCTGCCATTTCCTGTTTAGTGGCAAAATTTGCCCAACAAGAACTGAAAAGTTTCACAAAAACAAAGGAGAACAAACAACATACGCGTCGTCTGTCTTGGGAAAAAGCATTTTAAATGGGTACTGAAAAATCAGACTACGGTAATGTAAAACAAGTCCCTTCTTCAGATATTATCATCTGCTACAAAGACTTACAATAGGTATGTAAACCACTTCTTTAAAATAAGCATGAATTTGAACATTCAAAAGATGGTTTTTCCCTAATTTTACGTTGAAATAAGGCCTTCCATAAAGCCATGTAAATTTCAATGGGCTCTTGTGGCAGTTTAGTAAAACCTGTGGATTAACCCACATAGCAGCTAGGCTCTACACAGCGTCTCGCTCACTCCCTCTCAGCTGGATGAGGGAGGGGGTCGGAAGGGCAAAAGTGGGCAACCTCATGGATTGCAATAAAGACCTTTTTAATAGGTAAAGCAAAAGCTGTGAATTCCTTCACTAATTCCCATCAGCAGGCATTTCCAAGGAAAGAGGGCTCCATCATGCTAACAGTTACTTGGGAGGACAAACACCGTAACTCTGAACATATCCCCTTCCTCCCTCTTCCCCAACTTCTATTGCTGAGCACAGTGTTGTATGATCTGGGTCAGCTGGGGTCAGCTGTCACAGCTGTGCCCCCTCCCAGCTCCTTGTGCACCCCCAGCCTACTTGCTGATGGGGTGAGGTGGGAAGCAGAGAAGGCCTTGACACTGTACAAGCACTGCTCAGCAACAGCTAAAACATTGGTGCGTTATCAACACTGTTTTGGTCACAAATCCAAAGCACAGCATCATATGTTGACTCTATCGCAGCCAACACCATTAAACTGTGTAGACTGTCTATGAAGCATAAGCACATTTGTAAACCCAGTCTCCTCAATGCAAAAACGGACACTACAACCCTCAAAAGACTGAGGACTTGTTCCAGCATTAAACAAATTTCAAGTCCTCAGAAGGTTTTCATGAAAACAGAATTGCCACTTCTGAGCTAGCTGTGTTTCAAGCCCCACACTTTTGTATGCCTTGCTTCACTTGCTAATGAAATCACTATTTTTCTAAATAATCTTTTTTATTATAAAGGCTCCAGGGAAGATATAGGTACCCAGAGTATGTGAAACAAAAAGGACAGGAATAGTCAGGAATGTATAGAAAATTAGGCCTGTCCTGCCATGAGGCAGAAATACCCCTAGAGTCATAAGACATGAAAAAACAACGTTGAAAAGTACAAGAAGCCAAGGTGAAATTAGCCTTAAAGGTAGGAGAGTGTGTACTTAAAATAGGACTTGGAAAGCTTAAAAAGTAAAGAATCAGAAAACCTTTACAAAGCAAATAATCAGAACTGCCCAAAGGCATAGTAGAAATTGGTTCATCTACCAGAAGAAATTCAGGCTATGTAAAGACTTGCAATCCTTCTGAGCCGTTAGAGAGAAAAGATGAGCTCGAAGGACTTACTGACGTGATGTCTTTTGAGCTTTGTATGTGCAGCTGGTGAGACCTCACTGGCTGTTCTCAGCCTGTTGTCCCCCTGTCAAGCACCTCATGTCAACAAGTGACCACCACACTGCTGTGAAATAGCTGTTAGAAATTTTTTAAAGTATCTTTCAATTGCTGAGCAGCATTCTGTGTGAGTGGACTGATGCTGCATGTGGAATTAAATTTTGAGAAACTATTTTTGGACTCAGAAATACCATGGCAATTGCCAATTTGAACGCCTCTTTTTGTTACAAAAAGAACCTCTCTTATTGACATCATGAACTTTCTGTAGGCCGTTAGTTCTTCAGTTCCTGATGAACATTTTTTTCTCACAGAGCCATCTGTCTTAATAGCCATAACTGACAGTCAGAAGTCCACTCTACCACTGGTATAAATGCAGTGCATTTTGTCAATGCACAGCAAAGCTGATCAAAGCTATGGTTAGTTCATCAGTTTATGCTTATTCTTTTTGCTTGTATTTAACATCCCATATAATTACAACATACCCAAAAAACATACAAAACCCAGATTTCCACCACAGATTCATTTAAATGTCTGCTAAGAGTTATGAAGCATGTAAACAAACTCTGCAACTCACAAGGAGTTGTAAAGCAGGTATGCTTATTACGGCAAGGGGGATCACTCCTCCTAATTTGCACACCTTCTCCGTTACAATTTCATACTTTATACATGATAATCACCATATGCATAAGATTTCCAAGAACAGGTGGGGATAGGATAATGAGTTCCAATAAATCGTTTGCGTGGTCTCCTCCTTGGGTCCCACCTCCTCAAGACTGCACAGTTGTCTCTGGGAGTCACGCATGAGGGTCTTCATCATGAAGTAAGTCGTCTTCCTCCCAGTGTACTTTTCACCTTTCGTCATGTCAATCACATAGATCAGTTTGTGCTGGTCTTGCCTCTTTGTTTTCATACCCAGATGCACATCCAGTTGAAAGGTCTCTCAACAGTTCATATCATAATGGAAGTTACATAACCTCAAATTGGGTATGATTTGAGGACCCAAACAAGAATGATTACTTCTTGAAGTTTAATTAACTACCTTTGCTATGCTATTCCCTTTGAAGTTAACTAACTACTTTCACTTTGACATTTCAGTTACACAGTAATACTCACTACAAGCTTGATTCTAACACATGCTGCACAAAACTTTCTCTTTCCTTTTTGTTTCCCCTCCTCTGTTTTGGGGTTTTCTACATCTAAAGAAGCAGAACAATAACTAAGATTGCATTTGCTGCTTTAAAAGAATGCTTGACCTTAGGAGCAAGCAAACATGAAACATCATGTATTAAACGTGTCAAACTGGAAGGCAAGAGACTCAGTGTTGCAGACTTCCATGGTCATGACTTGTGGTACAGAGAAGTCCCCTTTCACACCTCTAGAGAGGCAGAGCTTCAAGGCTGGATAAACAGAGCATCAATTTATGTAAATATATTCAAGGAATTACCTTAAACTGCAGTTGGACTAGTTGAACTGGTATCACCTATCTCCTTTGCAAAATTTTTTACAACAAACACGACTATCATTACAATGTAGTAATTGTATCTTAATATAACATGCACTGGACAAGAAAATTAATGTGGCAAAAGTCACTGTAACTCTGCTGTTTTCCAACTTTTCATTGTTTGACTTAGTAGCAAAAGGAAGGTTTCTCAGCACAGACTTGAATTTCCATTAATGACAGAGGGGTTGTGCATTCCAATTGAAAAACTACAAAATTTGGATAGTGACAAGTCCCAACACCTTTCACTTACTTGTGTTTAAAACTGATTATGCATCCAACACGTAAAATTCATCTGATAACGAAGGGATGCTGCTCAGTAACTGGAGTCAGAGAATACTCTCCCACGTGAAGAAAAACAGGGTGTTGAGTTCATATCCCAGAACTGAAGAATCATTCTCTGTACCTGAGAAAGGAGTACATCCCCCATGTCACACACATTCCCACTGAACAGCCTCTGGAACTAACCAGTCGATGTATGTTACTATAATCACTACAATTCCTGCCGTCTAAATTGTCAGTCTTACATAGGAAGCCGCTTAACAATTTCCCATCCCAGCTATACTCGGGTGGAGTGTCACTAAACAAAGAGAAGCCATCTATCTGGCACAAAAGCCCTCTTCCTGTCCTAACAATGAAGGCAATTCTCAAAGTAAGTCAATGCACAAGAAACTAAAGCCCTACAGAGTCACCAGCTGCCATTACAAACACATACACACTAAATAGATGTTGAGAGTCCCTGCTCCTCCCAGTAATTTGACAGCCTAAAATTATCTTATTTTTCTGTGATCTAATTTTTCACAGTGTGTAAATTATTGGTTTTTTGTAACAATTTATATTGTTGTTTATAACAATCATACTGTGTCCTGGTTTCAGCTGGAATAGAGTTAATTTTCTTCTTAGTAGCTAGTACAGTGCTGTGTTTTGGCTATGATGTGAGAACAATATTGATAGGACACTGATGTTTTCAGTTGTTGCTAGGTGATGTTTATACTGAGTCAAGGACTTTTGGTTTCTTGGGCCTTGACAGCCAGAATGCTGGAAGGGTACAAGACAGTGGGAAGGGACACAGCCAGGTCAGCTGACCTGAACCAGCCAAAAAGGTATTTCATACCATAGATGTCATGCCGAGTATATAAACTGGGGGAAGAAGGAAGGGCAGGATATTTGGCATTATGGCATTTGGCTTCTCAAGTAACTGTTACGCGTGACGGAGCCCTGCTTCCCTGGGGATGGCCGAACACCTGCCTGCCCATGGGGAGTGGTGAATGGATTCCTTGCTTTGCTTTGCTTGTGTGCGCGGCTTTTGCTATACCCTTTTTTCCCCACCTTTCCATTGTATTATTGTTATTATTATTAGCAGCAGCATCACCATCATCATTATTATTGTTATTGTTGTTGCTCTTACCTCTTTATTCTTATTGACTTATTCTTACTTCAACCCTTGACTTTTGCATTCCTTTGTGATTCTCCTCCTCATCCCTCTGAGTGAGGGGGAGTAAGCAACTGGGTCTGTGGTACTTGGTTGCCGGCCGGGGTTAAACCATGGCACCTGGATACCAACCCACACACATACAATTCTCCTGTCCTCAGTTACACAAGAGATGTGCATTGCCTGATGTGACCTAGCAGAAGATCTGTAGGCAAACAGAAGTTTCTGTTTGCATCAACATCGGTAAGACCATGTAAGCTCATTTTAGTTTATCCACTGAAACACTGAAGTTTGCTGCAGGAAGTATTTTTAAGTGAGTGGGTGACTTACAGAGCACCAACCCAGCTTTACCCTGCTCAGTCAATTACACATATACACAACCCATAAGATAGAAGAACATTTCCAAGTTTGAAAATTTAAGGAGTCCTGTTTGGATATGCTCCCGATCCTATCTCTGCAACTCACTTCTGCTCTTCGCAGTTGTCACTGATACTCAGTTTGTCAGGCCCTCTTTAGCACCTGTAACAAGGTGATTTCAGAAAAAAGGTGAAGCTGTGGCATGACCCATAAAACACTGAAAGTCTTCCATAAACCCCTCATCCCACATAATTTCTCCACTGTTTCCTTAATTTGTATTATTTTAAAAAGCTGGTTATGGCTTTGGTTTTGTGTTTTCTAAGTCCTCATTAACTCACTTTGAATCATTTGTTTTATTCCTAATTTACCTAAGTGCAAATGGAACAGAATTTTCCCATATATACCTTTGATTTCCTGACAAATTCAAAACCAAATAAAACCAAAAAATCCACATGATAATGAAAAATTAAGTAGATTTCATTATCAAAAGGATATGCTAATTTAACTGTAATCTTTAGGTTACAGCTAAAGGCAACCTTCACAAATGCAGCCATAGTATCCCTGCCTGTGGCTGGAAACAAAATCAATTTTCAGGTTCGTTTAAATAAAAAAGTAAATTAAAAGCTAATATAACTCCAGCTGCATATTCTGTATTCCTCCACCTCCAAGCTTTTCTTAGTTTCAAGCTTCCCATCCTCCATTCTTTTCCTTTCTTTGATTTTATACCCTCTAGCTTTTTATGCAAAAAGCTGCTTCTGCCTTAGGAGTCACCAGTCCGCTGCCTGAGAAAACCCCCAAGTTTCTTACTGATCTCACTCTCCTCTAGTTTTTATCAAGCCACCCAGTCCCCAAGGGTCCCTTGTCCTCCAGCAAGTAAATATGCCCCTTCCAAAGTTAAACTGGGAAACAAATCTCCCCTGTGCCACAAGCAAGCCTTGTCCCCTTTAGCACTATCTGTCTTTTAACTGCATGCCCCAGGTTCGAGTCCTGAATTCAAGTTCTTCAGGATGTTCTTTATAGACAAGACACAAACAGAGAGCATGTAATTCAACAACCATTTCTGAAATACTGCCCTTTCAGAATGAGGACAGTTTGAAATTAAACTAACTGGAGCTTTACTTGTCAGTCAAATCAGCTAGTAAAGAACTGTGTTTTTTCACTGACATGTACCTCTGCCATAAGGTACATGAACTTGTCACCAAAATTGGGAATCAAACCTCCTAACACCAATGTAGTTATTAGGAAGCAGGCTACTCCTTTATTGCAGCTCTGGGTGCTCAGTCGCATCTCCACAAATAAGCACACCTGTGTAGATTTCATGGTTACATTTATACACAAAATTACAAACTCATACACTCCCAGACACAATGATTGGTTAGTAATTTGCATATAATTATAATATGTGCTGTGTCATCCTCTTTTGTTACTACCCTTGTGCAGGGGAGGGGTCTTACCTGAGCAAGGGTCTTCTTGACCTGTGGATGTGTTTTTTAGTATTATAATGAAGGTAGCTCACTTCAGGACACCTTATAAGTGGGTTTTGTTGCCAAGTTGGATGGCTAGATATTGGCCTTGCCAAGCTGTCCAATAACTCATCCTATACACAACAGAACCTAGGTGCTCTGGTTACGGTCTAGAGAGTAAGTTTATTATGGTCTGTAGAGTAGGGACTTCAAGTAACACAGTCTCAGATAACAAGCAACACAGCAACTCGTACATCATTGGTTAGTAAGTGCTAACATAATTCTAACATGGAGGTTAATTCCTTAAAATCAAGATGCTCCTATAGCTAACTGTTTCAAAAACACAAAGTATAGAAAGATTCAGTAAAAGTTTAAGATAATCTGCAACAAACTGTCAAGATAAGTATGAAGTGCATGATAAATTCACTTTCATTAAATGATACCAGCATTTCACATCAGTCTCATTTCCTTCTACAGAGTTAATTGTGTGTATGTTGGGACTTGCCTTCTTAACAGACAAAAGTTTTACTTCTTTGTGTATATGTAATTTAGCATTTTTTAAGATGCAACAGAATAGGTCAGCTTCTTCAGCTGGTATGAAATGTGTACAAGGCCAGAAGTGGCTAGACCCTGCCCCTGCTGTCTATGTAAGAAAACTTCAGATACTTATCTGCCTGACAAAAGCACATGGGAAACAGTCACCTCAAGTGGGGAAAATCTGAATTACATATCACATGCATCTTTTAAAAGAGAAGTGTATTAACCACTAAAACAACTAACTAGGTGGAATGACTATTGCCTGATCTTTTAAAAAACAAGAGCCGGTATTTTTTCTGTAACATATGCTCTAGTTCCAGTAAATGTCATCAGACTTCACACACGAATCACCTGGTGGTACTATGAGGTTTATTTCACATGGGAAGCCAGACGCTCTGATTGCAGTAATGTGTCCTTCTGGCCCTGATACCTACAAAATCTATTAAGTCTGTGGAACAATGCCAGTTCATATCCAGCTCCTAATGTGACTTTGAAGAAGACAGTCCTATAGTGGGGCTGCTCCGCGTTAGCTGTAATGATCTCTGTACTATATTCCTCATTCAGTAGATAACAATCTCCCTGTGCAGTTACAGGGAGTTTAGTCAAGTAACATTTTTTAAAAGGGCTGGCTCAGAAAAAAAGTATGTGCTGTTCTAAAGCCAAATATGGAAACATTAGCAAGAGGATAGAGCCTGACAGAAGGGGCAAGAATTACTTAACCAGAAGACACATGGGATAGAAAGCAGTATTTTCTTGTTCTCCTTAAAATGGGTGTTCAAGGTGTCAGAAGAGCACTTTACATGAAGACGAGGAAAAACCCTGTAAAAGTCCTCCAGCACACAACACTGTGATGTGTGAAGGAGGTCAGAAATCTTCCACATGGTAACATGCTTAGCACAGCAAATAAGAACCGTATTTCCTTGACACTGAAGCTGGCCAAACCCCATGCTGTTGTTTTGAAGAAGGCAGAGTGCAGGAGTGTGACAGCAGAATGAACTTAAAATTTCTCCAGCATCTGCAAGATGATAATACAACACAAATCCATGAGCTCCTGCAATAAAATAACATGCAACCACACTGCTGTTTTTCAACCTGTATTTGCCTAACAGAAAGCACTATGACTAAAAATAGCATTCAGAGATGCATTGCTACAGGAAGTACTTAAATTTTGTGACAACTAATGATGCCTTTAACATTTCTCATGTCCTTAATTGTACATAAAAGGAACCTGTTGTGAAGTAGTGTCCTTGTTTCAGCTGGGATAGAGTTCACTTCTTAGTAGATGGTGCAGTGCTGTGTTTTGGATTTAGTATGAGATTAACGTTGATAGCACACTGATGTTTTAGTTGTTGCCAAACAGTGTTTATACTAAGTCAAGGACTTTTCAGATTCTCAGGCCCTGCCAGTGAGAAGGCTGGAGGGGCAGAAGAAGTTGGGAGGGGAGACAGCCAGGACAGCTGATGTGAACGAGCGACAGGAATATTCTGTCCTATAAGACATCATGCTCGATATATAAACTGTGGGCAGTTGGCAGAGGAGTGGAAATCACTGCTGGGGGACTAGTTGGACATCAGTCAGTGGATGGTGAGCAATTGCATTGTGCATCATTTGGGTTTTGTGTTGTTTTGGGTTTTTTTCCATATTATTTCTCCTCTTTTTGTAATTACCCTTTTCATCACAATCAGTAGTAGTAGTAATATATTATACTTTACTTCAGTTATTAAACTTGTCTTAACTCAACCCATGTTCCAATTCTCCTCCCTATCCCACCAGGGAGGGGACAAGTGAGCAAGCAGCTGCACGGTACGTAGTTACCAGCTAGAGTTAAACAGATTGAAGTAGCCTGACTTCAATCAGCTTTGAATGACAAATTAGAGCATCATTAAATGCAAATAAGTCTCATAACATGTACTGTTAAGATGTAAAATAAAAAACTACAAGCCTCTGTGCAATACAAAGTAATTATACTGCAGCCTTTTTTTGCTTAAAGTCATTGCTACACCTGATATTCTCAAAACTACCTTAACTCTCCATTGCTCCTAGCAAAAAAAAAATTTCCCTCTCACCCTTTTATTCTTAATGACTTCATCAGAAGTACTTCTCTGCTGCCACTTTGTTTAGACTTGAGCCATAGAATTATCTTTCTTCTCATAACCACTGAGCCTTTATTAAGCCAGTAACAGAACTGAGTAGCCTTTAGGATAGCTTAAGAAATTCTGACCTTTGTAAGCACTCTGGCACAAACACACACAATATCTAAATGTGATTTCATTCCTCATTTTTTCAGCTGTGTGACAGCTCTGCATATAAAACTCTGACCTGCACATACACTGTGCTTACTTCCTGAAGATAAAGGACACACGGGAGTTAATTCTTGTCCAAGCTGCTGGAAGCTTTTGGTCTTGTAACTGTGCACATCTTTGAATGACTCAGAGCAAACATCTTCCCACATTAATTATACATGTAATGATATAATGATAAAATCCATCAGTTGAATGAGGACATTTTGACTTATCTGTTGCAAAGGTCATAAATGAGGATTTTAATGATGTGAAGTATAATATTTGGGCTTACAAGCATCAAAAGATGCCTTTAATTTAGGAAGTATTTATGAAGTATCTAGCACCACTTACTGAAAATGCTTTAATTTATAGGCTGATATAAAATCCAGCTGCCTAATGAGGTTACAACAGCAGCTATTCTGTCAGAGATACTACTGATGTCAGCCCCACTCTGCAGATTCAGCTGTAGGATTTGCTGTGTGTTATTTCATCTCTTCTCCTGATGGAAAATTGGAGCTACATTCTGACCCTATCTTCATACACCCTCTCTTGAATCTAAATAGTACCAAGGTTAACTAGAAAAAGTTAATAGGCAGGTAATGTACCAAGAATAGACTATGTCCTGATGAAAGGTATTAAAATATTATCATGTCCCAAACCACCAGGAAGACAAGAGTGAAGAGCACTTATTTGGCCACCAATTTCAGTTCTTCTAAATCACAGATAACAGTGCAGGTGTCACAGGACATCTTCTACAGACTAGGCCTCACCAACAGCTGATCACAAATTTAAGACTGTGAAGGGTTCCCTTGGTGAAAGGCCAAACTCCCACCCAGCCCTGCCAGCAGGACGGACGAAAAAACAGGATGAGAAAGCCACACACGTGGGTCCAGATAAAGGCAGGGAGATTGCTTGCCCACTTCTGCTGCAGGCAAGTCAAGCTCACCTTCATGAAAATCAGTTTCATTCACTGCTATTTAAAATTGCTTGGGTAGTAAGAAACAAAGACAAGCCTCAGACTGACACCCTTCTCCCTGCCCCCGCCCCCCCCGCCACCGGCCCAATGTCCCCCTGTCCCCCAACCCAGTCCTCCCGCATCCAGAGCAGAGCAGGGGACTTCCCCGTTCCTTCCCCCTCATGCTGTCTCTCCCTGCCCCAGCTCAGGCAGATCTGCTCCAGCCCCGGCACGGCCTGCCCTACCTTGCTCTTCCCCTGCTCTCCCTCGCTCTTTTTCCCTCACTCCCCTACTCACCCGGTGCTTTTGTCCTTTCTTTCATACATTTTGGCAGCCACACCTGTGGCTGAAGGGCTGTGCTGGGCTGTTGGTCCTTGGAGTGTCTGGAACCAGCTGGCACCAGGCAGGCCCAGGGCAGCCCCTGGCCACCTTGCCCAGAGCTCACCCCACCCCAGGCGGCACCGGCACCACAAGGAAAACCCAGAAACCGCTGGGTGTGAGGGGAGGACAGCGGCCGAGGCAAAGGGCAGCTTCTTGCAGCTCTGTGTTTATGGGGGGGATAGAAAAAGTGAGTTCACCAGCCAGCAGACCAGCAGCCCTCTGCAGCTGTCACCAGAGAGTATGTCTGCCCAAGGGCACCACAGGGCAGGTGCGGAGTCTGGCACATCCCGGCCTGTACGCAGGTCAGCCAGCAGCAGGGAGGATTGCAGCTGGATCACGCCGCACACGTGCCAAGTACACCACAAACCATGGCAAACATTTTCAGAAGCACCTTTGGCATCTTGAAGCCTGTCCTCTCTAAAACACCACTTCCTTCAAGGTATCATTTCAGAAAGTAAGTCATAAATTCCTATAAATTCAAACATGCTTAGGTGACCAGCTCAGAGGCAGGAGCCCATCAGCATTTGGAGGCAAGTGGAGTCACATCTGGGACTTGGCACCCTCCAATGCTGCCATGGACATCCCATACAGGACACAGACACTTTCAAGAGCCTAATGAAAACTCACCAGTTAGGATTATCATTAAAAAAAAAGACAAAACCAACAACAACAACAACAAAAAACCAAAAAAAACCCAAACAAACAAAAAAAACCCCACCAAAAACGAAAGAGAGAGAGAGGAAAAAAATTATTTTTACATACATGACATAAAGGCAAATATGCAGAACACCTGCAGGGAGTGGGAAGAAACACCACCAAGAAACAGCGTCTGAGGAGTATTCTTCGGGGCACAGGGACCTTGTCTGTGTGCTGAAGACCTTCTATTACCTCCTTGTCTACGAGTAATATATGAAAGCACTAACAAATCAGCCCTGGAGAAATTTCATTGGGATGACACAAGAAGTAACCACCTGTAGCTGTACACATGACCCTTTGCCCAAATCAGATTTCCTAAGCATCAGGTATGCAAAACTCAAGAAGAAAATTCACTACTTAATGGGATTTATTAAAGCTTTTGTTGGCCATTCAACAGAGCCTTGATCCTTATCTCATGTCCAGATGTTCTTAAGAAACTTGGAACTCTTGAAAAGTCTGGTTTGACTTTTTCATTTTTTACAGTAAAATTTAGGACACTGGATCACAAGACTATTTAGATATGGGATGCATGCAAATCCCCTCTAGGGAACTGTCCTTCTGGCAGTTTTAAGAAGCTAATTTTACAAAGTGCTAGTAAGGAAAAAGACCTCACATAATGGTGACTTGTTTCAGAGTAGTCCTCATTATTTTATTTCATGAACATAAGGCAGAACCCAGCACCTATCTGTTGCTGTGTCTTCTTCCCAGAAGTCTGCATGCACACACAAGCCCACACATCCACAAGTCTTTCCATAGATACAATAAATAAGCAAGTAAAGGAAAAGCAAGTAAATCACCTGTGTGATACAATTAACTTCATTAGAAAGTTTTGAAGGACTAATGCATGAAACATTTGTAGTTATTTGCTTCTTTCATAAAAGGGGTTTTTAAAAAATACTGTTTTCGCCTTTTTTTGCAGAAACCTTTTACTGAACATGGGAATTTAACAATGCTTTCCTTGCATTCCATGAACACAGAAATTTGCCACCTAGCAGGAAATACTTTTTTACAAACATCAGAATAGTTTTTATTTCACCATTCTTAGTGATGACTTTCTGAAATAAAGTGCTGTTGACCAAGCTACAAAGCAGTAAATGGCTATGTCTCAAAGAACATTACCTCTTCTAAGTACCTCTCTTCCTTCCTAAAGGAGTCAGACTTTCTGTAGGTCAGGATGCCATAAGCAAAGGGTTAGTGCTGCATTGTACTATGGCATCACTTCCTAATCCAATTGCCCATAAGTAGCAGCAGTGGTTAGCACTGAACCACTAAAGAATAATCCTGTGTTGCATCAATCTTTGACATATATAATTTGATCTTGTATTAATGACAACAGTAATTAATGTAATGTTGGGGTTTTTTAATTAGGAAAGGAGCAATCACTGCAATTGTTGCTTGACTTGAGCAAGGATCTTGTCCTGCAGAGCAGAATTGTAAGCAAGTTGGGGGACAAAAAAGAGGATTAGGTAAATGCAAAACTGGGAGAAAACATGCATTCAGACTCCATAGATCAATGAAACAATCTATCAAGTGAAATTCTGCAGAACTTTCTCATTCATTATTTGAATTAGTGTCTCCAGCTGTGGACCCATATTAAATTTGCAGGAGGCACTAAGCTAGAAAGTGTCAGTAACATCAGAAAATAGGATTAACAATTCAAAAAGCTTCTGATTAGTTGGAACAAAACAGCGCTGAATACAAAAGAAACATCTTGATAAGGACAAGGGTAAAGTCCATTGTCTGGGTGGAGATAATCAACTGCATAAATTCATTCAAGGAATTATTGACTAGCCAATAGTTCTGTAAAAAGGGATCAAGCTACAGACTTAATTGGTCTGAGGATGCATCAGCAATGCCCTGTTGCTCCAAAACAAAGAACTCACATAGTAGGTGACTCAAGCAAGAGTATCATACCCAAAGCAGAGAAATCTATACCTTGAAGTCTTGGAGTTCAGAAAGGAAAGAAGAAAAAGAAAAAGAAAAAGAAAAAGAAAAAGAAAAAGAAAAAGAAAAAGAAAAAGAAAAAGAAAAAGAAAAAGAAAAAGAAAAAGAAAAAGAAAAAGAAAAAGAAAAAGAAAAAAGAAAAAGAAAAAAGAAAAACACACTAGGAAGGGTACTTATTACATAAATACAGAAGAAAAATCAGGGTCAGGGTCATTTAGTCTACGGAAGAGAAAAAAGGGTAACAATTTTAAGCATGGGAAAATTGCCCCAGAGTTGTGGATAGTAAGCAAGTATCTTAAACTGCATCATGAATTTAGTGAAGACTTTAAGAAAACCTTTCTAATCAGAAGGAAAGAGAAGCACTGGAAGAGTGTGCCAAAAGACATAGATGAACTCATACAGTGAAAACTGCATCAAATGAAAGGTTTAAAGGCATGTTTTATGAATATCTTCTAGAAATGGCAACTGCATAGCTGACCCTGCCTGGAGGCAGCACACCAGACTAATTATTTTTTGAAAGGCTCCCAGATTTATTTGGGATAAAATAAAGAGAGATAGAAAAAGGTAGAAAAAAGAAAGGTTGGTTGTTTTTTGTGATTTCTTTGTTTGTTTGTTTCTCTTGAACTTCTTGGATAATTAGCTTTTGTTCTGGAACTTAAGAGGCATTTTTTTCTCATGGCTTTGCCCTTCTTTTTTTTAATGACGTGTATCTAATCATTAGTTGGAAAAGCAGAAGCTGCCAATGTACTTGGAGACCAATTGACACAGAAGTCCCCTATATAACTGGGAAAATAAGCACAGACTGGTCATAGCCTGTAATTCAGCCCTTTGTTGCAGTGCTCCAGCAGCAGTCAAGAGAAAGAATTACAGTTTACAAAACAACAGTTACTTTGTTATTTCTTCTGTCGGGAAGCTGGTAGTCTATTTCATAAGCCTGTTACTAGAACTCCTAAGTCAGCTTATCTCAGTGCAGACTGGGAACTCATTGCCTTGTGACTACCATGCATGCATGTATGCAAAGCCACATCTCTGGTTGGATGCATGCTCTGAAAAGTTGTCTTAAAGCCATAAAGAATTTTTTTTCTTACTATTTTAACATATTGTTTCGGCAAGCCCATGACAATGTCTCATACCAGGCTTTGGTAACTATTCCCATTAAAACCTGTTCTGCACATTTACCTCTTTAGTTATGTTCACTTTCTTAGTCACTCTTTCACACTTCTCCTTCTCTTGACTTCCTGAATTTTAAAGTACAAACCAAATAACCTAATAGTAACCAAGGCATTTTAGTATCATACTGTATTTCTAGATCAAGATAAAGGTTATGAAGAAAACTGAAAGGCAAAAGAAGTTCTCAGCGAACTAATTTATTAAAACAGTAAATATATGAATATTTTTATAGTAATTGATAGCAATAAAGATCCTTCTGGATTATATTCTTTAAAAGCTGATTTCCACAAATGCCGTTTCCATAAGCACTGTCATGAGATTAGAAGCAAAATCAAACTCACCTGCTGCAGGCATGGCAGCTCATTAAACAATATGCAGTGAAACTCTAATAATTAATCTGTCAGAGCAGTGCAAAGCAATGTAGCAGAAAGTGGATTCACACAACCTTCCTTTGGGCACCAAAATTGGGAATCTAGATAAATGGATATTTTAATTATTAACTCATGTGGTGATGGAAAACAGAGTTCCTCCCTATTAATCAAAGGAAATTCATAGTCCTGGAGCTTTCCCCTTCCCCCTTGGACACCAAGCATCAAAGCAATCTTAGGAAATTCCTGAACCCTGGGGAATACAATAGCAACCATGACCTCTGTGCTTCCTGCAAGCATTATGATCACTAAAAAAAAAACCACCAAAAAAACAACCAAACAAACAAAAACCCCAACAAAACAAACCCAAACAACCAAAACAAATTACAAATTTTTTACCCAAGTACTTGCTGCTTTTACCCCTGAGGCAGCAATGAAGTAACCAAAAGATGCAGAAAGATGGGAATTACTATCTGACTGCTGGTCAAAATTATTCCCTAGTATTTTGTATTATGTTTTGCCACCCTTTCTTAAGCTGGTGAATACTTATTTGATTTCCTGCTGGGTGTGTGGGAGTTGCTGTCCCTCCTCATTCTGGAAATGCAAAGTGGAGAGGGTCTGTCTGGTGGGACTCCCAGCTGCTTGGACAACCTGAGCTTCATATTGTGCTTGTGTTCAGCAGAAAAAATACACAACTCTTAACTTCAAATACTCATCATGGAAAACTATGGATAGGGAAAGAAAATTAGTTTTAAATAATAGGTTCTAATTTTTATTTCCTTATGTTCACTGTTCACAGGACTTTTGTTTTAATCCTATCATGCTGTATTCTGCTGTATGTATGTTTATCATACATCTGTGTCAGAACTGTTTGCTGTTAATGAACAAGAAAAAAGGTTGTCAGGCCTCATATATCATGATGTATAAAAATAAGCTAAGTAATTGTGGCATCAAATGTGTGTTTTACGCAGTTTTAAGATTGTTTCAATTGTTCCTAATCTAAATTCACTTCTAAAACTTGTAAAACCAGAATCATTCCTCAGCTAAATCTTATTGCAGTGTTGTTTCTAAGCAAACAGTATCATTTGACTTCCTTTTTTTCTCATTTATACCATGGGGAAGACCACACAGAGATTCATTTGTTTTTACAACAAACACCAGAACAACGAGTTGATAAAGCTTAGACTCAGTCAACCTTATTCAATAGAATTGCGGCATATTTGGATAATTAGTAGGATCTGAAACAATAATTATGTATATTCCCAAGTGTATGCAACAGCAGGTTGACTTTGAATTAATGCACTGTAAAGACATGCATCAGAACTTAGTAAAGCTTTCATGTCACATGATCACAATTTATCCAACCTTTGTCGATATATCAGTCCTAGGAAGTAATTGCAGGCTCTTTTGCATGAAAGACTTATGCAAAAACAACATGGAGAGCTCTCAGGTGGGAAACCCTCACTTCTGGCCATCTAGCCATCTCAAAGGGTTATTTTCGAAAGCTTATTTGGAAATCATCATTAGTCAGAAACAGAGAAAAAAAAACCTGCCTTGCAAAAAGCTCTTGACACAGAGATGGATAACAAGAGGCATACCAGATGTCAGCACCTCTGAGTAAAGCTGGCTTAATTTTATTAATAAGGACACGTCCTGCATGACAGGAAGCACATGAACTTCTAGTATATTCCTTACTCTGGGAAACAGGCTCCTGATGAGGAAGAACAAAAACAATTATACCTTCAAGGAGCCTCTGTTATCTCTGATGTGAAGAAAGCAGGCTTATTTTTTCTGAAGTATAAGTAGCCAAGAACTACAGACAAAAAAGTTAAAATATTCCTTCAGACAATGCCCGAAAGAGAAACATTGCATTGTTCTTCTCTTCCACCAGACAAGGGTAAGAAATATCATGTCATTCATTTACTTTAACTCACTTACAGTGCAGATTCATTAATGTGGACTTCTTAGGGCACGAGAGATTCAGGCAAGAACAATTTGCTTTTTTTTCTTCCTATGAACACTTTATCTGTTTTTGTAAACTTGTCATTTATGAACATACTTTAAGCAGAGGGCCACAGGTGGAGGAATATGTGGTTCTATTAAATTTCAAAATAAAATGTTCTTCATTTTCATGACTTCTCTATCCTGCTTTGTTCAAGCTAATAGAAACTATATTATCACTGCTATTTGACCTTCTAATTGCTTTATGAAAAACTGGATTAATAGTGAGATCATGAATGATAGGCTGCCAAGATCTAATATCTTTTCTATCAATCTTTAAAAGAGAAGACAATATAAGGCCTCTCCAGAACAAAAATTACAAGATTCTGAACAAAAGGAAACAAACTATAGTTAATACGACTGAAAAACTCAAAATTATTTAGCCAGCTTTTTAGCTAAGAATACTTGCATTGGCGTGTATGTAAACAGTGTAAACTGGAAAGTACATGTTTAAAATACAAAAATTAAGATGACCTGCATACTTCCTGCAGTCAAGTAAGTTTCTGAGGGATGAAAGTAATACTTTTTTCAGCATTATCATCTTGCACAGTACAGATGAATAGACTTTAAATCTGAGCCCTAAGTTCTTGTCATGGGTTCCCAAGGGAGGAGGTATGCAGTTAGCTGTTAAAATATGGGGGGTTGGGGGGCTGGGGGGCGGGGAGGGAGGGAAGCCCTGCTGCAATTGACTGTTGTGATCTACTTCATCTCCCTCTACACAGACCTCCTGTGATCTTGATTCACCACTCACCAGTTGTTTTATGGTGATCATTAGAGTCATGCTTATCAAATCCAGTCACAGGTTTTTACTAGAGCTAGGTGGCTAATACTCAAATCCAGGAAAGAAGCTATAAAAAGAAAAGGCTTTTCTGAAGTTGTGCAGCAAAGGATTATAGACGTAAGCAGTTAACATGGTGATAATATCTGAGGACTGTTAATCTGCTCACAAAAATGTATTGATTGTATGCCAATGACCAGCGGTCCCTGAAAGAAAGAAATGAATACCTGGACCTTAAATTCATTCTTTAAACAATTGTTTCACAATTGGTTAGGTGGAATTTCTGTTGAATGGAGTATCCTGAATGTAGTTTGCTTCTAATACTTCAGGAAAACCAAATTTCATACTTATTTACCTAGTAATTGTTCATTGGGCTGGCATAGGTACTTTTCAAACAACCCCCTGAATTCAGGCCTTGCCAAACCTGGAAGAGCAGGCAGGCAATATCACACAGGTCTTGAGGAATGGTGACAATGGCCATGCAATAACCAGTGGAGCTTGGCAAAGCCCCAGTTCACTGAACTTGTTTGCACTGAAGGTCCACTAGTAATTTTCAACAAAACTGTACCCCATATCCCAGTTTCTAGTTTGTTTCATAAACTTTCCCAAACCTGAAAGCAATGTATTCTGCAAAATACATCCTTTATGTCTGGTATATGTTTTTAATTGAGCTTACTTTTTACAAAATGAATACTGGTGAGAGCAATAGTGGATGCTGTAAGTAACATCATCACATTCAGTCAGTCACTTGTATTTAGTCAAGCTCCCACTTTTCCAGGCAGAAATTTCCCTTTTTCCTGGCCTATTCTTTTTTAAAGCCTCATTAAATGAGGGGAAAGGTAGAGGAAAACCATGAAAAATTCTGCAATTTTTCATGGAAACTTTTTTTTTTCTTTCAGTAAGAGAGCACCTTCCATTTCTATGGATAGATCAGCAATCAAACCGGTAAGTTTTTGAGATATTAACCCAGAGTTGAACAAGTAACCCAGGAGAATCAGGAGACTGTTTAGTTAGATGATGCATGCACAGTACACGCTCTTTAATTCCTAGATTTGTCATTTTCTTTCTGCTTTCTAGCTGCACAAGGCATAGTTACTGCTGCTTGTAAAGCATTGGTGCCATTGACCTTCAGCCTGCCTTTATGCAGATCTAGTACTCAATAATATGATTATCTGCACGGTATAACAAGCATACATTAAGATTGTATGTGTAAGCACTTCAATGTTTAACATTTTTCTCTGAAATAGAAATCAGTCTCTTACAGTCTCTTATATAATAAAATACAATTTAGTTGCTCAATTGTAGAACATTATTTGTAGCAGAAGTGATGTTCTCAAATGTTTACAAAATGCTTGGGTTTGAAATAGAGGTTTTTTTCTCCTATCGAAATTTTGATCTTGGGGAAGCTGTGTACAGTATTCCTATGGGACTGTGTCTCTGTAATGTTCTCTAAGAACACAGAAGAAAATAAAGAGTAATTACATTGGTTCTTTAAAGAAAAGTCAAAATTATTTCTGACAAAATAATCTGCATTGTAATCTAGCTACTAGGACTATTAATCTTAGTACAGGAAGAATGCAGAAGAAAATTCCATCAGATTGGCAAATTTATGTCAATCTTGAAAAAGAAATCTGCCTTTATGCTATAGCTGGTTTTACTCTAGAGCTATTTAGAGTTTCATCCAACTTGTGTAAGCTTGATTTAGGGGTGCAGTTCTAGATCAAAGAAGACTGACAGTATCCAAGCAACAAGTGATTAATTAAACAATTAATTTCAAATTGTCATATGTAAGAAAGTGTACCTAGCAAGCAAGGATAAGGGGGTGAAAATACAACAGCTCAGCCCAAAATCTAGATATATTCACATTACATCCAAACATATGGTATTTTTCTGGAAAAAAAAAAAGAAAACTTAAAATGTAGCCTGTCTGCAAAGCACCACACTATCTCCACGATTTATCTGTGAGGGAGATTATTTACATGCACCTCATACCTTCTTAGACCTCTTTCTGCTATGTGTCTTGACATAGAGGCGGAAAAACAGAATGAAGACATCAGTTATGAATTACTTTGGTCTCACTGAAGCAACACTCCAATACAATCCCGGAGAAAATGCTGAAATTAAAGTATTTTTATGACTCAAGACACCATAACATTACAGCTTTGGAATCATGAAAGCAATAGCTGAATGTTATTTCTTTATTGCCACTGGCTCTGTTCACTATGTTCTTCTTTTTTTTTTTTTTTGTTTTTCCAGGTGTTTTCCAAAGGTTTTGACAGCCCAGAATGCAGTTTCCCAAAGTATTCAGAGCAGGTAAAGGAATTGTCAGGAGAGCTTAAAGGTACAGCCCAGCCTGATCTGAATGTAAAAATACCGAAAGTGAAAAGGCAAAAGAGTTATTATTCAAATTCTAATGCCGTTTGTTGAAATGTTGCTTATCTGCCCTGTGCATTTTATGACATATAACTAGCAATGCATCTGTCCAGATTTTCTGAATATACTAGTTTGTTTGTTTCTGAATATACTAGTAATGTCTGTGAATATGTTCTGGCTACCCAAATAAATACTAAGCTGAAGTAATGTAGGACTTAATTTATCTTCATTGAATATATTTTCATTACCTGAATTCTGTAAGAGAGGAGTCCTCTTAATCTCAGGAATATCCTTCTACAGGAATTTTCTTACTTCTAGATATGATTTTGTTCCTATTTGAAATGAAAATATTTTTTTTCAATTTCTAGTGATGTGAAAATTCCATAGATTATTTCTGTTGGAAATACCAGCACAGAGCACTTCTGTTTCTGCAACTGTATACTTTCTATGATTCTAGAGGCAGAGAAAGATTGGAAAACCTTCAGAAGGTTTTAAATCTTTTTACATTGAATTGAGCAAGTTTGTGGACAAATAAGAGGGTGAAATTAACTGATCTTTCAGTTCTATATCTTTTGTGGTTTAGCCATGTACCCTACGCTTTGAGTTAAGTGCTATAGGGAGAAAAAGAGGATTCATCAGCATGGCCTCTCCCTACCACATTTTCCAGCTTTTTTGTTAGAACAGGATCTCTTGCAAGCACATCCACAAAAATCAAACAGCTCTGTTTTTGCACAACTGTTCAGCTGAGTTCTACAATCTCCACACACATTCTTCACTTCTTTTTCAGCCAGTTTACTGAGGTTGATAGCACTTCACAAAATAATTTTGGTCACTTCTGTTTTCTTGGCAAATAATTTACAAATCTAGAGGAAAAGAAGTGCTTGGTTTAAATGGCATACCAGAAGTTTAAGCAGCTGAATGCCTAGAGTTCAAAGGCAGCATCTGTTTGTAATAAAAAGAAGGTGCAAGGCAAAATCAGTTCACGTTTATCACATCATGCAGAACCTAGGAATTAAGCCTAAGGAAAAGTCACACACCTAACCTCTGAAGTAATTCGGAAAGAAGGAAAAAGGCAGATCAGTAGGAAAAGCAAAGAACATTTTCCTGTGTGACCAGCCAGGTGCTCAGTTAATACTGCATTATATATTACTTCATGTTCTTCCAGCACTTGCCCAGCTACAGTGACATCTAAGGGTGTCTATGCTAATGCCGAGGAAGAAATCCTTTCACATACATACTTGTACAGCTGAAATTTTAAAACCCCTGCAGCTTGCAGGAAAATAAGGGAACTACTATACTTTTATCGTATAACTTGCATGTTCCTGTAAGAACCCTTTCCTACACCATTGTCTCTGTGACTGAACACTGATGTTATCATCTGAAGCAAACAGTACATAATACTTCGACAATTTTGTGGTGTGATATGATTTACTGTGTTTTGAGCTTCTTACTTCCTGCCCCCACCCCAATCCTACCCCTCGCCAATACATAAAACAGGCTGTGTTTTTTATCATGTTATAATATAATATGCAGAGTCCACAGTCTTGGCTAAACAAAACACCAGTTAAAATCATTATCTTCTTCAAGAAGAATCAGGTCTCTCATATATACCTTCTGAGAATGACTGTTACTTACAGTGCTTATTAGAACACAATTAAACTACAAATAGCAATCCAGTAAAAGCTAGTATTTTCTCTCTACATCATGGTGCCAACTCTCAAATATATCGGAAAATAACTGTAATAAAAATCAGATTCTTTTATTCAGCACAATTGTATGCCACTTTTAGTAGATAAAGAAGAGCACTAGGACTGTAAAAGTGCTCTCTTTATGCAAATAAACATGTAGGTACTTACAATCTTTGGAGATTGCAGGTATTCTCTCATTTTAGAGTTACAATGTGATATCACAAAATTATATCTACTTAAGCAAAATGTAGTTACTACTCTTGAACTTGTAGCCATCTCCCCACTACCACAAAAATACCTTAAATATGTTCCTTTAACTGACACTCTCACTTTTCAAGTGTTCCAGTAAATAATAGCTATTTGTGTCAGCCAGCACATATTTAAGGGGCAGGTAAGAATTTCATGCACCTCTCTACCAATCTTCCACACAAATTCTGAGCAGTCTTCTGCTGAGAGCCCTCCTAGCTGACAAGTAGCACTTTAACTCCTCCTGGCAAAGTGCCTTTGGCTTCTGCTCCCCTACAAGGAACCCAAGTGTTTCCTCTTCCCATTTCCTGGGAAGAAGAATTTTCTTTCTCCTGGGCAAAGTTCTCTTCAGTAACATCCTGATGTTTTGATATGACCTTAATCAGTTTCTTTAAGAAAACTGCAACTTATTTGTCACCAGATATAAATGCTACACAGTAGACAAGTACTTATCCAAGGGACTTTCCCTGTGACCAGAAAGGCATCAAATTTTACTGTGAGCTGTGTATTCTACTTCTTTGAAAATTCAGTCCTATACGCCAGTTAAAGAAATTTAAAACTTCACATTCAAAATCAATGTTGTATTCTGACACATTTACTCAGGGAATCTTTATCAGATGAAATTCATGTCTGTACACACACACATTTTCCAGTAACATGACACCCGTAAAAAACAAATGGTGCAAAGCAGGCCAGACTTATACAATATCAAAGGACATTTAAGCAGAGTCTAAAAGCTGTTTGCTGAAAGCTTTCACAATAGAACTGTAATAACTGAGATTTGCATATATTAGCAAAATCTGTCTATCTGAACTGTCCTGTAACAGATGAAAATGTTCCACTTAGGAGACTGACTAAAGCTATCATTAAAGATAAGTTAGTACAATGAACAACAGGTTTCTTCTGTTCCTTGTCTTACTCAAATGCTTCCTTCACTTGTTTTTGGAAACCTGTCAGTCGTTATTTAGCACAACATTCAAGATTACTTACAATTTGTTTTTACCCTTAAAACAAGTCTTTTTAAAAACAAGGATAGACTCAAACAGTGTTTGCCCTAAGAAAGGACAGTTTGCACAGTGAAAAACAATGTTTTTTTTAGTTTTGAGGCTAAAGGCATAAGAAGAGGCTCAAGGCATTAAAAGAAACCAGTCACTTGAAACTGCAATAATTGTTAACAAGCTATATCAGTTAACAATTCCCGTTAACAGGAATGTTACTAAACCTCTATTGCTAAAATCATTTAACAACAGGTTAAATTAACAGTTTTTAAAGATCAGCATAGGCATGTCTGTTACTGCCTCAGAGAAAGCAGACAGCCTAGGTAAATGTGAGATAATGTGTTGGTAGGAAGCAATCACTGTTTCCTAGGGTTTAACAAAAAACAGGATTATCACAGTTGTACTTATGCAAACTGTGTTGTCTCAGTAGATGGCTAAAACACAAGATATCCAAATACTCAATCTGGAAATACAGCTACATTTCCAGTTTTCTTTCTAAAAAGGTTTTCAGACACGTGACTTCCATTAGAAATACACAGAACTCTGATTAAAGGAGGTGCAAAGTAACCCCTCCAGGGATTTAAGAAAGAAAACACTTCTTTTACACCAGTCTTGCCACTACATTCATGTAAAACAAGAAATATCCAGTTAGAAGAAAACATAGTGCTCTTAAATTAAAAGAGGCACAAAAGAGATTTTAGGAGCTAAAACTGTTGCTACTTAAGCAGTGTCAGAGGACTCTGTTCCTCTTGCCATTCCCAGACCTCTGTGAGAAGACAGGTACCTCATCCACTTCAAATGAAAGGTCCAACTGCAATGGAGTGAGGTATAACTCCTGCTTTTGTGAGCTCAGCAACAGGAGGAGTCAGAAAAAAGATACTTACACAGAAAGATAGTTACGACTATGGGGAAGGATAGTTATGACAATGAAGACCTATGTCCTTTTCAAGGAGACAGACTGTATGCAAATGTACTTCTTTGTCCTAGGAAAAATTCTAGTGTGAAAATGCACTAGACCAAGAAACTATATGCATACACCTGTGCAGATCCATCCAGCTGACTTTCTCCAACCTGCCTTGCACCTTACACAGCAAGAGAACAGAGGTCTCAAAGATACTGCATTTCTACCAGTTTTCTACAATGGGCAATGAACAGATGTGGGAACCCTATTAGCTTCTCTAATGGGGAAAGCAGGAAGAAACCACATGAAACACCTCTCATCAGACACTACAGACCTCATAGAGGTGCATATCTGTGGCATTAATCTTGAGGAAGCCTGCTTTCCTTAGTATCACTATTTGCTCTTAAACTGTTGATGCTCTTTTTTTCCTACAAACCGGGAGCACTGAAGTTGAGCAGTGGTTATCTGCAGGCACACGAGCTGCAGAAAACAGTCTTCTATCAAACCTGCTACCTAGCTGGTTTCAACTTCCCACAGAGATGCAGCAGGACACTAGCCTATGCAACTCTTTTCTAGACAAAGAATAGTAGCATGGTACTCCATTCCTACTCCTGTGTAATGAAAATAATAGAATATTTTATTGCCACAAACAGTTCAAACTCTTGAGCTTTGTTACCTGACTAAAGCTACTTTTCAAATATATGTTATTTAAATTTGTCTGGAGACTCATAAGAGAGAAAAAAAAAAAAAGAAAAAGGAAAAGAAAAAAAACAAACAATGTAAACAAAAAGTAAAAGCAAAAACTACCCCTGTGCTAGAGAAAAAGGAGGCAACCAACAAATATAGGAATCACAGCAACTCAATATAAAAACCTAAGAACTGACAAGAGAAAACAGGAACTAAAATGTGGTTTGTTCTTCAATTAAAGCAACAAAGCAAATAAAAATAAAACCATCCCTCAAAATATAAGGCAAACACAGAGCTAAATCTTTTCCCATTCAAAGCTCATGCTTTCTCCATGCATTAGTCATACCTCTAATTCAAATTCCTGAGAGCGCACCTAAACATTTGCTTTTTCAACTACCTGCTTCTAACTGCTTGTTAAAGGTGGAATGCCAGCCTCCTAAGTCTTTCTTGTTTGTGCCTAAGTAACTGCAATCCAGTCAAACTTACATGAAGAAAAGTTTCATACCTTTTTCTTATTTAACAAAAAAGGATTCTAACACTTGCATTTAGAATATACCCACTTCTGCTTTGACTAATGTTTTTTCTATCATAGACACAAATTGAAATACTGAAAATTCCATCTTTAAATATTAAAAAAAACCCACCATTTTTACAGGGAGAGTGTTCAAACACTGGGACAGGTTGTCTAGAGAGGTTGTAGAGTATCCATCCTTGGAGATGTTCTATGAGTCAGGGCGGTTAAGTAGATGACTGCATAGGTGTCTTCCAACCTCAATTATTCTGTGATAGAGAAAAATGAAAGCACATACCAGAAAGGAAAGGAGATACTGAAATAGATGCAGCTGCACACACAAAAACTCCACTGTTTCAGAATGAGGAAAGACCAGTGGTAGAATACAAAGTATTTTGCAACCATCTGGTGCTTTCTGTCTTTGTTGTTGTTCCCTGTGAGGAGTTCATCACTGATGTATAAGATAAGCAGACTTACTTTCTGCAGTGTAAGCTATATAAATAAAAATCAAATAAGAGTAGGGGAAAAGCAAAAAGGGTTGGAAGAAAATAAAAGTGTTTGTAAAAACTCTAATTCTTTCTAGTGGTAAATGTGTGTAATTGCGGTCATCAGCTGTTCAAAGTTCTTTTCCACTGTCCTGTTTCATGTATGTTTCTACACTCCAACATAAATCCTTTTTTGTTGTTGTTTTCAAGGCTTATAAAGTATGAGAAATTAAGTACTCACCACAGAAAAAAATTATTTAAAATTGGTGAAAAAAGTTCAAGCTGAGTTGGTGAAAATTTTAATGCAACAAGTTTCTGAACTAAAGCACT
Source organism: Falco biarmicus (assembly GCF_023638135.1). Classification (NCBI taxonomy): domain Eukaryota; kingdom Metazoa; phylum Chordata; class Aves; order Falconiformes; family Falconidae; genus Falco; species Falco biarmicus. The sequence goes on from NC_079311.1 coordinate 10,531,094, forward strand.
TGATTTCATGCTTACTGAGTGTTCTCCTTAGTTTCTGTGTGATTTTGAAGAATTTGCAGCTTTTACACTGGTCTCCCACTCTATAAGGACCACTTCTAATAACCACCTTCCTAATAAGTGAATTGTCTTATGTTAAAGGCTGACACAGAACTTAGGGGTGATCAAAGTAATTTCTCTTTTTTAACAGATTTGTGTTTAAACTTAACATTCAAAACTTTTTAGGTAAGTAGTCTAAGAGGTAACTGACTCTCACTTTGGTTAATCAAAGTAGCCCTTAATAATAACCACAAATAATGAAACATCAGGAAAACTGTCTTCCTTGGGAAGACTGCAAGGTAGGAGTAACTTTAGGTGATCTTTCCTTGTACGAAGTAAAAAGAGGTACCATGTGCATGTTGCTAAAATCCAGTACATCACTTACATAATAAACACAAGGTAACTTAGAGTAGCAAAGGCCACATGTAAAGCTCATGCAGTTGACAGCATGAGACCTGGGATGGAGATGACCAGAAATCATTCCATCCTTCCACCTCCTTTTATTTTTCTAAGATCAGCTAGGTTACTCAAGTACTTCAATCTCAATTTACCATCTGTTAATGGCATCCACATGAATGCCTTTGGGAAAATGATAGTGATAATGTCAGATTCAGTTGTCCTGGAAATGTCCTTCAGTTCCACACTAAATGAGAAGCTGTGAAAACTAAGCCATAGTACTAGCAAGTTTAAAAGGCAGAACAATATAAGACCTCTATAGTCTAACAGAAGGAAAATTTAGGCTTTACAAACATCTGTCACTCCCTGAAGTTCGTTTTTAATGGCTTCTCAGAAAAACTTAGTTCTCTCACTAATCAGAAAATCATTCTTTAAAAAGCCATTAAGAGAAAAGGGGGATAATTTGGGCTTAGTTAATTTCAAACTCTGATGGCTGTGTGCAGGGTAGGTTTGTGTACAGTTGTATGAATACCTAAATATTCTGGGGAGCTGGAGGAACACAGGTCTGCTTGAAATTAAAGATCTTGAGAAGAGGCTATTTAAACCAGGATGGGCAACACAGTGAGGGGTGTTACAAAACAGAAAAGACTTTGAATAATCATATTCTCAGCTTGAAGTATAGGATATAAATTTGTCATGACCTGCCAAAAGTATCATGTGGTCTCCCCTCTATTCTTTATAGGTAATATGAAAGAGCTTAGCAGTAACAGAAAAGCATGGAAGCTATTGAGATCTGTAGGAATTCAGTGCTATCTAATGGGATGTTACATGTACAGATGAGTAAACCTCTTCATAAACCTCTGATTAAAACTTTTCTGCTTTCCTTTCTTTTAAATCCAGTTAGAAAAAAACTTAATCCTAAACTCTCTGTTCCCTCAGCCACCCAACACAAATTTTATGTTTGACCTGAGAAACATGCTGGCTAGCTAGTGAGGAATTTTCAGTGAGTTATGAGCACAATTAAAAGCTCATCTTGAATACTGTGATAACTTTCAGTTTTATGATTGCTATATCATAAAGATATATAAGACCTATCATTACCTATAATATCTGAGCCATAAACACTTCTGTATATGCAAACTGATGAGTTTAGAGCCTCGTAGTTCTTAACTGATCTGGTTGGAAAATAAAACATGGGGGATCCAAGTATGAGATAGCAGCTACAGAATACTTTAGTTAAATTTCTAACTTTTTGGTTCAGGATGAGGATGTCTTAGGGGAATTAAATCTCAGGAATGACTAGAAGGTAGTGAGTGTACACAGTAGAAAAAGGAGGTCAGTAAAAAATACTAAAAATTAAGATAGCGAAAACATTCTTGGTAAGAGCCATAAGTGTAGTATTTCACCATAACTGTAACAGACGAAGTGGCAATTGTTCTTGTCACTCACTTCTTCAACCTTTCTTTTCTGTATATGTCAGAATAGAAACCTTTATTTGACCAATGCAATTGTGCCTCACATAAAGTAAAGAAGCTGTGCTCTTCACCTGACAAAAGGATGCTTCTAACTGGGTCTGTCAAAACCCTCCATCTTGAGGGTAGCTGTTGTTGAGAGCTAGCAGTTCAGGGCACACAAAAGACATATGCCACTTCAGTCTCATCCTGCCTTAAATTATAACTAGTAGAGCCAGTTGCTGTGTGTCATATTCATTCCTTCCCACCAGCTGCAAGTGATTAATTCCTTCTGGAAAGAGAACACTCTGTAGATGCAGCTTCAAACGTTTTGTCATAGACATTGCAGACACTGTTCCTTTACCAAGGACCTTGTAAGAATACTGAGAGGGCATTTACTGGCACACTTCTACTCTCCTCCAATGACTTTGCAAAAATTGAAGTAAAGACAACACAAGCACCTTTATAATGTGATCAGTTTCAATGGCATCGTTTAGAAACATTTCTCTTGCTATCCCTTCCCTGACTTCACTGTGCTGTCTACTGAACAGAAGGAAATTTTTTCAGAAATGGACATTACTGATTAGAACAGGTGAGTGCCAGTGATCCGTTGCATCAGTTGTATCTTTCAACAACTTTGTTGAAAGATACAGTGTATCTCTGGTTTATAGCATCATAGGAGGCAATCTTGTTCTCCCCTCCTTGTTGTTCTTAAGCTTCTGGGGAGACCTACAGCAGTTGACAGATACCTCTATTTGGCCACATAAATTCTCTTACGCCTGCCAGAACCAGGCACCCATAAGGCCTGACTTAATTTGTCATGAACTTCCTACAACAGAGAAATCAGTCTTGAGATGGATTCCATCCTAAGTAGAGTGGAAATCAGAGTACAAAACCCCCTATTTTTGCATGCCATGCTGCTAACAAGTGTCAGGGATATCAAAAGGAAAACAAATTTTCTATCCCTCGTTGGAAGCTTAAACTTTGGTTAATCTACTGCCTACCTTTAGGCAGCAGATTGAGACTCATTGCAGAGAATCAGACTAAGAATAGACAGGGTTAGTTAACAGAGGAATTAGGATGACTCACACACTGCACAGATTTCTCATCAAATACTCCAAGAATCTTATTCTGACACTGAATCTCTTGGGTGGATGGTGGCATGGGTATTCTTTCTTGAGAGCAAGAAGAACATGACTGACTAGCTGCTACTGAGATACAGCAATGAAGGAGGATCCCACCTGAAACTTCAGTTCAAAGAAACTGAAACTTAAGAAAATAGTCTTTTGTTCTGAACAGCCTGCACTAATAAGAAGCAGGTGACACAGAAGGATGCACAAATGTTTAAAATTAATCTTGTAGGTTTCAACTTCAGTTACTCTATCAAATCTGGACATCTTTCCTTGCCCAAATGTACTACCTAGGCCAAATACCAGTGGTCCATTAATTGATCTCTTAAAGTGCATTTTAACACAAAACTAATGTAATACATCCTTTGTACACCAGGCACTAAAGGAAAGCTGATGGGTGGAAGTGAATTATGCACTTCTGAAATACCATCCATAGAATAAGCTGAAATAGACCCAGAAACAGTATAGAACTGTAAACCATTCTGACCAATTAAGTGTATTAACATGCCACTTTTTTCCTTCCTAAGTGCTCTTTGATGCAGAGGAGGTCATACCTTTTGCAGAAGTGGCAGCAAAGATTTCTATAACTGAAACAATGGAAAGAGCTTAGTGAGGCTGTTGGGAACAAGCAGAGACCACTAAATCAGTAGCAACTGTTAGCATGGATGCAGCTCCAGAGGCAAACATGGCTCAGAAACCTACTGTCGGTTTTGACAGCCTGATGGTAACATCAGAGGAAAACCAGTAAGTAGTGAGGACCTAAGCAAGTATTTTGTATAAACTGCATGAAAAGAGGAAACATGACAGAATGCCTGGAATAAATCAATTTGATGCTGACCAGATCTAAGAGTTGTTTGACATCAAATTATGCTGCCTACAGGCAACATCTACAGAACACCAGTAATGCTCTTCCTGGTGTGTATAAGTGAGACTGAAGGTCTTCACAGGAATAAGGCAGAACTAAATTTCCATTTCTCCTTTCTTGCTCAAGTGGTTGAATTTACAAGCAAATATACAGGGATGGGTTAGAAGCTTGTCAAAGTTAAGCAGTGTTTCAGGAAGCTGCTGCTGCTAAGCATGTATTCTTGACAACAAACTGGTCTGCTAAATATTCAAATTAGAATGTGGCTTCCATTTGATCAAATGAAGTGGAATCACTTCTTGAGTGACTGAAACTTTGACTTACCTCATTTCAGCTGTTTGGGATAGAAAGATGCCTCAGTCCTAGGCAGTACAAATTAAGTGTAAACAATTTGTAACACTGGTGACAAAACCACCTTTGACTTACTGTAGGAATTCATAACTGCAGAGGAGATGTTAAGGTATCATCCTTGACTAGCTGCTGCAACAGGTGGTGCCAGGTATGGTCAGAGAGAACTTGCATTCAGGACTGTTCAGAACTATGCTCCTTTAAGCATATAAGGTAGTACTTTATGACTGCTTTTTCTGACCATAACACATTCCCTTTGAAGAACACAGATGCTACATGGCATCCCTACCTCTGGAATAGCTATCTTCTTCTAAAATCATGTGCTACATGTTCTTTGAGGATTTGACTTATAGTGTTCTTCACTGCTGGATTAAAGGATAGGAAAATTAAAGAAATTAAAATTTCAAAGACGATTGGATTTAACCCTTTTGGTGTTCACTGCTTAACGAGCATAAAGCAAAATCATACATTCCTGTTTTGAGATACCCACAAAATTGCTTATTATGGCACTGTCACATGCCAGTCCAAGACCGGAGCATGGTTCTGCTTGGATTCTCGAGAACAAAACCAAGACTCAAAAACAGAGTCAAGAGCCCAGGAACTTTATTTGCCCAACAACAGGTTTGCAAATGCAAAGGAGAGAAAAAGAAAGAAAGAGAAAGGAAGGAAAGAACAAAAGAGTTCACAGCAATAGCTACCACCCCGGAGCTGCAGCATCCCAACAGTCCTATTCATGTCTAGTTGTGGTGGGGGAACATTCTGTGCAATGTTACTTGGTTCCATTATTTTATAGGGTTGTCACAAGCTGTTGTGCTTAACCACACCTTCCACCCAGCAGTGGTGTGTGTGCCCAATACTGTCAGGTGGTCCTCAGAGGTCTCCAGGCCTCTCGACACCCCCCACACACACACCCCGCTCTGACCCCAGGTCTGGGTGCATGCACAGGGGTTTGATTAAGTTTTGCAGAATTAGCTACCCCCTCATTGCTTCATGGTGTCAGTCGGTAGGTTTCCTGCCTTAACAATGTTGTGATAAACATTTTTGTGGTGATAGTGTTGGCTTCCTGCCATAGATAAACATTTGCTGTGATGAAGTGATTTTCCTCCATAGCAATGTTGAGATTGTGGTGATGATAGTTCGCACCACTGCATCTCTTACACTATCCGATGCATCAACATTGTTATCTTAGGGATTGTTCTCCACGGTGCAATGAATAGAGGCAGAGAAAGGAGGAAGGGAAAGAGATAGTGTGCATCAAAGTAGTTATGATTTTGAGGGTTCAGGAGAAGAAGAAAGAAGAAATTGGTTTACAGGGGCAATTACAAGATGAGCATTTGCAAGGGCAACTAGCATGTACCATAAGAAAAATTAAAGCAATAGTTAGCACAATTAAGACTGCACAACAAAGTCGCACAAGCACACACATATGATCCACTATGGCTGCATGAATGCTCATAGCACAGTATCTATAGGAGGCTGGATTAAAACCAGTTGCACACAAGAGGCTGGCATGCATTAACTTGTTCTTGATCTCTTCCAGGATGGCATGCAGTCATTTAGCAGCTACCTGTACCTTTCTTTTAGCAAGAGTAAACCTTGTTACTGCTTTCAGCTAAATTTACAGAAGCTCTGGAGGGGTTTGAAGCTACTTCCACAGAGCAGAGATAAAAACCAAGAACGTCACTGCAGATGTCTGGACTTTTATTTCAACCAAGCTCCACCAGGGAGCGCACCAGATCGCCACGGTGAAAGTAAAAGGAGTTGGGCAGAGCATGGGGGAATCTCCCAGCTTCAGCAAGAGATTCCCCTGGCCGGGAACTGTATAAGGATTTCAAACACTCTCAAAGTTCAAGCTTATTGATTCAAGCTTAACTAGAACAGGTATAAATTTCAGGAGTTCCCAATTCAGCCTGTATATACATTGCATTTGGACAGTGGAGTGGCTGACACTTACTCTTTGCTTGCTAATGAAGGGTTTTCCACATTTAGCATAAGTTATAATTTCTGCCTCCCCCCCCCCCGACAAAAATCTATTTTGATGCATTAAATAAATTTGTCAGAAGTAAACTGAATACAATGCCTTTGACATAAATGCCACTGTTGTGACGGAGTTGTGCTCTAAACTCTTAAATAAAATCTTTAATGTCCAACACTTTTATATCATATACATACCTTTTCTAATCAAGCAGGGTGGACACGTAGAGATTTCTGTACATGCACTAGCTCATCTGTATCTTGAACACATTTACACTAGGCTGTAAATCTGCAGTTTATACACAAGATACTTAAATGTTCTTCTATTGGGAGGTATTGGTCAAAGAGGAAAAAATGTAGATGGCGCTTTCAGTGTCAACTCACTTCTTACAAGCTGACTAGTAGTATGAATGCAGTTTGCTGTACCTTCTGATCTTGGAGAATGGACATTTGCTTGGGCAAATATCTCCTATTTGCCTCCCCAAACCCTAGCTTGACTGATCCAAGGAGGTAGACAGGAATCTTCAAGATGGCAAGGAGAAGCAGAAGCAGCTGTGGCTGGAATGGAATAGGGAGCAGCCTGGAAGAAACAAAGACCTGGAATCTGCCCAGGCAGAGGTACATCACCAAGCAGTACAACTTGATACTACCCTAAAGTATAAATGCTGCTGAACTCATACCATGACTCTGCTGTGCAGAACACTAAGTACTGTGTTTGTGGTTTCCTAAACCTCTTTACAGCATATAGAGTCTTCAGTTCTGGCAGTAGTTTGTAATATTATCCAGTTCTTGATGGACATCCGTCTTGGCCTGATATGTGGCATCCATAGTTTCCCAGCTGACATCCAAGAACCAGTGCATCAGGTTAAAGACCACACTGAAGATGTCCATGCCTCCTCTGCTGCCACATTTTCCAAGAATCCTTCTAGCAATTATATCTGCCAGAGTAGAGACAGAACAGACAGAGCTAAGCAGTATCCGGATGTCCTACTGGACTACCTAATTCATAATATTCCCTTTAGAAAGCATTTAAGATCCTTCAATCCTTCTGACAAATCTTTGGAGGAGGAGGAGGAAGAAAGCTAGCTAACTTCAACAGCATTTTGGACTATCATGATAATGTAAAATATTAATCATGCTCCTTCTCTGTAGAGTGTTAAGAATAGTCAGAAAAGCTAAATATAAAATGTTGCTCTCTTAGATTATATAAAAGTGACTGGTTCATGACTGGTTCAGTACACCTAGAATTTATCTAGAAGATAAATCAATGTTTTTGTATAAGGCTTGCTTTTCATGCCTGCAGCCTTTAACTCTTACACTCTGCAAGCAGTACCCCTTGTAGTCACTCATTAAGCTGCAGGTACCTGTATGATAACAGCATTCACATAAAGTTAAAAAGGTAGGAGGGAAGAGTTTGACTACTGTACTTCAGCGTAGAGTGCACTAGTGCGTGTAGTTCAAGGAAGATCACATATGCAGTTTTTACATTTTTTTTTTCTTCTGTACCAAAGCTCTTTCAGCACAGAGAGGTTTTATGTATGACACCTGTTTATATCCTGCATAGCTAACCAGGCTAAACACCTGCTGTCAGTCAACACAACACTAAGCACCCAAAATGAGATTAGTCTAACTGGTCTGTTGCAAATGACTTACTTATCCTTTGGAACAGATGCCCTGACTTACCTTAAAACACACTAATTTTAAAATGTTCTAGACAACAGTCTTGCTTGAGAGCAAATATCCATTGCATTCTCCAATGACTGCCTGCAACAGCAGCTCTAGTTTATCTTGAGGCAAGTCTGTAGATCTTCAAAAATGCACCCAGGCTTCTGCTGGCTCTCGGGTTAACAGGATGACTATCTCTAGTCAACTCATAATGTGTCCTCATTGTCACTGTTCAATAAACTGGCAGCCTTAGGCTATTTTCCCCATTTTATTACTTTGGTTTATATCAAACACATTCACTGGTAACAATACCAGTCCTTCCCCCTCCCCATCCCCAACACCAAGATCATAACTGGGGGAAAAGTCATTAAAACTTGTGGCAGAAAAGAAAACAATGTTTGTACCTCTGCTTTCCCTCTTACTTCCAGTTGCAGCTGGGTTAGCAATGTCTGTATGAACTTATAATTCTCTTTACTTCTCCTCATTTATTTTCTTCAGAGTCTCCTGTAAACTTCCTTAACAAAGAGAACTCTTTGTATGGTACAGTTTATTTAACACTTGCACTATAAAGGGGAATATAGCCATTTGACTGCTGAAATATTGTTGCAGTAAGAATAGTGTGCACCTGTATGTCCTATACCACATTGTGGGAGATGTCTGCATCTTCCCTCTGTAAGAAGTATGGCTTTCACAGAATAAAGGCTGAGTCAAAACACTAGCAGGTCTGCCTATTGTCTCTTTTTGGTTTTCTTTTTAAAAGAGCATTTCATTGTCAACTGAAGTTATCTTTCATTCCACTGTTTGAACCTTGGTCCATTTCTGATTTCTTCTCACTTGTCACTTTGTGCTGTTTGACCTTATCTTTTATGCCTTTTGAAACAACATGGTTAATGGGATGCATTTCAGTTAACACTTCTGTTATGCTGCCACAGACTCAATGCCTGTCTTCTGCAAAGTCAGTCATACCTCTGAATGTAGGAGCCTCATAGGATTGCCTGGTACAAAGTACATCTATGCTGAGAACAACTATTTTCACAAACATCCATCCATAATGGATTATGTTATGTTCCACTTCCAGCTTCAAACAGAAGCTATTCTAGCGGAGCACAGAAATGTTAACTTTGCTGTTTTAAGAGGCTGCTGACTGCTTAAACAGAAACCCTTCTCAGTCAACTTCTGTGCAATCACTAGCTGTCAAAAAGGCTCAGCTGTGCTCCCTGCCTTGCCCTATATTGTTCCCATGTGCATGTATACATATAAAGTCCCTGAAAATAAATTATGGTTCTAAAATAAAAACAAGTTCTGATCCTGAGACAAAGAATAGTAATAATATCCAACATGTATGTGCTATGACTAATCCTATGACTGAACACAAAACCCCTTCCCTAAGTGTGGCTTTTTCTCTTTTGCAGTCACTGTCTTTATGGCAGTGTTCATAGCTAGTACATGTCTAAAGAACACTGAAAAAACCAAACACTTTACTGTCGTGAAAACTACACACAGAATGCTTCTGTTAGAATGCTTCTGTTAACTGAAATGATGTCTTGGAAATGGTTGGCATTCATCCTTGTCCTATTCTTTTAAATGCAGTGTATCCATGAAAATATTATCATCTACTGATAACTACATGGAAGCGTCCATTTCTGCAATAAAGAACTACAGAAATTCAATGTCATAATTTTTTCTTGGAAAAAAAAAGAGGAATTTTTGTTTTACATAAATGTGCTCCAGTGTTAATGTCTGTCCTTTTACTCAGATTTGTATTGTTACATAGTACAGCTGAGGGGGGAGAGGGAGGGAGATGACACACTCTTTAAATAATAGTGAATGTTGCACTGTCAGATAAAGGTTATGAAGTGTCACAATGTTGATTTATTCCTTCTATATGTATTCAAGCTGTTTTGTTTTTAATCAGAAGATTATCATCTTCCTGTAAACTCTTCTCTGTCATCTTCTGTGCAATCACTAGCTGACCTTCCCAAATCAGGAAAGCTAGGGGCAGAGGCACCAGTTTCATTTGTTGCAGAGATCAGCACTACAGATTATCACAAAACAGCAAGACAATGGAACCAACAAAAAACAACTGCCGAATTTGTATTGGGGTTTTGGTAGGTTGGGTTGGGTTGTTGGTTTTTTGTTGGTTGGTTTTTTGGCGGGGAGGGATGGCGTTGGTGAACTAAGGGATGCTGCCTCGTTTTTTGGCTTGCAAGCTTGATTGACCAAATATCTATTTTTAATACTTTTCAGTTTTGACCCTGTTATGCCTCACCTCTAAAATGAAGATAATACAATTTGAATGTGTTGAAAATCCTGGAAGCTAAACAGTTTAGTATTTCATGATACCCAGACTACTCTAACAAAGTATCATAAAGGAGTCTAATAGAATCAATTCTATTTTCAGAGAGAGGCTATAAAAGATGTAAAATAAATTGCTTTCCACAGACACCAAGTCCTTGAGCTCCTCATCCCAGACCACAGCTTCATCTGAAAAGAGAGCTCTGGATGCAGCTTTGTGCTCACCACTTCCTCAAGCAATTCTACATTTCCTTTTGGACACCTGAAGAAATTTTTTTCTACTGTAACCTGGAGTCTTTCAGAACACCTGTCTAGGTACTGCAGGAGACCCTGAAGAGATTCACTAAGCTTTGTCTAGCCTGAGGGGCAAGTTCAGAGATCGTTGTTGTTTAACCCCTGTGGCAACTAAGCACCACACAGTTGCTGGCTCACTAGTCCCTGGTCAGTAATCAGAAGGGTAAAAGTGAGAAAATGTGTGGGTTACAATGAAGACAATTTAATAGGTAAAGCAAAAGCCGAGCATGCAAGCAAAGCAAAACAAAGAATTCATTCACCACTTCCCATGAGCAGGCAGGTGTTCAGCCATCTCCTGTTCCATTTCCATTTCCAGAGTTCCATTTCCATCAGGAAAGAAAGGCTCCAGGTCACAATTTCTTGGGAAGATAAATGTCATAACTGAGTGTCCTATCTTCCTTCTTCTGCCTCCAGCTTTTGTTGCTGAGCATGACATCATATGGTCTGGAATATCCTGTTGGTTAGTTGGGGTCAGCTGTCCTGGCTGTGTCCCCTCCCAGCATCTTGTGCACCCCCATCTGCTTGCTGGTGGGGTGAGAAGCAGAAAAAGGCCTTGACACTGTAGAAGTACTGCTCATTGGTAACTAAAACATCCCTGTGTTATCAGCACTGTTTCCAGCATAAATCCAAAACAGACCCCATGCTAGCTAGATTCCCAGCCAAACTCTATCCCAGCCAAAACCAGTACAGAGAACCAGCATTTTTAACAGCATGGGTTCATGGAGCAGGAAGTGGCTGAGAGTGCCTTTCTGCAAGGGTGCAAAGGCCAGGGGTGACTCCATTCCTACCAGCTTCATACAAATCTCTTCAAAAACAGCTACAGCCATGTTGATGTACTCTGGAAACCTCTAGAAAGCAGCAGTGTACTTCTTTAAAACTACCAGCTGTTCAGAAACAGTCAATTATCAGTATCAATATATAAGACCTGGAGTGTGTCTTTGGACAGATTGGAGTGTAAAAAGTTGGATTTCTGGTTGCTGCAGATGGATTAGTGTTATGGCTTGCACCTTCTGGCTCTAACTGGCAGGAAAGGCCAAATTCAGAGAGAAACAAACAGATTTTATTTTTTCAATCGAGAAACAACAATCCAATCTTTTCTTTTGTTGATGTTTTATAAGTAACATTTATTCCATTTGTGAACATCTCCTTCTTCTTTAAATCTGATATCTATCCATGAATACTGTTTTGAAATGTGCAGTACCTTAACAGCATTACAGATTATGGTACTTTCAATTGATCCATCTTATTCTCAGGAGCAAATCAACACCACCAAAGTTCAAATACTTGCTTACATTTAGTGAAATAGTAGCTACTGCTAGAGACCTATAGAATTCTCAGTCTTTACTAAAGGGAATAGTTAAAGTTCACATTGTCAGGCACATGTATGTTAATTCTAACACCTAAACTCCTTATGTGTTCTTTGTTTACAGCTGCTTCCATGTGTCTAAACAGTGCCAAAGGCAGTAGTGACAGCTACACCTGGAAGCCATCACATCACGTACAAAATATGAAGTCAAAATTTCATCCCAAGGACAGTCAAAGTCCAGAATTCATAATGAATGGAAGAAGAGAGCAGAATTGCTCCAAATAATGGGCTGGGGAAATGAAAAGTCAGATCTTCAAAAGCTCATAGCCTCCAATAATAAAAGAATAATTTTCTAAAAATACTTACTATTTAAATAGCTGCATTTGCAAAAGTTTGATTCAAACAATTCAGAATGTTTTTGGAATTTTATGGAAGACCACTCAAATACAGCAAAACACATTGGTCCATGAAGCACCAAAACATAATCCTGGGGAAATCAAGACTTGAGGCGAAAAATAAGCCTTTTTTTTTTTTTAAAGAGAAAGGAAAAGTAACACCCACCAAATGCTACAAAGCCCATTAAAATTAACCATTCCTTTGCACAGGTGTCTTGACAGAACACTAAGAAAAATGTAGCACATACTTTGTTCCACATATTCCTTCTTATAAGCAGCATGTTCCAAGTGACTCACAACTGTATTTCCCACAGCATTACTTAATCAAGCGTGTACTTGCAAATCTATAAATTCATTCTTTAAGACCAAGAACTAATGGCTTCAGTCCAACATGTCAGTATTCTGGATAAGGATATCCCCTTACATGGACAGTTTGGGGAGGAAGTGGAAGAAATTTGTGTGAATCAAAGTTTATGGAATATATGTATAGAAGATACACAGTATGACAGGGAAGGAGGATTTAGTAATCATGTTCTGGAGAGAAGCAGAACAGGAAGATTTCTGTCATAATATGTAGTATAGCCTTCAAAACAGTGAGGCGAGGGATTCAGTTAAACTGAATGGATCCTGGGAATTTCTGGCAGCTCTGCTAAGGACTCCAGAGTCCTCAGAGCGACTGGCTCACCTCTGTGGAGCTCTCACTATGCTCCATCCTCACTGGAGTTTTAGGGAATCAGCCAGCAGGATTAGACCTTAATATGAGATTTGCTGACTACTTCACCTATTGCATTTCTCACTAGCCTAGGAAACCATTTCTTCCATATCATAAGTACCAAGCTTCAAATTACAATGGCATAAAAAAAACTTTGCTCCTCATGTTGTAAATAGATAAACACTGGAGTAAAACAAATATGCTGAAGAATGAAGCTGTATTTTTCAGCAAGGGTAATTTGAATCAGCTCTATCTTCCTCAGTGGCCATGCATTAGTGGTGATTGTGGCACAGAGAAGTCTCTCCCCTTTCATACTCTTTGCAGATCCTTCATGGATTAAGCACATTTGGTGCTTAAACTCCATAAGGTCTCTAATAAAAACATTCTCCAGATGCTGGGTTAGGACAAAACCCTATAGAAGTGATACAGAAAATGGTGTAGGAACTTTTGAGTTCCTCTTCACTAGGACTTTATGCATTCATTTGTTGCAGGAGTTTATCCATTCATCTCCACTTTTAAAGAACACAAACGTCTTCCACTAATTCATCTTGGTAAAATAAATGCTTTAGGGATAATCTCTAAATCACTAGGACTGTGATTAGATTAGGAGTGTTTTATTTTAACCTAAGTGAATGACTTTGTTATGTGATTGTCAGTTAATTTATCTGCATAAAAAGGGTTAAAAATGCTCACACTTCAGCCTAAAATTAACTGCAAGTAACTAAAAAGGGGAAGTACCTTCACTCTTATCAAAGTGCTTTACTATAAAAGAGATACTAAAATGCAGAATGACTCTAGGTGGTGATTTCATGCGGCCTCAATATAGGTCCCCCTCTTATTGTTATTATCCCTCCCCCAGGTACAACAGTGTCTCCCTCCCGCTCCCTCATATCAGCTCATCCTCTTGTAGTATATCCATCACTCTAAAAGCTGGAAGGAGGCACAGCTTTCTGCTGACATCAATTAGGCACAAAGTAAGTCAGGTCTGCAAGCACAGTTTTCAAGAGAGTTAGTGGAGTAAAACTGGACAAGAAGGAGAGGAAATTCACTTTCAGCTCACCTAAATCATTGCATCTGAAATGCCCTCCTCACCCAGTTGCAACACATCCTCATGAAACTGCTCCCAGAAATGCCAGATAACTATGATGAGAGGCTGGCTAAATATTTTTGTTCTTTTTAGTTGTAAAAGTGTGGCTCACGAAAAAAATTCCACTATTAGACTTGTCCATACTGAAAAAAATTGCAATTGTACCCTCCCTACACCATGGATTTCCTGGGCTAACATCCACTGTTTTCCCTTTCCCAAGGCATCCTGATTTACTGATGTTCTAGTATTCTTTATTGACTTTGCTCAGTGGTGATCACTGGAAGTGGTGATCACTGGAAGAGGACAGAGGAAAAAGCTGGAGGAAGAAACCTCTGAAATTGCTACTGCAGGTCTGTGAGAAATCACCTCTTAGAGTGCTTCAGGCTTCAACATTGTGGTGAGAACTGACTTGGTGAATTGACGTAACCAGAAAGAAAGGACTGCTTTTTCTTCCCTTTAAGGTTTGGGTTCCTGTTAATATTCAGAACCGTCTTGTTTCAAATCTACTCCAGCAACAATCTGTCTATACAAACCTGCCTTTGGTGTCCTAACAGCAAGGAATTCCCGCCTGAGCTGTTGTGCTATTACAGTCAACTGTAGCTCTCACTTTCAAGAAATATTTTTGCTTTTCAGCTGGGAGGGGAGCAATCATGAACTCATCAACCAACAGCCAAGGAACAAATTCAATCAGTACTAAAGTGCCATTCTAACATATATGTGAGTGAAATTCATCCTTTTCACAGGTGATTGAGACAGGCAATTAGCTTAAAAAAGACATCAGAGGAAACCAGTGGAGAGCTTGATACCAGCTAGATCTAAGCATATCAGGGACTAATTGGGCCCAGCATGTTTAATAACTCCATTGACTTAACAGTGTGACATCAGAAATTAACTTGGTTCAGGGCCAAGAAAAGAGAAGGGCAGAAAGAAGGAAAAGGAAAAGATGTTCGGAAGTCATTAGAATAATTCAGTACATTATACAAGAACATTTTCACTGGCAAATCAAAAAGATTCCAATATTCTTAAGTGCAGTTCCATGAGCATCTAGACACATTGCATATGACAGTTTATAGGTCATATATAGAAGAAAGCTTTCAAAAGCAGATATGAAACCGATGACCAAGTTTAAAATGGGAATGTTGTGTAAAACAGCAGCCCATAATTCTATTAAAATTTCTTGCAATTACTTTCATGCCATGTCCTATTCCCATTTCATAGCCTATTAAAGGTATTTCCAACAATACACAAGTTTCACAGAAGTCTTTAGAAATATTTTGTTTCCCCAGAATTTCTTTTGTCATAGAAACCTGCAATGACTCTTGGGTTAACTTTGGTTTTTTTAATATAGATATGCCATTTATAAGATTAAAGTTTATAGATTATAGGTGCTTCTTGTATTTTTATTTAATTTAGAGCTACCACAATACACCAGGACAGAGAAGTTCTGGCACCTGGATCTCTGCATGAAGGAAGAGAAATACAGCAAAGGCAACTACCTCTGGCAAAACTTCATTCTTTTCTGTGTAAAGCAGCAAGGTTTAAAATTCTTGAACTGAAAGGCATACAGCAAAGATGGTAAGACGTTACATTTTTGTCGTCAGATTCTCCCATCTTTCACTTGGATGTACAGCAGCGACAACATCCTTTATTTCTCACTCATTAACAGACTGCAGTGTTTGCTCTATTTAGGACCAAAACATATGTTACTTATAGGCAAAATCCCTAGCAAATGCAAACAAAGTTTGGAGTTACACCACAGAAAATCTATTTCACTTTTCCCAGTGAAATATTGTAAAAAATATGCATTGAAGTACACTAATATGCATGCATTCAGATTTTTTAAAATTATTTCCTTGAATTCCAACTCTGTTCCCACCCCTTTTCAAAAGAATTAAAGACTCAAGTAAAAAAGAAACCTGATTTGTAATATTTTTAATACAAGCAAAAGACTAGAGAGAAGGATGGACTAACCCTGCAACAGTGAAGTACTAACACGGAAAGCAAAGAAACAAAATCCTCCAACTTGCTATAAAAGCACTTTCCTTGCAATAGTTTTCCAACCTCCTAGAAGAGTAACCTTATAAACATAACTTACAGTACTCTGCAATTACCTCATTTCAGTTTCTCCTGTCAAAGCATTATATACTCACTGGAGCTGTGAGTTCTGAAAAGCACTGAAAAAATAACTCAGTAGTCAGTAGGACACTTCTGAGGATTGAAAAGCTTGTTTGCAATTATGCTTCTTACAGGTGTTTGACCTATTCTTGTGGGACTGCCTTGCCTTGAGATATTTAGAAAGTTTTGTCCAGAGTTCTTCATATGTACCACTTAAGGCAGTTACTAATGATGTGTGGCACCTTGGATCCAATCCTGCTGAATCAGGCAGAAAAGATTTCAACAAAGACTCCTACATGCCAGGAGAGTGTGTACCTGTCATGCTGTGACACTTCTGCCTCTGCCTTAAAGCAGGTCACTTAAACACTTCTCCATTCATTTAATCCAGTGATTCAGTTATTGCTAAAATTATACATATGATTTTTTGCCCAAAACTGTATATACATCATTCACTAGAATATTTCCCATGTTCTAGTTCTAATAAAATAAAGAATCAAGAACTTCATTAGGAGGCTTATTTTTTAGTATTCAGATTGTAACGCTATCTGATATTAATGTTATGGAAATAACTGAACAGGAAGTGAAAGTCTAGCCTGAGTTACCCAGCTAGAGGTCTGTGGTATTTGTAAAGCCAAAATGCACAGCAGATTTCCCGAGTCACACCCTTCGTATAATATTCTGGATAAGCAGATTTCCCTGGTTAAATATTAAGGCAAAAAGCAAAACAGTGATGGACAAGACAATACTGTGCATATCACAAATACAGACAAAATGTAACTTATTTCAGTCTGTAAGGTAAGATTTTGCTTGTCTTTTCCTAAACATGTGCTTTCATTTCTGTTAGCAAAGATTCATCTAACTCTTTTTGGCTATGTATGGATTGTTCTGGACAGGTAACCTCCATTTACTGTTATTTACTGGTATTTAATACGCATTTAAAGATGTCATCTGCAACAAAGACCTTATTAACACTGTTCCAGATATACACAACTTACAAAGACACCAAAATGACTCTCTGAGCAAGTAGGACAGAGCCCCTAGGGCAGAAAAACTCTCTAACTCTGACCCTCGTATTCAACCCATAAGCCACAGACTTGCCTTATTAAAAGTTAAAATTACTTGGCATTGCTCCAATTCTTTTCTTGCCAGAAGGAGATACAGCTGGCATCAGCGGTGATACGCTGTGCACACAACTGTTGTCTTCCCAGGTCACAGGAGAAAGGGCTGCTGTTAAACTGGTATTAATCTGTACTTGGGCTGAGGCAGAGAACAGAGCCAGAGAAAAAATCCTCACTGCCCTGAAAGAGTTACAAACATACAGGCATTAACACAGACATACAGAGACTGACATATTAATAAAGATGCCAATAGATTGGACACTAATTTGAAGAAAGGAAGCCTCTCTCCAGCAAATATTCAGGCATGGATGGTCTCCAGTTATCTTATACTTTTGAGCCAGCCTAGCACAGAAACATTCAAGCCTGTCCCTGAAACTGAAGAAAGGAGTAGCACACATAAAAGAACTACTTCTCCTGTACTCAAGAGCTAAATGGAGCTCACTGTCTGCTTTTTAAAGCTTAAAATCAAATTAAGCTTAAAGAATAAAGGAAACACAACAGATGCAACTAAATGTGTGCTCTTTCTCTAAGCTAAATGTGCTAAATTATGGCCACTACACCACACATTATGAGAATGTATTGTATACAAAATACAGAGGTGATGAAGATATATGGAAGTACAGTGAGGCTGGAGTGTGAAGAGTGGAAAGTGGGAAGTAATCTCCAAAAGCACACTACATGCATTATGATGCACAAAAATCACAGAAGAAATGATCTAAAGTGCCAGCTATTCTAAATCTCCATGGCACTCTTGACTACAGTACAATTAATCTGATGTTCATTGATGGTGGATTGGATTCAAAGAACAAATGCAAGAAAAGCTTCGTTCAGGAAGGGAAATGCAAAATTCACCTGAGAATGAATCAGAGAAATAACCTATAAGAAAGAAACAGAAAATACAGGTGAAAAGGAAGCACTTGTAACACCAGCAGTGTTCTTTATTGTCCTCCAAACACACACAAACTGGAGAGGGTTCATTTCTGGTTTCGGAACCAGGCACTAGTTTTCCTAGTTTTCTGTATATCTCTAACATAACACAGTGCTTTACAGAAAAGCCTTTTTTTTTAATCTATTGGTTATAGAAACATCTGGTAATGAAAGAAAGAAAGAAAGGGAGGGAGGGAAGGAAGAAGGAAAGGAGTGGTGAAGGAGGCAAGGAGGAAGGGAGGAAGAGGAGAACAATGTAAGAGTAAAAGAAGGAAAGAATAAAGAGCCAGCATCAAGGAAAGAGTTGAGGGTCTTTTGCAAAGTGAAAGCACTTTATAAAGAATGCATTTCTGAAACCAAACTAGAGTGTCTACACAAGGAAATCTTGATTTCATCATGTAGAGGAACAATACCATTTGTAGTTGCGGAGAGTGAAAACCCATCCTATGCAAAGATATCACGCGTTGTCCCAGGCTTTTATAACTACTTTCATGACCTGCAAGTTTGGTGGGTCTTGAGCAGTCACCACACAGGAAGCAGGAAAGGCTGTTTCTACAGAATACACCTGGAAACCTATAGAAGAGGGAGAGCTTGCCCATCTATACAAAGCATGGGAAAAGCTATTTTATTAAGCATACCACTCAGAGTCCAGGAGAACATGTACTTCAGTGGAAAGGAAACCTTGTACAAGCACAGAATCTTAGAGAGCTCAGCTGCTCCAGTAAAATCAGAGAAAGTGCCCCATAGGTAAAAGCCCTGTTCCCTTCTCAAAAATGTGCCCAGAGTCTTCAAATAAATAATAAAAAAATTAAGATACAGGAGCCATGGAAAAACACCATTTGTTCTCTTTTAAGGACTGTGATTTAAAGTGAGTCATAGTTATTTTTTACTAAGGTTATAAAGCAAGACCGTGACTTCACTGTCTGCATATCAGGGGACAGACAGTAGCCTCTTCCACCCATTTCTGCCCCAGTCCAGGAAGCAGGGTTATAGACATCTTTTCTGTGCTGCCGTCACCACTAGGAGAAGGATTAGTTGGGGCTGGCAGACACACTGAGCTGTCCAGTGGACTCAGTCCCGCTGCTACACCCTCTGCACCTGGGGCACAGCAGTGTGTGGAGGAGAAGAGCTACTGACACCAGCAGTATGCATCCTACAGGCTCATTGGACCTCTGCTCAGCTGGTGCCTCTCTACAGCATGACATTTGGCAGAGACATAATGTACTCCTCCAGAGCACTCAGAGTGCGCTCCCTTCCTCACCCTCCTTTGGCTTTCAAGAGCCATTATGTAGCTTAAAGTGTTCTGTGCACGCAGCTTCCTTTACATCTGCTGGTGATGCAAAAACATCAACAACACAAAATCCTCTTTAATGTGGATTGCAGCAGCAGCAGCCAGCAACTCTTTCACCCTGTCAGAGCAAGGAGCATTTTGAAGATGCAAAACATTAGCAAAATAAAGCAGTTAGGGTGGGAGGGGGGTAGAAGAGGATAAAAAAGATCTTGATTGCCTCAAGGGCAAAGGTAAGCTGGGTTCACAGGAAAAACAAGCTGGTTAGTAGTAATGAAGGATTTTGAAATGCTGGGTATTAAATTCTCATGATAAAGCCATAGCTTAAACTTCTAATTAATTACAACCTTGTACATATATTTTGTGTATTCTTTCATCTTCTGAGCTATCCAGTGCTTTGCCCAGTGAGAAATGGGATACTGAATGATACATTA
This sequence comes from Falco biarmicus, assembly GCF_023638135.1. Classification (NCBI taxonomy): domain Eukaryota; kingdom Metazoa; phylum Chordata; class Aves; order Falconiformes; family Falconidae; genus Falco; species Falco biarmicus. The sequence continues at coordinate 10,550,927 of NC_079311.1, forward strand.
TTAATCTAGTCTCTCCTGACAAATCCTATGTTCCTGTCCTATGAAAAGAGGACAGTTTTCCTGAGAGAGCTGTGTCTGTAGAGAGGAAGTTGACATTTTCAAACCTCAGTAAAAGAGGAAAAAATAAGCATATAAAAATACCCTTGAAGTGAAGAATAAAAAGACACAACAAATGCTGCAAGTTAAAGATTTGGCAAGTGAAAACAGATATGGCATGTGAGAATAAGCAATATCAAGGAGTCTTCAGCTCATGAAGTCTGTAGGTGAATGCCAGATAACTTTCTGCTCCAAAGCAACAGAAACATACTAAATATGATGACATTGCAATCACTTCTTTAATTTTTTTTTTTTTTTTTTAAAAAAGTATTTCAACAGCTATTGCATTTTGAAATTGTGTTAGCTGGGCAACTTTATTCTTCAACACATGACAAGCAAAGCATACCAGATGTCTAGTAAGACTTTTGAAAGGTCAAGAGCAAATGACAAATTGTTTATGTTCCTATTCTTAACATCTGGAAATTATAGTTCCAGAAACACGACTATTAAAAGTAATTCTCTGTACCTTGAAAGGACTGCAATTTGATACACATCGGTGAGCAATTTCATAATTTACTCGAAGTCCTGTTCTTTTTTTTATACCTTTCAAATGATCTTCCACCTCCAGGTTGCTTCTGTGAGGCATATTTCTCACCACCTTAATACTGTAGCAGTAGTGACGTACCGGAGCCTCGTTTGCCCTGAATCACAGTCATGCCACATGAGGTTTTATCAAAACAGAGGTTATAGTCATGGAGCAGACCTCAGTGCTGTGAAACCTGCTGATAAAGGAAGCTGCCAGTCAAAGTAACAAGAGATACCACATAGACTCCTAAGGATGTCCTGTCACATAGCATTGACCTCACATTCAGTTGACCTATGGCCACATAAAACAGAGAGATGTCAGCATTTTTTGAGCTGTTGATTGATTTTGCCCTGCTTTCACCGGGAAATTTGTCACTGATTTCATTTTAACCACTGGACCAATAGCATCACAAATATCACCTGGAACAGAATGAGGCTGTTTCATACAGAAATTCTTGTCATCAGTTAGGCTTGTGGTATTGGTTTCTCAAGCAGTTTAAAGCCGAGGCCGCCCCGCAGATTGCCTGAACAGTTTCCTTGTTGATGTCATTATTCTTTATTACTTTGAAGGCAGATTAGACAAGATCCAACTCATCTGTTATCTAGCCATTTTGATGGTTTAAGATTAATGGCTGTGATAATAGCCTGCAGTGCAAGTCAAGGCAAGAAATTCTGAAGAGTTCAGTGTCATCCATAAATCCATATATGACTGCTTTTTTGATGTAATGAGTGCAAATATTGAACACAACCAGGATGAAGTTATGGTGATCCTGGAGACCTGTCCATCCTCAGCTTTCAGGTGGACAGGCAGCATTTACAGAAGTGCTGATAGGACTCCAGACTCTACAAAAGGTGAAGGGGAAAAGAAGGAAAGGAAGGTTTTGTTGCATCTGAAATGTCTCCAGTCTTTCCTTGGACAGAAGAAAGGGCTCCACCATATCACCACCCTACCATGACAGTTCATTTCTGTGAGCTCATGAGCTGGTAGATAAGTGGAATTCTCAAAAGCTAGAGCAGCATAACAGTTGGGTGTTAGGGCAGCAGATCATGAATGGAGGACCCAGATGGAGATCACTGGGTGAAGACCAGGTACCTTCCCAAGTTGCCACAGTATAGAGCTGTATGCCCTTTTGTGAGGGAAGGAGAAAAGGGGACTGGAGAAATGTGTCATTTTTAGCTCTGACCAGGTAGCACCTCACCATTCAGATCCAGGTTTGTTCAAGCATGCAAACCAATTAATTGCACGTCTTTATCCTACACAAATAAGGAAGATTTAGGCCAGTCAGAGCAGTTCGGTGCCCAGTTAGACTGCATTTTAATCCAGCTTTAAAGCAATGCTGCATGTAATTGATCTGCCCCAAAGCAAGCAGGTCTAACACTTACTCCTCATCCACATCACTTGTCAGAACACAGGGGTTTCCTTTGTTTATTTATGTATTATTCCTTGAGACCTAGATAGAAAAACAGTTGTTACCTTAGTCATTGAGCAGAGTTTAAGAAATGCATATGGTCTTCACAAATTGCCTTTTTACATAGTGCTTGATTTTTCTCCTCTGTGTTTAAACATGGTACAATGTTTGAGATAGAAAGTGGACAAAAAAATGAGTTAATGTAGAATGCAGTTGAATGAGTAATTATTACACAACTTTGCGATGCCTTCTAAGTACACTATGCAACTTACACAAATTAAATACAAAAAGTCTCAAGTGTCTGAGCATACTGGCTCTGAAACAACCCAACAAAAAATAAAGATAAATAGAGAAGATTTTGGGTGATGGCTCTTACTAAGTATACTCCATCAGAACAGTATTATTTTATAATAAAACTATAAACAGCACACCAATTACAATGTCAGAACTAACAGCATCTTCTAGCAATAAGGTTCAATTTATTAACATTATTTTTTTTAATAGGGTTTCTTGTCTTTTTCACATAGCACAAATATTTCTCCTTTATTCTCAGACCCTAAACTCAACCCTTTATCTTATGTTAAGAGGCTAAATCACAAAGCATAGATGGAGTGAGGATAATAATTCCCAGCAGCAGTTCTGGCAAGAGCAGGTTGCAAATTGTTCATTCTGGGTTTGGCCATTTATTCAATTAGACAGGTAAACAGAGTATGAAATTTTTATTACACATGTCTATTCTACTGATTTGTTAGATTAGCTCTTTTGACATCTGCATAAAACAAAGATCAACTTCTACTCATTAGAACCCTGAGGAAAGATAATTTATTATTAGGCTTTGGATTTTTTTTTAAAGCATTTTAAGCTTCCTACATAGAAGGAAATAAAATCAAATTACTTAAATTTGTGCCTTTCCAATCTGGTGGGACTGCTAGCTTACAAGTATGATGAAACTCCTATCTATATATACAGGTGGAACTTATCCTACAGGACATAAGAATATATCTTTTATAACCAAAAGGCAGAAGTTTCTTTCTAATAACAGCAGCTGGGAAGTGAAGGAAAAACAGGAATATAGGAACAGGAAGGCAGCTACCTTGTCCATCATAAATCTTAATACCCGTTGATTTAAATGTGTTTACATATGTAAATGCAAGACATCACAGAAAGACCATGATTAGACCCTATAACATCACAAAGCAGTAGTTATTGCTAAAAAATAAAGTCCCAGGGCAGGTGTCCCTATTTGCTTTCAATCAAGTGCAGTGTTCAGTAGCCTATTGATTTCAGGACAAGAGTATAGTTTCAGTCCTAAATTTGGGAAGTATCAATTATTACATTTTTCAGGCATGCTCAATATCTTCTTGCTTTCACATGGGTGGTTTCCTCTCCAAAAGAAATTAAATCGGAAGGAAACGAGAAACCATTACTGAATATGGTATCTTAAAGGACAAGATCATAATCTTGTAATTAGGTTAGCTACTGCATGCTTAACTGTCTGCACAAAACTTGCATCCAGCTCTGGCACAGATGACATTGTGCCAGATTTCACACTGGCAGAGGGTCAGAGTTTTTGGATGCAGAGGCAGAGATACTCTCAGCTCCAGAGAGGGTTTTATTTTCTGAAGGTCACTGCCAGGGCTGCAGTTCTTCCAGTTGTACCTGCTGCTGTCTTTGAGACAGCTGCTTTGGGAGCTGGTATCTACCAGACGTGACAGCACAGGTCTGTGATTGGAAAACTCAGTTTATATTTGCACTGCCTTTGGGGTTACAACTAGAGTGTCTATTAAGCTAAACTTCTAGCAGTACCCAGTATTTAGCCCTAACAGTGCTCAGGATTACTTTAAGTAAAGCCACAGCTGTGCACTTGAACTCAAAAAAAGTGGACAAAACACCATTACTTGTAGCAATTATTTAGCATCTTGCTTATATTGCCAGCAGACCCTTACATCTCCTTCCAAGATATCTTTTGGGAAAGCCTGAGCAGTTTTTTTCTGCCATTCATGAATGGCCTGTTTGTCCAGTAGTCTCTGCCTCAGCAGAATTCATTCATAATTTCCTAAACTCAGATAGATCATGGGTATCTTTAAAGTCTTTTACAAGCTAAGGAAGGGACAGATTCCTTTCATTATTATGGTCCAGATTTACAGCATTTCATTTTTAAAAAAATGTATATAGGATAAAAACAGGTATCTGAAAATGAGTTACTGATTTAGGACAAAAACAAAATATCCAGGCGTATTTCTGTATACAACAAATGGAGCACAGTGCTGCACTCATGAGACCAATTTTCTTCTGCTCGCTGAAGCATGGATCCATACCAAGCCCTTCAGTTTTCCTTATGGCTCTCTACAACTGTATCCCCTTTTTTCCAAATGTATATTGAGTTTGCCATTCAAGTAGACTTGCCATATGACATTTCAGCCATGCTATGCAGGACCAGTGGGTGTCCTCTGTCGCACCTTGGTCTGTATTGCAGTAACAGAGCTGCAAGGTCCTTCCTTGTCCCTATCACCACAGAAAGCACATAAATGCTGCTTTTGCGTACATGGTTGCACAAGGCTGGAGGCCGCAAGAACAGCCTCTTCTTTTTGGTTGCAGTGATCCCAGCACACTGATTCTAGTGCACATAAAATGAGGAGAAGACTCTTTCAGGCCTGTGTTCCTAACCCCAGGTACAAGTCTTAGCTGACCCTCTCCAGCCCTTTCAGGTGCCATTGCAGGAGCCAGGTTTCACGTGTGAAAGATGGATCTCATCTGAATTGTCTTTGACCTCCCCAGCAGGCACACCGGCTACCTTACATATGGTATTGACTTACACCCTTCTGTTCTCATTGTAGTTATACAAGCCCTACATTTCATTTACAGGCATACAGATATAGAGGAACTCACATACATGGGGCTGTGTGTGTAAGGTAAACATATTTTCAAAACTGTCTGCAGTATGTATTTACTTCAGCATAGACAATGTCAGGATGATCTGTTTCTCAAACAGTTTCAGGCATCAACTCATGTTCCACTCCAGTTAATACAGTTCAGCAGAGGTAGAAGCACATGCACTGAGAACTGGGAGCTCATATAATGCCTTCATAACAACAACTCCAAAAGGAGTTTTCACGTTCAATTGCACTAACCAAGTTGTGCGCATTTAATGTTCCCATCCAATGTTACCTGCTGCAGTCAGTATGTGATCACTGCTTTACCATCATGTTACTGACAGCCAGCTTGCTAACACACATCCAACACTTGCTGTAGTTTAGTTTGGCTAGGAGGAAGATAAGCAATCAGACCAGAAGAAGCAAATAGTCCACTTCATTAAAGGACCACTTTGAACTGAATTTTCAATTATATTTCTTTCACTGTCACAACCAGCTAGAATTTTACTTTATTTGCTCATAGTTACTTCTTCAGATTTTAGGTTTTCAGTGTGGGTAAAGTGTATCAACTAACCACTGTTTTTCTCTTTAGTAGAAGTATATTTGAGGCAGAATAAGGAGTAACTGCTAAATTTTTGGCTGATGCTTCTTTCTTCTGCCACACCCACCTTAAGTTTCTCCATCCCTTTCCACATACCCACCATTCAAACTAGTGAAGAAACATTTACCTTTTATTAAAACTGTCAAGAGAAGTACTTGCTTTTCTTAAAAAACTTAAGAGATTGATGGGATAGGTCAAACCCTTCTTTTTACTTTGACAAAGAACTAGGAAAATCAGAAGTTTGGCTAAAGTTTCATAGCTTTCAAGTATGAAAAAACATAATCTGGGAAGAAAAAAAACAGAAAAACTGCTAAAAAGCTATGAGCAAAGACGCAAGAAAATGCTACAAAACATCTGTAGATGAGCTACAGAAAAGAGCGAGGATTTGTTACCATTTCATTTTGGTCTCTCCCTTCCTCCTCAAATACAACTTTAAAAATCCCTGAACCTTATGTCACAATGTCTCTTGCTGTAGTAATAAATGTCTCTGCGTGACCTTGTAAACAGAATAATTTATGAAAATGTGTTTCTCTGCTGCTCAGCTACTCTGTAACCCACTTCCTCAGTCTGAGTCATAACAGCAAAGATTGGAATTAATAAATCCTGATCTTCAATACTATTTTACCTTTTAACAGGTAAAATATCTTGCCTGTCTTGCAGACACTGCTATGTCTGAATTTGTTGTAAACAGAAGGGTTTGGTATTCTTAATTGTGTAATTACATTTTCTTTAGCCTCATTGGAATTGAGGAGAGTAACTCAAAAAGATAAAGAAATACTCTGAGGTCTTGGCACATAATATAGCAGAGGACACTGAAAAAAACTAGTACTTCTCTTATGCAAGCCATGAGAGCAGTAGCTAGAAGTTTGTCTAGATCAATGTCAGCTCAAGATTATGAACTTTAGGAGTGGCTGACCTACCCTTAGACAAAGATGAAAATCTATGACTATTCATATTGACAGTTGTGTACTGGTCTTCATGATGGATATATACCCTTTCAACTGTGAGGCCATGACCACAGGCAAGGTTTCTCAATTCATGAAAACCTGTAAGACGCAGAGTAGGGAGGAAAACATCAAACAGCGATCCACAAAATTGCCATAAAATAATGAGTTCATACACTCCTGAAAGCATAAGAAAGCTGGCAAATTGTTGAGAAAGCAATTTTTTTAAATTTATCACCATTTTTGTTTTGTTGTAAATGATAACCATGATGGCAGCACCACACCAATTGCTCCTTGTGTATTTAAACAAAAATGTGATGGTCCTAGGATGTTAAAAGATCAGAACACTTTCCTGCAAAATAAAATTAGAGGATTATAATTATTAGTAGTAGCTAAATTGAATTCTTATCTTTCCACATCGTTCTCTATGCTAAAGGGACCATTCACGTAAAAATGTCCTTCCAAAACATTCCATGATGGTTTACACCCTCCTCTGAGGCCACAAAAGGCCTCTGGGTAGGGAAAGGGTGCAGACATTGGCAAGGTCATTTCTCTGTCTCTACGTGTTACCAGTTTCCCTGTTTGATTCCAGATACTCCCGCAGAAGGTGTAGCAAGATCTTGTACATCTGTCATCGCAAAGTCTATTTGTTGATGTATAGGAAGGTGCAAAGATACAGGAGCTCCTCCCTGCCTGGAAGTACAGGAAAGGTTTTTTAACTCCTCAAAACACAAAAGATTTTGTTTCTTAAGGAGGTTGCCAAGAGACAAAATTCCTCTTTTTCATACACTATTCCTATTTAGTGAACCGGAGGAAAGATCTTTGAAATCTGCTTTTAGAAGAAGGTGAAAGTAGCAAAGGTCTGATTTGACTAATAGAAGGTCAAATGCTTCCTCTGTCAATGAGGTATAAACCTGGAGTTCTCAGGAAAGCAGAGCTTTAGCCTGGAAATTTCATAAAGGAAAGTCAGCTTATAAAAAAGACAGCAGAAACCATTTCTGAAACCATGTCTCTTCACTGTCATCATCAAGTAAATTAAGAGGATGAAACAATTTCACATTTAAAGAGATCAAAGTTCTGAATTTTTTTTAACCACTTGAACCAAATACATTTTTCTCTTAAAACAGGAGTCCTTCAGTTGTTTACCCCTTCTGATTAACAGGCAATTAAAAAAATTAAAAACTACTAAAAGACTCAATGAAAACAGAAGGAGCCTCCCCAGCTCCCTATGTGTCCTGAACTATTTCAGGGGAAGCCATTCCACTGTACCCCTATAGCAGAGTAGGGTGAAAACTTGCCAGAGTTGCTTCTACTTTCTCCTATGGAAGAACCCCCTATCCTCGTTTTTTTAAAAGACAGTTACAAACAGAAGAAAAGCAGCATTTTCCCTGTGTTTTTCTCTACCAAGGCCTAAACACCAATCATGTTACACATGAAAATGGCAGTACATTTGTACTGTAAGATGCACGCTTAGGAATGTTCTCTGAATTTCTGACATTTGAACCACAAAAAGATAAACGTATGATTTGTAAAAAAACAGAGCTGGAAAGGATTTCAAACAAGTCACCCAATTACACCTCTTTTCCCCAAAACAAGAACATATTTCAGGGTTTTAAATCCATGTATTAATTGTGATCTATTAAACCAGACTTGCAAACAACTTGTAAACTACCCTAAACAAAAAGTAAACCTTTGTGTGAAAGCACTGCAGATACTGCAGGTAGGGTCCATGAACAGCACAGCTGCCAAAAGACTGAGTATGTGTTGTCTGCACAGGCCATGGCTGAAGAAGAGCAAGAATACCAAAAATCTGATGCACGCTAAACACTGTTTACAGGCTGTCTTGCTCACTGCCCTCGTAGATCTCAGCAACTTCCTAATGAAAAAAAAAAATTTATTTTTAAGGCTATGTCTATCATTTTTAGCTGTCTACATCTTTATTTCATTATTACTTCTTCTGTGCCCCTCTTCTGGTTCTAGCTCCCTGTGCACCCAGCAGATACACTACATTGCTAAACATAGAACTGATACACTCGGTCTCCAGAAAAACTACATGATCTCTTCAGATCAGTGACTTTCAAAAGGACAGAGCGTATGGATCTGTACACTCAGCTTCTACTTCCCTGATCCCTAGTGGCCTGCAGGAAAGGATTATTATTTCAGGGCAGTCCCTCCTTTCTCTTTCCTGAGGAATAATTTGGTGCATCCTAAACCACCTCTATCTAAATATCTGAAAGTCATTATTTGTATTAAGCATACAGAAAATTATATTCTGTAACTTCCCTAGGTAGCTTCTTTTATTAATCATGCACCCATAGTGTAAAAGGTTTTACCCAGTGTCTCACCAGCTCTTTTTTCTTCTCTTTAGCTGGAAGTTACTTTTAACTTTAGCCATGTAAAGGTCATGCAGAAAGGTCTACTGCCATACCTTATGCAAGTATTTTAGTTCTGGAAAACAGCTACTGTTCATCTCCCTTCAGCCTTGTATTTCTAAGATGAACACAATTAATTCATTCAAGCTTCCTTTATAGGCCCTGTTTCATAAATCTGTTATCATTCCTGGTGTTCCCTCCTGCACTCTCTCCAGTCTGTGAACAACATCCCTCCAGTCCTCTGTTTACACTGGGACAACACAGTGCCCCAGTGCTGGCCTCACCAGTGCCTCAGACATCATTTATTTCCTTCCACATCTGACATTTGTTTTATTATGTGTCTTCCCCTGGTCCCCAACAGCACAGCTGATGCAGACTCAGTCTGTGATCTACAGCATCTCTGTAATCCACCTGTTCTTTGTTCACTTGCTTATTATTTTTTTTTTCCTTTTGCCTCAAACATAGTACATTGCATTTGCACTTCCTGGATTTCATCTTGCTGTTACTGTGCACTTTTTACAATTCCTGGATTTCATCTTGCTGATACTGTGCACTTTCTCCAATTTATCAAAATCATATTTAATTTTAGACCCATAACCCATCATGCTTTCAGCCTTTCCTAGCTCCACATCATCCGGATTAGCACAACATTTCCATTTTATCACTTAAGTCATTAAACAAGACATTATCTCTCTGCTACAATTAACCCTCAGGCCATCACTTGCAACATCTTCCCAATATAAGGCAGCAAATAGGGCCACAGGCTGAAAGTCTGTATCACGTTCTGTATGCAGATATGTGAATGTCTCATAGCACTGTGTCAGTAATAAATACTCAGTAAACATCCTCTGTTTCTGTCATGCCCAGCAAACCAGGTAACCTGTCAAGAAAAAAATTAGATTAGACTTGATATTGTAATTAGTGGGACAATTTGAGGGCTTCAGCCATAGCCCATGGATGTCTGCAGGGAGTTCTGGAGTGACCATATTGCCAGGTACTTCCATTATTGTTTTGTTTGCCGGAGTGGTTTTGGTTTGTTAGCTTGTATGTTTATGATTCACGTATGATCAACTCTTACTTTTTACTGGTGATTTCATAAAACTGAAACATTCTTCTCACTTGGGACTGAAAATGTAAAATCAAAACAAAACACCAGATACATCCCTAGAATCAGGAATTTCAGTCCTCAAGGGACATCTCTCTTCCTCCTACATCAGCAAAATCTTACTGTTGCTGCCCAGTAGCAACCTGCAGTTCACATTGCTACTAGTACATCACATCAAGTTCAGCTAGTACCTTTCCACCGTTTGGTCATCTGTCCTTCCCACTCAGCTGGCAAGGTAACCCTATATTACCACGTGAGTGTACACACAGCCATACACGTAAAATCAAAAAGTGAAGACAAAGTAGATATAGGAAGAAAATTATCAAAGGTATCAGAACTAGTATAGCTTCCTGAATTACACCACTGAAAGTAAAAACTACATTGCAACTCTCCAGGCATTTTTATCTGAAACACACTGTAGATTATAAATTCTCCTAGCAATTCTCCTGGGACCAGAATTCAAAAATCCACAGCACCTGAGTAATAGGATACTGATCTTCCACCGCCAAGGTCAGCAAAAGAAAAGAAGTGTCTAGAGTATATTGGATGGGTTGATATTGTCACTTTCAGAGACAGGCAGTCAAAACGCTCATTCTGCCACCTGTATATGTTGCTTGAAGTGCAGGACAAAAATGTAAATATATGTGTAATCCAGTGACTAGTATGAATCAGTGATCTACAAAGTGTGTGTTCATGCATTACAGGAACATAAAGATACTTGGTGTCTACCTCACACCTGCCTGAGAGGAAGCCTTCTGCTCATCCCTGTCTCTTCTCAGTTTTCTTGGTTTCAGTCATTTCAGCACAGACCCAGCCTCAGCAGTCTCAGAGCACAGAAACGCAGTTGTCACAGAAGTGCGTTTCTGCACTTCTCTGTGGCTCCCATCGTTTTGATTCAATTACACTTCGATGCATAGATAAGAAGTATCAGCAGGAATTGGCTTCTAATTCTGTCACTTATGACAGAACTGCTATTTGCTGCATTGTGTGCTCCAGGCAGCCCTGCTTTATTGCAGTTCTTTTTTATGATAATCTAGGACAAGCTTTATCAACAAAACAACTAAATTCCTGTTCTCACATCTTTCTTTATGATCTGAAAGAAAATTGGCACTTGATATGTCTAAAATAAGTTCCATAATGGCAGCAAAACTGCTTAAATACATTCAGTGTGCTGAAAATATCAGATAAATGGCAGGCCTGGCTCATGTTAACAAGCTTTGCACTTTTTGTGTTCTTTTCATCTGTGACAAAATTCAGCACTTACCAGCCATTAAGGTTGCATTGTGCAAGTCAAAAATGCAGACAGATATTCTGAGATAATTTTAGTCATATAATTACTGTACAAGACATTCAGATATTGTATGCTCAGATATTTTTTTTCTCCTTTTAACAAAACATGCATATAGAAAAAAATCAAGAATTCTAAGAAACAAGATTTTATTTATGTTCATCAAAACAGCTGTTTTGAAGACGGCAGGATTAATGGCATTATCAGGGACCACATCAACCAAAAAGGTCATATCCTAAAGCAGTGAGAAAATATATACATGTTTTCAAACTCCAGAAATCTAAAAACAATGCCAGAGGTGATTAGAGCAACAATATTACAGCAGTCTGCACAAGGAGGTGCTGGATATGCCACTCCTTAATTGCTGACATTCAGAAAAAAACTTCCAGAAGTGAACATATTAACCGTCTCCTCTTGCAGTTACCTGCCTATTCAGACAGTCTGTGTGATGGCACATAGTATCAGCACCTCCTTCCTATGGACCTGGGTCACGTGGCAGCGATTCGCTATTCCAAGGCACTGCACAGGACAACAGAACAGGACTTTCAAAAGAGCTCACACAGTCTAAATGCAAGGAAAACAACAGGAAAGGGAGCTTTGAGAGGACAGAGGGAGGCATACACGAACTTGCTCAACGCAGCCCCTCAGCCTGCCACTCTGCAGACTGTTAAGTTGTTCAATATAACACCCATAATAACCACGAGAAAGGAGAGAGCAGTGCAAGGTGAGTAGAATAATGCCATGTCTCCTGCCAGCCATCTTCAGTCATGAAAGATTTTATCTTTACAAAAAGCCAAGCTTCATGTCTGTTTTAATCAGTTCATCACCATATGGAAAATGGAGGTAACATCCTTGGTTGCACAATGAAGGGCTGTAAATGAAAGAAAAGTTCATGACTTCGTGTTAGCTGTCCTACTTCAAGTTATCTGTGGGTTTCTGGGCCTGCCAGTTCAAGATGGAGTTATTTCTGAAAACTGGGTTTCTGAAAATCAGAAACTAAAAGAACACTTTTCCCATGTTAGCCATAGCTGAAATTCAAACCAAATACATAGTAGTTTTAGGTTTAGTGAAATATAAGGGTGGAAAAAGAGAATCTTTCTCATGGTCTGAATTTTCAGGTTTCACGAACTGTAAAAAAAAGAACCCTCTCCAAAAAAAGGAAAACAAAAAAACCTCTTGAAACCCACAAATAAAAGTTTTTCTCGATAAGCAAAAAGAGCCAACACTAGAAAGCTCACAAGATAGGCTATTTTCATATGCTTTTCTGATTAATGAAAAAATGTAAATAAAATTCAGAAAATTCTTGATTTTCAGAGTTCTCAATCTCTTCTCCAAAATGAAGGAGCCCGAATATAAAAAAAATCTCAGGGAATAAGTAACTCCTGCAGTTCTTCTTCAGAGCACTTAAAATGTCAGTCACTTTATCTAAATCAAAGGCTCTAGCAAAGCTTTGGCTGTTTGCTGAGCCCAAACATGTGGCTTTCACAACCTGGTACATGCACAAAAGCAAGACGCAACTTGTGTTATTAAAAGGATGTTTATGACATAAATATCTGCTAGGGATCAGAGAGACAAAAAACCAGAATAATTGGACCCTGGTTCTGGCTGTGAGTTTGCTGGGTTTCAGGATTGTTATTCTGTAAGGACACTTTCCATCCTGAGATCTGAGTATTTATTAATCTTAACTGATCAATCATTACAACATGCTAATACTATGACATGCAAGTATTATGAGACTGAAAAAATACAAGTGAAGTAGAAGTGATGAGAAATTCCTTTTCTGTTATGATTTCTGAAGTTATCTTTGTTTCCTGCATTGACATGAACAGTAAGACAGAGAGACATACTTCATCTTTCCTAGGAGTGTGGTTTTTTGGATCCCTGTCATAGCACTGCAACATGTCTTTATAGGACTGCTTTCAGCCAATGGCATGAACTATATCAGGTGTTAGTTTCATCTTCATTTTTTTAAAACTGGATGATTTTTTACCATAAGGATCTCTAAGAAGTCTGTTCACATTATAACAAATGTCAGTGAACATCCATGAGTTATTGCTAATTTGCTCAGGCTAGTGGCCTCTGGCTATCTCAGCTTTTAACATATTAGCCACAGGAAAATATATGCTCCCATTCCTAGTGCATTTCTAGAAACACATCTCTGCCTGACTCTTTTGGTCAACAATCTCACATCTCAATTGGTATCTTCATGAACATCACATGAGTTACAGATGGAAGGTTTTTCTCATAAAGCATATTTAAACCCTCCTACTTTAATCCAGGACAAGCCCAAAGAAAAGCAAAACTAGCCAAGATTTACAAAAACACAACTGAAATAAACATTCTGCCTTTTTTTGTGTCTATAGCCAGAAGAGTAAGAAAAGAGATGGGATAAACCAATGTACTAACTTATAGTTTCTTTTAAGATTCAAGGGGTCAAAAACAAGGGAAACAAACTACCATATTTTTTAATTCTTGTTTTGTCTGAAATTCCTGGTTTAAAAACCAATTGGAAGAGTACACAAAACTGAAAAGATGTGTTGTAAATTCACAGTACACCTTTTCCACTTGAGTCAGCTGTGTGGGGCGTTTATTTAAAGTAAGCTCCAAAACCTGAGCTTCTTCTGTTCTTTCTTTGCCTCAGCACTGAAATCTGAGTGAACTGGCACATCCCTGGTCAGAAGTTAGTAAACTTAACCAAAGCATCCACCCTGAAAAACTTCCAGCAGATATTGCCAGAACACTTCCTAAGTCACCATGGTCTTAATAAGCTTTGCCAGCTGACCTGGGGAGAGCAGGCCTATCACACTCTGCTTTTCTTGACTCTTAAGTGTCTTTAATTTGCTGGTCACAAAAGTGTGTGGTCACACTCTCCTTTCGGTTTCCTTCAAGTAACACCATTGACTGCAGTCTCTGGCTCATGACCAGTCCAGAATCTGACCTTTCACAACACGGAAAATGTAACACATTGCTTTTGCTATTTTCTTTTTGAACAGCAGAATTTCACATTTTCTGTTGTATTCTTTCATGTATTGCCATCACATTTTGTTTCACCTGGTCATGACAGTATACTGAGTTTCTGTTTTCCCATTAGATTTGTAATGAACATAGAAAAGTATTCTTCAGTCCCAGTCCACATGGATAGACTGGGCGCAGGAAAATATTTTGTAGAGGAGTATTTGATTCTAAGAACAGATGTCCCAGAGAACCAGGACTTTTTGTTTTGTTTTGGCTTACTGGGCTCACCATAAAGAGAAAAGGGAAAAAAACTATACAAAAAATTTAAGTCCAAATCTGGATGTAAGTTGAGGTTCATTCCCAGTCAAGTTTTGCTTTGATTTCTGATTTCCAAGTAAAACTCTGTCACAAGCGCTGTCATCATATGCTTCCAACTGTGTATCCTAAGCTGGGCTCAGAATTACCCACATATGCATCATGCACAGCAAATCCTCCAGTTTAGAGGCTGCAGTGGAACTTTGAACAGACTGTATTTCATTTACGTTTGAACATATTTTCTGTGTACAACCTGGATTCACCTGCCTCCACAAAGGGATATGTTTGATTTGCAGTGGCACAGTCCAAGGCAAGCAGAGTGGCAGAGCCCCCTTTTGTAGGCTGGTAGCAGCCCTTGGTCAGACGATGGAGCAGGAACCTCTAGATGTGGACACATATAAGGTTCCCCAGCACCTCACAGAAACACATACGTCTCATCTCCAAATCCTTACAGCTGCACATGTGAGGATCAAGAGTCTAAGGGAAGGCACAAGTGCTCAGCACTGCTACAAGCAGCCATGAGTTACTGCCTCCTTATTCTTCCTCTCTTCTCTTTCCTCTTCCCAACAGTAAAGCTGTATTTGTGATAAATGAGAATTCCCAAAGCCACACTTTCACTTGTTGTTTCTAAAACCAAACTGTGGCCATCTTTTTTCAGTCACCTAACAGCCATCTTTTTTATGTTCAGGAGAAAAAACAGACCTATGTGGTTAAAGTATTGGATAGGAACTGGATTTTGCACTGAGTGCTTGGCTCTCGGGTAGATTTGCTGTGTAACTGTGAAGAATTCACTTACTAATCATGAAGTTCTCATCCACTAGGTATATCAGAAATAAATATGTAACAGGTAATTTCAGGCCCCTCTTGTTTAGATTTTACAAAATCTAGCCAGCATAACCATATGCTATTCAAGCAAGAGCCATAATTTGGACAGGAGGAAAGACATCTGTTTTATTTTAATCATAAAGCTGGTTTGTCCCTTGATCTGTGCAAGATGCAAACAATACAGAATTACTGGGGGTCCAAACATACACTTCTTGGAGAGAAAATGAAATTACTAGATTAGCTTCATTATTCAAGAATTAAAAAGGAAAAGGAAAACTGGAAGTATAAGAAAATTTTCAAAGTAACTGTTATTTTAGTACTGCAGAATGTCATTAACTTAGGAATTCAGGGTTTTCCTGGCATGAATGGTGTACCAGATGTATGATATATCAGTTAAAACAGAGTGGCATGGCAGTTACATAATGGTCTGTTATTCCATGTTTTCTTTACCATGCTACCGGTGTTGACACAATTACAAAATCTGAACTGTCCCCTTACTTTCCCATCTAGGCATCTGCTTGGAGCTCCTGGGAATAGTCTTTGATACATCCTCAATAATGTCAGTTTTGTCCCCTTTTTTTTCTGAATTCCCTTACTTGGATTGTCCAGTTCCACTGATGCTCCAGGACTTGGGGAAGCTCTATCCCCAGTGCAAATTTTCTCTCCAACATACAGCCTTTTTGTTCTTCCATGCTGCAGTGAAGAACAGCACCCAGTTGCAGCACCCTTGTTGACTTTGGAGAAGATGGGACAGAGAAAGATGTCTTTGCCCCATGACAGGTGCTTGCATGGTAGGTGTCATTCAGACCACAGACTCCCCAGGACTCCATTCAATTTGGTGCTACATTCTTCAGGTGCCAGCATCCAAGGTGGGTTTTATGCAGCTCAGCTCTATGATCTTCTGACCTGCAGCCTAGTCCTATACTCAGCAGGGTGCAAGGCTGCAGCACTAAACAGGACTCACATTTGCATGTGGTTATACCTTCCTCATCTCAAAAATCCTTATGTGCTCAGTGTGCTGCAGAGAAAGTATCTTGCAACTGAGAGCTTTTCTTGGTGCTCTTAAACCTTGTTAGCAAGCCCGCTGCTTGTTAAGAGCTGACCAGATGCAAAAGTTTGGCATTAAAATGAGCATACTTGAAGACAGCAGAGATTTCTCTCAGATGTGCTAATATTTGTCTGCTTTGCAAATTAGCATCCTGGGCAATTGTTCCTAGGCAAGGACAGGAATATTTAGTAGCAATTTTACTAAGCCTGGAGTATGTGGGGTGGTTTAAAATACATTTGGCTGGCTATTGGAGGAATATTTAGTAGCAATTTCACCAAGCCTGAAGTATCTGGGGTGCCTTAAAATACATTTGGCTGGCTATTGGCTGCCTTGCTCAACCATCAGCTCAGGAAAAAATGTAGTGAATCATCACTTAACTCAATGCATTCAGATGTAAACTTATTCTGTAATGTCCTTGCATGTTTACTAAGCACAACCTAATGAATTTTAGACTTTTGCCATAAAAATATTTGGAATTATCCACCACTTTCCAAAACAGGTTTAATTATTATTAATTGCATCCCTTCCCACAGTCTACTATGCAACCTTGCATAAAATACTATGATTCATTAATCATACTTTTTGAATACCCTGGCATTTGGAGGCATAACCTAGGTCCAGGCAGCACTGAACACAGAGGACTGCTGTAGCCATAGCTTCCAACATGCAGACCAGACCACTGCTTATTTGGCACCTTCAGGAAGTCATGATAGAAAGCTTCCAGTTAGCCCATAAAGCCATCCTGTTTTCACAGTGCTCTCAAGCAATATGGGCCAAGAAACATGTGTTGTTTGACATAAATTACAGACGTGACCCATGTCCCCAAAAATAATTATATGGCACCAGGCAGTGCTGGAAGATTAGGAGGGAGACAAAACCCATTGTAGTAACTTACTGTTCACTTTTAATATAGCAGATGCTAATCTTAAAAGATGTTTAGTCCTCTGAAAGAAGCTGCTCTGAGTACCTGCTAATTTGAATGTGTTATAGTAGCCATTATTACCATTATATTAGTAATGTTTTCAAGCCCCTTTTCTTACCTTTGTTTAAATATTTGAACTTTCTTGAATCTCAAGCAAAGCACAAATACCCAGTTTCCCCCATGAAATATTTGTGTTATGGGTTAGAAGAGATAAAAATCTAAACCACTGTAGAGGAGAGATTATAAACCTGAATTTATAACCACATTCTAACCAGCAAAATGAAAAATAAACGGGTCAGTAGAGAAACAACAGAACCTCTCAAAGGAAAGGGACCAAATCCTCAGCTAATGTAAACTGCAGCTTCATTAAAATCAATGGATCTATGCCTGTGTACACTGGCAGAAAATATGGCTCTGGATCTCTGCTTCTACTAGTGGGGGCTATATGGTAAGCCTTCACGTGTCTGAGTTCTCTTCATAAATGAACGACTGTGTTTAGCTAACTTCATACGTACAGGTTTCCTGTTTGTGACTTCAGTAACATCGATGAATAATTCATGGTGGAAAGTTACAGATTTATAGTGCTTTTCCATCTTTTTACCACCAGGCTTGTACTTAGCACACTCAGACAGTATCATTTCTAGAGACTTAAGTCAGGCAATGCAACATATTTCTCATATAAGAAATAATTGTTTGCGTAACACTTGATGTCTGCAAAGCCTTTCTCACAAATATGCTCATATTTGTTCGAATTTTGGCAACACAGTGAAGGATAAATAACTGGGAATGGAGATGAGGATGCCAGACCCAACTGACTTTCATAAAACCTTTCACATGCAGAGATATTCAGCAAAGTACCTGCAGAGCTTTCAGTTGGAGCAGTAATGCAGGCAGGTGTGAAGGAGACAAACATGTGACACACACACCTTGCCCAGACATCTACCAACCTTGGTGGAAGCTGAAATAACAAAGCCTAGTCAGAGTTCATGATCCCCTTGCTAAGCATGGAAAGACATGGCCTGTCAACAGCAGAGACCCAGGATCAGATCCAGTTCTCCATCCCCACTGCTTATTTCATTCCTTTGGTACATGGCAGCCATTAAGTCCACTGTAGGTGCAATTTGGTTCACATGCAGTTTTTAGCATGGTGAATGCAACACATTATCACCTATATTATCTGAGAGACATATTTCATCTTGCCATCTCACATTCAAGATCACCTATGACACAGGGCAAACTACAGCACTGCCCAGAGGGCTTCCTCTTTGCCACAGAATCACTTATTCCACTCAGTTAATTACAGCAGAAAACACAATTCTTAGTGCACAGGCTTTTAGACAAAATGTGTAAGTGTTCTTCCTCCTTATGTAATTGCAGAGCATGCCATTCCTCTCATATCCCTCACTTTTCCCTCTTCTGTACTGTTACCCCAGGGTATCCATAAACCCCATCTCTGGCTACAAAAAAATCAGTATGATTATTCTGAATTTTCAACTGCAGTCATTTTGCTGTTTGTCTGTCAGTAAAAATCTAGATTTTCCCAGTGTGCCATATACCTTGAAAGTGTTCATCTTTTGATCTTTCTTTTTCTTTTTTTGCTACTAAGATGTTGGCCTTTTCAGCAGAAGTCCAGTTCTGAAAAGTCAATTAGTAATTTTGGACTCTCCATTTTAGTGTTTCCCACATCAGATACAACAATACTACCTCATTTTCTGAAAGAGCTCAGTATTCAGTCCTGGAAAACTGGATCTTCAGAATAACCAGTCACTAATCTTCCCTAGCTCCTAAGTCACGAATCTCAGAGAGAGAGAGAGAGAGAGAGAGAGAGAGAGAGAGAGAGAGAGAGAGAGAGAGAGAGAGAGAGAGATACTGGATTTGTTTATTTAATGACATATTCATTTCTTTATCAAAGAAAAAGAAGGTGAATGAAGATACAGGAGAAAAAACCAAGTAGCAGCAATGAACCATGAGTCAGACTTATACTAAGCCTGCAAGGAATGACTGTCTAGAATTGGGGCTTTACTAAATCTAATCCAGCAGAGACTAATGAAGAACACCCTCACTATTGCCCACAGGAATTTTTCTAAAAGGATTTCAATCCAAAATTCAGGTTTGAGAAGGAGGAGGAAGTTGGTGAGTCATCGGGTTCTAATAAATCAAGTTTGTCTGTGTATTTGCAAGATGATCTTACTTTCTCTTGTTTTGAATTAATGAAAGGAACTGAACTGTTCTTGACAAAAGCTCATTAGTACTCTAAGATGTACCTTTTTCATCTAAGATCTTTTAAAATTACAATCTATTTTGCATTATTTAGAAAATTAAACTACTGTAGACTATCCCTTTTAAAAATAACCTGCAGAGCATTTTTATGTCTGGGTCTGTACGCTGGAGAGCCTGGAGTACCAACCATCAGGAAAAGCAAGTGCCTCTGCCTGAGTCCAACCTCCAAGGAAAAGCTGATGATCAAAGATCACCATCCTTTCCCTCCATTTGCAAATGTCCCCCAAGGCAAAATATCAGAGAGGAAAACAGATGTCATGAGAGACAGAATCATAGAATCATTTATGTTGGAAAAAAAAACCCTTAAGATCATCAAGTCCAACTGTAAACCTAATACTGCCAAATCCACCACCAAACCATGTCCCTAAGCACCATATCTGCATGTCTTTTAAACTCCTCCAGGGATGATGACTCAACCAGTTCCCTGGACAGCCTGTTCCAATGCTTGACAACCTCTACAGTAAACAATTTTTTTTGCTAATATCCAGTCTAAGCCTCTCCTGGTGCAACTTGAGGATGTTTCCTCTCTTCCTGTCATTGCTACTTGGGAGAAAAGACCAACACCCACCTCACTACAACTTCCTTTTAGGTAGCTGTAGAAAGCAATAAAGTCTTCCCTGAGTGTCCTATTCTCCAGGCTAAACATTCCCATCTCCCTCAGCTGCTCCTCAGACAACTTGTGCTCTAGACAGATATTAGAAAAATTCTGTACAATATCCAGGAGGATTTCATCCCCAACAAACTGACCAGGGAAATCACCAGCAGAAAGATCATCCCCAGAAGAATCAGTAGGATTCTGAGATGTGTTTGAAGCAACACTCTGAGTATTAATAGACAAACTCCTACCTGAAGCTGTCAAAACAGGACACCAAAGTGGAGGAAACAAGGGTGCCCAGAAAAAACTCAAATGAGATGTTTTCAGAACAGGGCATGATACAGAGAGCAAAGGGCCTATGAAGGAAATGGAAAATAGAAAGTAGAAGAGATCTGGATTTTGTCGTGCAAGCTGGAATTGTTACAAGAAGATTGAAGGAATGAACTTTCTTCAAAATTTGCAAGAAAGAACATGAGTCATTGTCTGTGAAGACATTGTAACAGCTTATGGACCAAAAATCGTGGTGAATAATATATGCTTAAAACACTTCATGAATCTTTTTGAAGGACCTAGTCTCTCTCAGCTACCTTTATTAACATAGTTCTTCAAAAAATTAATGTCCATGACAATGTTCTAAAGGAGCTTCAGATTTATGAGATGCAGGTAAAGCACAATTAAAGGACCCCTACAACATTTTATTTACATCTTAGTAGCAGAAGACCTTGACAAAATAAGATGTTCAGATAATTGCCATAGAACATCCCAAGAACTTTTTTTGACTATGAATATTCTAACTATCAAACTTGATCTATAAAACAAGTTCAGTTCTTCCCACAAAAATATCTGGCTCAACAAATGAAAAAGACTGTATACACAGAAGCATAAACTACTTTATCTTATTTGGAAAGTTATATGCAGAAGGAAGTTGTGTGCAGAATCTGTTGTATCTATTATATATATAAATAAAACCAATTTTTGTTTCCATCCCTTGATGCCTTCATCATATTGAACTAGCAGGAGCCAAACAGAGCATTATGATCATTTCCGTAATTACAGATTGATGTAATTTCTACTGAGAAGGATCCATCACCTCTGTTAATGGGAGGAAATAAGAATCCATACCTTGTTCATTCACAGTTCCCAAAAGAACTGAGCTCAGATAATAAAATAAAGGCCAAGTAGTTACTCAAGGCTCTATGCAAATTATAATAAATTTCCAAAGTCCCTTGTTTTATTGTTTAGATCAGAAAAATAGAGGAATCCATGCATAAAATCAGAAAGGAAACAAAAATCAACACAAACAAACTACAGAGTGGCTCTTCAAAAGTTCTTCTCAGACTGGAAAAGAAATCTCACTTTATAACTCATTACATTTATAACTCATGATGGTTGAATAACTAAAACAATTTTAAAAGATGCCAAACCCCTATGCCCTGTACAGAAGAACAGAAAATAGCCATGCCTCAAGGCTTTTGAAAACTCTTCCTCTGAACATCTCCTCCCACTGGTGGGATAAAAGGATGATTGGACTGAAGTCACCACAACTATTCATTTCCCCAGTTATGCATGATAGATAAGCACCTGAGTGAAATAAGACTTCACAGTCTAGCCATGACGAAATCAGCTCTGATGGGCATTTCTTGCCTGTGGAACAGACATAACCCTGTTTATTTCAGGTCTTGTAAAAGCTAAATTTACTCAAAAAACCAAGGTGAACCTAACTTGCAAAAAAAGCTAAATTTATACATTACCTATGTTTAGGAGACTTCTAATTCCAGTACTAAGCAAATCTAATCCACCTGTCAAATGGTAACTCTACCAGAACTATCTGTGTGTGTGGTTAGAAAGGGACTAAAGTATTAAACAATTTCATAGAGGTTGGACAGAAATAGGACATTAAACAAATACATACATTTCATGTAAAAACCATGACTTGGGAGTTTGCAGCTTTTCTCTTTTCATCTTGAAAGTGGAATCAGACCCACTGTCAGGCAGTCAGATGGGTAACATCTGCCTGTCCTTTCCCAGGAACCTGCCTCCAGCCAACCAGGGCCTTCCCAAACTGACAGAAAGCAACTGTACAAGGATATCTGCCATTTACCTCAGTGCCTTCGGGTGCGTCCTTCTGCTCCCACGGGCCAGGGTAGTCATTCATCTCTTGGTTTTGCTCTCCTTCCTTAGGAGCTAAAAACCCTGGTCTTCTCATGGTCATTGTGACCCAGGCTGCCCTGCCTTGCTAAAGTCAAAGAATACAACATCCACTGCACTTTCCTCATCACTAGAGCCAAACACCTCAGCAAAAAAAGGCAGCCAGAGTGGTCCAGCACAATTTGTTTCATATTTCATAACTTGCTGTTGCCCACAAGTATTTGCTATCTTTAAGCTTGGGGGAAAATACCAGTATTCCAGCTTTCTTGGATGGTAATGTCCTTCCCTTTTTTTTTTTCTCTCATTTCTCTGTATTTCATTTCCTTTTTGATTATAAGTCAGTGTCTTCTCAGTATCTCACCTTGATTCTTGAATTTGTGTGTGGAATTCCATTTTTAGATTAGGTGCTGAATGCCACCCCTCAGCTATACTGATGGTAACTCAGAGAATCCACAGGTCTGCTTTAAAAGTTGTGTTCAGGTTTGGAAAATAAAAAGGTAAAAAAAGTCCTCTAATATAAGACCACTACAGAGCTTTCATAACTGGTAGCTTCTTCCATAAGGTGGCAGAAAATAAATAGGATACGTTTCAGTAAAAGAAAAAGAAAAAAACCCAAACAAAACCCAAACTCTTTCTAGCCCTCAATACATGCATTCTTTTCAGCACTGAGTCCCAGAAGCTCTGGTGTTTTAAAATATTCATCAGTTATGAAATTCCAGAAGTTAATATCAACATTCTTCATCTGAATGTCTGAAAGTTGACTTTAAGTAAAAATCCCTTAACAGTTAGAAGGGATTCTATCAATTTCAGAAGTTGTTGTGGAAAGATGTAAAGTTCTCTCTGGGTTTAAAGTACTTAATGGTAAATTTAAAGTGCTGCCTCTTCACACTCCCAGGTGCATAAATTTTGATTCCAATCTCCAAGCTCAAGGTTTTCTGGTCTTATGACAAACCCTAAACTCATAAAACTAAGTGTAATGTGTAGATCAGTGTAATGTTAGCATCTGCAGCTCTTCTGTTGCTACTAAAGCACTGACCTTATAAATCATACTACTGCAGAGTCATCATCCCTCTAATTAATTGGCCTATTAGATAGGTCTGCCAAGATTAAAGAACCCAACATCCACTGTTGCCTCTCTACAATAAGAAAGAATATCCTGGCAGTGCTAATACTAACACACATCTGGTATTGGTCAGTGTCATGAAACAGAAGGAAAAAATTGTCTGCTGGGGATACTGGAAACCTGTTATGCAGAATCTCAGTTCAGTCCTTGTAATCATGCATGGCTGATAGTCACTTGGGATGTAAGAGTTGCATAAGCACCTCAGGCACCTTTGGGAATTTGATCTTCAGCCCCTTGAATGACTAAGCACAAGGAATACTCCCTGTAGCAGTCCCTCCTCAAAAAATAACAAGGAGTGGGAGAAACTTATTCAACCCATGCAATTTTTCCATTGCAGAAAAGGCTGCTACAATGTGAAGACCATTAAATAAAAAGAGAAGCAGCAAGGGAATAAGCAAAAAGGAAAACTGGGGTCTTAGAGAAGACTCTGAGGTAGCATGGGGAAGTTGGTTAGATAAGCCTGAACACATCCCAGAACAGGCTAGAAATAAATAATATTTACATCAGGAATTCATTATTTTACCATTTTGTAAGTCAATAGGTTTGCAATCGATTTTGCTCATGTGTCTTTTATGTCTAACACAATGTGTTAGTAGACTGAAAATATATTTTGTATGGTATTTCAGACACAAAAATACTCCAGAACTTTTCAGGCATACTTCACACAGCTGCAAAAATTCAGGTGCACATACTTGCCTGCACAACTTTGCTCTCATGTCACTTGGAGTAGAATTACTAACTTGCTTAAGCCTTGCAGAGTGGCAGGAAGTGGATGCATGTATTCTAGATAAGACAGAAAAAGAATTACTGCCTGAGGGGTGACTACTGACGTGCTTGGCAGGGGCAGAAGATTTTAAGGCAAAGTGCTAAAAGATCTCGGGCTGTGGAGATGCAGACAATAACAGAACAAGTGCAGAAAGAGAAAGAAACAGAAGAGAAGGAAACAATAGGTTGACAAGCCAGCTACAGCAAGTCTCTATTGTGTTTTGAAAATACATATAGGCATACTTTCTCTTAAGTGAGAAAATACTTCATCACCACCCCCCCCAAGGTGCTGCAGAGTTCACCAGGGGTAGAAGCAAGGTGATATTCTGAAATGCCTGTGAAAACAGTGTGCTGTGCTTGATTGATTGATTGACTGACTTACCTAGGTTATATCACTGATCCTATTTCCTTCACTGAACTCCAAAATCTACATGTCATGTTCAGACATCCAGATGGAAAGAACTCTGTGATCCCAGAAGATGACCTTAGCAGTAGAAGATAAAAGCATAACCACCAGCAGAGAGCAAGACCAACCTGTTGTACTTCTATGTCAAGTGTACAAAAACACATCGATCAGGGGATGACTTTTATTCTTTCAGGTTTTTGTCTTGCCTTCTTCTGAGGAAGTGTCATGTGGAATTTAGGGGTAAAACCAAAAAGATTCTATAGAAATTAAACAATTATAAAAGTGGCTTTAGACATATTTATGAGATTTTAGCACATACCACAGATCAAGACACCATACTGATTCAATCAGATAAATGTGCATTCACCAGGCAGTCAACACCAGGTACTCCATAGCACTCCCTTAAGGAAGCCATTCCAATTAGAAAACTGCTGGTCTAAGAGCAATTTTTCTTTAACTGCCTTGATAGGTTTGGCTCAAGGTCAGTAGGGTTTATACAGTGTGAGGCACAGTGAACATCCAGCTCATCCTCATCTGCAAAAGCCCTGCCTTCCTTCCAAATAACCATCTATTATCCATGATATTACTGTCTGCTTTATGAAAACCTGCAGTAGGAATACAGTTTGCTTCTAAATTTTTGAAGAATCTTCTGAATCCCTAACAAAAGATTATTATCTTTTCTAAACTTAAGAACTTCACAGGGACATAAAATATATCCTCACTTCATATATAACTGTTGACTTAATTAGAATGCTGCCCTTTATCTAACACAAAGAAAAATGGCATTTAAAACATTTCTAACTCATTTGGCTTTCTGTTCACTCATTAGCCGAACACATTTTTCACCTGTATTTTCCATTATTCACAGTAAGTCTATTTTGACAAGAGTATTTTGACAACTTTTTAACTGCAAGTGCTCACTGGTTTTCTGGCAGTCCTCTGCAGAATTTTTAGCAGGATCTGCTTCCCTGGCATCATACCAGCAGAACTCAATGTTTGCTTTTCCAGCAGTTTAAATCAGTATATGAGTATCTTTTGGGGTGGCTTTAATTTTTTTAATTACCTAGCCCTCAGCAGGTGCTGTTAATTTGTACAACTACATTGACCTCAGTGAAGCAAAAGCAAGTAACGTCATGGATTTGACTCATATGGCTTATCATTGTTCCAGGACTCTGCTGTTATTACTAGTTAGTTGGTTTGATTACAAAGCCTTCTCCTGAGATAATATGATGTTCAGTGTTATTAAACCATTACTACACTCATATGCTTATTCCACCCACAACTTCTTGCTGGAACAGTCAACGGGGGCCCAATTTCTACTGAATGCCTATTGGCTTTAGACTCATAAATTCATTTAGGTCTAACATTATATCAACATATGACTCATCTGTATCCAAGCTAACTTCAAACACAAGTTAATGAACTTAACTGAAGCATTTGCCCAGAAAACCTTCCAGCATATATTTTCAGAGAGCTTTCTAAATCACCATGACCTTAATAAGCTTTACCAGTTGACCTGGGAGGAGCAAGTCAATCCCACTCTTTGCTTTTCTTGACTCTTCATTGTCTTCAATTTCTGGTCAGAAAGGTGTGTGATCATACTATCCTCTTGGTTTCCTTCAAGTAATGCCATTGACCACACCCTGTGGCTTCTGACTAGTCCAGAATTTGACCTTTCTCAACACAGAAAATCGAACATGCAACTTGTTTTACAAATGTAGCTCTTCCTTTGTTTAAAATACTGTCATTCACAGATAACTGTTATGGTTTTACTGTTTAATGTAAGAGTGATAACACAGACATCTTGAGCTGAAATTATGTGGATTAGCTCCTATTCCAAATTTGCTACAATTTTCACAGAAAAATGAAAGGATTGAGCAAGGAACAAATAGCACTGTTTTAAATAAAATGTGATTCTTTTAAAATTACTTATTTAAACCAGTCTGGAGAACTGCATAAAAGCACACATATTTTAGTCTGAATAGTGCTTATTTTAGATAAAGATTGTTTCCCTTTAGCACCACTGAAACTCAACTAGTTGCTATATTAAGCTAAAGAGATTCAACTTCTTCCTGTAGACAGGTTTAGCCCCTTGACAAACTTGCAGTACTCCACACCAGCTGTGGGCTGTTAACAAGGCAGGGATAGCACATCTAGCCCAATAATTGTGAGGGGTTTTTTTATTATTATTAGTCACCAGTGAATAATTCACAGCAGCCTTAGTGAATCTCATTTATTTTTCTGTTCTGCAATCAGCCTGTGCTTCTTTCTGGAATATTTATTGCTCCCCATATTATTTGTCAAATGCAGTCTCAGCCTATAGATTTATCAAAAACAGCTTCTTGCAAGTGATTGATAGACAGAATTCAAATACATGGTAGTTTTCATCAGGAATACAGGGCTCAAGACAACTTTCTTCTTCCATTAATTGCAAAACTATAACTGTAAGACACAGATTTGAGTTAGAACTCATTCATTTAATTAATCAGCTGGGGATTTATTTGGAAGACTAAGGGGATTTTACCTTCTTTCTTCTCCCCACTTTAACAACATGTGATGCAATCATGCAGCTTCCAACCAATCAATATAGTTTAGGACCCTTATGAGCCCTGAGCTGATGAAATATTTATTTTTTACAAATATACTCAAAGCAGTCCATTGTCCTTATGGAACTTCCTTTTCCTGATTTGTTAGGGTATCTGCAGAAACAAAGCAAACCCAGGGCAAAAATATTACATTTATAAGTGTAAATAACTTCAGGGGACAAAAGGCACAGAATTCACCCAGTTGGAGTAGCTGAACTCTTCTCTTACATAAAACTGAATGCACTCCTGTAAACAAACCAGTGGCTTGATCAAACCAGAAAGGTTTCTTCAAAATACTATCTGCAGAAACCACCTACTATTTTTGATAGATTCAATTCATACCAATTTGTCATAAGACTGTTCAATATTGGATTTCCTTCACTCACTTTTCTCCATTCCAAAATATTTATAATCCCTTATTACAAAGAAATTTTCTCTAAGACACACCAGATACTTTTTCTTTTTTTCATCAGTGGCTGCATTTCTGGGTTTGTCTTCTCCTTTTGTTCCACTCCTAGCCGAACGAAGTAGTTATGTACTCCCAACTTACAGTTCCACATGAGATATTCCCAGTGGCTGGGTAATGCTTTGGGACATTTAAGTTATGCATGCAGCTAAGCCACAGTTCTGCTTTCCTCCCTACATATTTATTCAGGTTTATTTCATGAACATTTTGTGTGTATTTGACAAAAAATTCAGTCTGCTATTGTAGACAACCATTCCATGGCAAAAATAACTCTGAGTATCTAAAATATCTTTGCCATTTATATTGAAATTCATCAGCTTATGATATTGAAATTCATTAGCTAAAATATCATCTTCCCAAGTGATGTTCCCAAGGAGTTTCCTGCTGTCTGCAGAAAAATTCTGAGGTAGGAGACACAGAGCACTTCAGATGTTATCTGCATTCCAAAGAGCCTCCAAATTTTTCATTTCTCATCAGCCTTTGTCAACCGTAAAAATACTTCTGCCATTAAAGTTAGGAGCAGCCAACGCCCAGGTTGCGAGCTGTTAATGTCACTGACATATTATAAGAAATGCCCTGCTTGCTCCCATTGTGCAGTGCCTAACTCCACCCGGACGCCTACTGAGGTCAATTTACCGGGAGCAAGCTGCACACAAATTCAGCAGTGGCAGCATTTGACCTTCAGTGGTGGGTCTGAATCTTATTATGAAAACTGAGTAAAGCACAGAGCATAATTCTGCTTCTCTAGAAGCAAGTACACTCTGCAATTTCTTCTTTATTCCTGGAGGTCTGTGTTGTCTATAGCAGATTCCCTATGTATATATCCTTTCCCTGCCTATAGCAGCTTGACAAAATGCTGCTTCAAGAATCTCTGGTGACGCAAAGGTGGTGCTCTGTTTACTCAGAGATGTATCCTTCCCAATAACACCTTTCTGCCTTCCTGTGATGGGCTAGAGTATCTGTATGGTCAGTATTCGACCATAAAAGATTGAAATTCAGCAAGGACTCATGGAGTGTATAACAGAGCTGGAAAGCACATTACTATTTTGAAGCCCAGTGTTACATCGTAAACCCTGAGCTATCTTTACGCTTTCTTTTCATAGGAAATACCTATTCACAGCTATCTAGAACCACATTAAAAATACTTGACCTTGCTCCAAGACAGCCCATTTGTACAATGGGAATAATGTGACACTGGCATTTGTGCTTGGGAATTTCATGAGTGTGTTGTTAAAGGGAACCTGTGTTTTTAAAAACAGCTTTTAAAAGTATCAGATTTCATTTCCATTGGGTAGATGTGTAAGTTCTTCAGTTCTTAGGTTGCTTTTGGAGCATGACAAAAAACATTTGTCATATGTATGTGTCTGATTTAACTATTGGTTCTTCTGTACAAGAAGAGAGCACCCAGAAAAGAGCATACCAGGAGAGCATCCAGCATCGCATTATTTGAAGGCTTCTTGGAACAAAAGCCACACATCCAGTTCATCTATCTCCTTCTAAAACCACAACCTTGGGTTAATGCCATTCTCACTTGTACTTTATCTCACATGTCAGCATTTTACAGACATTTCCCTTCTGCCAACGTAATCTCCTATGTGAGCCTAATCCTGCCAAATTTTGGCATTATTTACCCTTCTAAGACATTTACCTGTATCGCATATTTTTTTTCTGACATCATTTTGAAGGGGGCTTAGCTGTAATTTAGACTATATTGCAGCTTATACCTCTGCTGGGTAGCCTGTTCTTGAGTTCAGAAGCATAGGAACAAACTGCTGAATACCTCTTTGATGCAGACAAGTCTTATCTCCTTTCACGAACATGCCCTTATCAGAGTATTTGACTCAGAAAGATAGCTTGAATATCACAGCTGACACCTAGGATATCTCTCACTGAAGTAAAGAGTGAGTGAGGTGTGCAATCTCTCCCAGAGCTTCCCTGAGTCTTTAGATCAGCACTATGTGTAGGCATAATAGAGTGGATTTTGGTTTGGGGTTTTTTATTATTATTTTTATGTGTGGCACGTCTTAAGGGACATTTCAACAAGCAGCATCTTTAAAGGAATCTATTATTCATTATATGTGCACACCACACACACGCACACACGTGCATGCCAGTGAGCTAATACTGTGCAGAAAAAGCAAGTTATTGCAGAGATCAGCAGCCTGCTGCTCCATATTACAACCACGTAGGGCTCAATCAACAGGTGTGGGCACCACACCTGCCTGTGAGCTAGACAGCATGCTGTGCAAACACAGACCACAAGAAGGTTTTTCCTTCTGATGAAAGCTAGGGAGGGAGCTCTGCACAGGGATCCTCAGAGGGACTCACATATCTTTCAGGGTGTCATCCTTCAGATGTGTCCCTGACAAGCTGCATCTTCAGCTGTGCAGCTTCAGGCAGTGCCCAAAGGCACAAATGAGTCCGTGGACTTTCAGGAATGCAGCTGTCAGAACTGTGGCTGACAAGCCAACTCCTGCCCAACTCAGTTCTGCTTGTACCAGAAATCCTTATTAAAGCCAGTAATTTGAGTAAGGTCATCCCAGCTGCACTGAATAAGGGTTTGCAAAATCAGTTCTTTAAACAGCAAACAGAAGGGTTAAACTAACACTGCCTCCGTGCTTCTGAGAGGAGATTAGGCAGTTTGCCAATTTTGCAGCCCTCAGTAAACTTGACAGAATTGTTTAGCTGGACAAATTGGGTAAATTATCTCTTAACCAGATGCTGTTGTAGTCTTTCCTTAGTTTACTTATTTAGTCTTTCCCTGTTTGTTTTTTTTTTTACACCATCCTTATAATTTAACTTTGATAAGCACCCATGATTTTACACTCTTCCCCCTCCCCTTTTACCCCCATCTTTAAGTCAAGGGAAGCAGGAGGAGGGAACAAACAGTAAAAAGCATGGGATCTTGTCAGGGTGATGCAGTGGTGTCCTCCTAACCTTGTGGAAATTGAAGACTTTGCCTGAAAGTTAAGCAGTCTTTATTCATCTTTACTGAGCAGTTACACCACAGTGGCCTTTTGAAGGCAACCAGAACAGTGCAAAGGTTGCACACAGCCTGTAATAGTTTTACATTTGCCATAGAAGTGTAGCGGAAATGGTACAATGCAGAGGGCACTATGATGCCAGCAAAGCAGTACCAATATTTTTTAAAACTGTGGGTTTGCCCTGGGAGAAGGTGCTTGTCTGACCTCACTACTAAAATGACATTGATGTTGGTAATAATTTTGACACTGACTTCAAACAGGTTTTGGTCTTTTTTCTCTTCCTGCCTCCCAAAATTTTCACAAGTGCTCAGCTGTCATCCTGGAATAAAGAAGAAAATACCTGCAGGGAAAGTTGCGTTTAAGCCGGCCTGGTCCTACAAAAGTCCATGGACTTTTTTCATCCTGTTTTCATGGGGGATGTCCTGAGCAGGGCCATGATAAAGGGTCTACAACTACTTGGAAGAAAAATGGCAAAGGGAATACCTGCCTGCCTGCTGACAAAAAAGCAGGAAAAGTATCAATATACTCAATGACATACAAACACATGTACACATCAACCTAGGACCCAGTTCCACTCTCTCTGCTTAGGGCATGCTGGCCTGCAGTGGTGATGACTTTTTTTGCTCAATAACTCCCTGTGGATACTGTGATAACACATTTCTGGCACGTAGCTGGTGCGTTTTTTGGTAGAGATTAAAGGCCCCTGCCCAGCTCTCTCCTGTATCTTCAGGTGTGGAGTAGCCAGACAGCTTTTTCCTGTGCAGTTGGCTCTACCAGAGTTTGAGTCCAAGACTCAAGAGAGAGACTTTACATTCAACAAACCCCTGGATTCCCAAATAACCATCTACCTAAACTGAGGGTCTTCTAAAGGCTCTCTGTGCCACCTATCATGATGCTGCAAGCACTGCTGGGACCATTCCTATCTAACAGAGTAATTTTCATCACTGTCGTATTAACTATGAAGGAACAACACAGGAGATGTGACAACAGAATGGAAAAGACTTAAAAAGTAAAAACAACTACAGGCAGCAGCAGAAACTTCAGGTAATTATAGCCAGAGGCTTAGTACTCAACCGAGTCATTATGGTGCTTCTCTACTAGTTGTAGTTCTGCCCAGGATTAACGAATCTCAAAGCTGAGAACAATGCGGAGCTCTTTAAGTGGACCAGCAATGAGAAAAACACGCCTATGTATCCAACTCAAAATAGATGGCATGACCAAGATATGTGGCAAGTGGGGATCTCACAAAAGTGCTTTACAGCTACTAGTTTGGGAAGATACACACTGCCACCTTAAACAGGAAGCAATAAAACCAAACGACTGGATGGCTTACATCAACAAAGAGCAGCGCTTTCACCTGCAACTAAACTCTTCCTTCCACGTTTTGGCAATGGAAACAAGTCTCACAGTGGGAGTGTATTCATGCCTACTTTAGGCACCTTTATACAGTCCCAGTGGTGGAAAGAAACTGTGACTGAATAGTAGTCACTTTTGTCCATTTATAGCTGCCTGAATGTCTTGATGTCCTGGTTTCAGCTGGGATAGAGTTAATTTTCTTCTTAGTAGCTGGTGCAGTGCTGTGTTTTGGATTTGGTGTGAGAACAATATTTATAACATGTTTTTGGTTGTTGCTGAATCATGTTTATACTCAGTCAAGGACTTTTCAGTTTCTCAGGCCCTGCCAGGGAGGGCTAGAGGGGCACGGGAAACTGGGAGGGGACACAGCCAGGGCAGGTGACCTGAACTAGGCAAAGGGATATTCCATACCACTGAACATCATGCCCAGTACATAAAATGGGTAGGGGTTGGCCAGAGTCAGCTGATCACTGCTGGGGGACTGGCTGAGCATTGGTCAGTGGGTGGTGAGCAACTGTGCTGTGCACCACTTGAGTTCTTTTCCCCTTCCCTTTGGATTTTGTTCCTCTCCCCTTTACCCTCCTTTTCATTATAATTTTTGTTGTTATTATTAATAATAATAATATAATATATTAATATTTTTATTTTATTTTAAATTGTTCTTCTCTCAACCCTTGTGTTTCACATTCCTTCCCAATTCTCCTCCCCATCCCTGTGGGGGCAGGGAGTGAGCCAGCAGCTGTGTGGTTCTTAGTTACTGGCTGGGGTTAAACCGCAACACTTGAAATCTTCCCATGGTAGCACCAGTTTCAGAGAGGAGACTACCAAAGAGGGGCTGGTGGGCTGTGTGCCACTATCTTATAATGTTACGATATCTCCTGACTGATCTTCAATCCAAAATGGACCAAAGATGTAAAGTGGTTCTCTGCAAGTTTTCCTCACTGACTCTCAGAGCATCCTCTGACAGTATCGAAGTTTGTCTGGATTTATATTGCCAGGAGAAACAAAATGGAAGTTTTGTTTAGGGAGCAAGAACTGTCTTAGCCATTTCTCTGAGGCAGGAAGATAGCACGCAGCCCTCTGCTGAAAATCAGTTTGACCTCAAAGCAGTCATTTGGATTCAACACCAGGCCTGCCCACAGGAGGATATTTGCAGGCGTAAGTCTGGAGTAGCCAGTGTGCTGTTGATTCACACCAGGCAAGTGCTAGAGTGACATAAAATTTTTCAAACATAATACCCTACTTAACATTCCTAATGCAGTTTTAGATATCTGAAAGTATTTTCAAATTTCTTCTAGGTGGAAAAAAAACATGAAGGAACAGCCAGACAACTTTTTTTTTGTTTCTTGAAAGGGCAATTCAGATGAAAAACATAACATTTTGAAATGTTTTAAACTGCATTTAGATAAATTGGGACATCTAACCAGAAACAAAATAGTTTATTCCTAGTCAATGAAAACATTAATTTTACCTGAATGGTTTATTTTTCCCTAATTCTCACTTACCAATTACAGCTACAAAAGGAGAAAAAAAAAATCATTCCAGGCTGGCCCAAGATAAAACCCTTACCCTCTCCAAACCTAAAGAGATAGTGTATGGTACCCTGCATCTCAGCTAGTCACAGGCATTTTGAAAATGTGAGCAGCTAAAAAAGGGGCAGATGAACATGAGTTTAAGCATGGCTATCATGCTTTGGTAAGCCCAAGGAGCTCCTCCCTCAGAGCGAAAGGAGCAGAGCAACAAAGGACAGTGATAACCTACTTCCAAATAAATCAAGCTGCTCAGAGGGAACAAGCCTTGCAGAAGGTCGCTGTGGTGCACACAGGACAATTGTTCTGCTGCCCAGAAAGCAAATAAACCAACTCTCCTTCAAAGAGATTACAGTGAGCCAAGCAAGCAGAAAGAGCAGCAAGAGAAATACAAGCAGTGATTTTAATCACATTTCCCTACTGCATTTCTCATTGCTGAAGGGTTTTCACTGGCTTTAACTGTGAGGCTCAGCCACTGATCATGGATTAATAGTTTCTGTGGTCACCCTTCCCCAGCAATCAATGCCACCAGCATTTCTGTACTCATGGTTACCCAAGGTGACAACCAATTCAGAGGAGGTCCATCCACTTGCCTGGACCTGCCTGGTCTTATTCTAGTTGAGCATTTAACACAGCAGAAGAGCAGGGTGGATGTTCCTGCTGCAGCAACCACGAGAAAGGAAAAAGGGCAGAAGAGAGTAGAAGGCAGCTAGTCCTTTGCTTGAAGATGAAGAGTCAAGAATCTGTCAATAAGTCTATTCTGCCAGCAGCCTTGGGAGAGGGACTGCAGTGCTGCTAAAAAGCAGGGTGCAATTGACACGTAGCAATTTCTGATTCTTTTATAAAACTAAATCAATTCTGCTCTTTTCCACATGCATATTTATGTAAATAAAGCAGAAAAATTAATGACACAACTTCTCAAATGTTACACGTATACACTTTGGTGGGATTTATATCTTTTTTCAGATCATTTTCTGAAAATATTCTGGCCTGTTACAGAGCAGCACTTAAGGATTTAAATGTCTTCTTAAAAAAGCCTGTGTTTAAGCACTTTGGTGTATCGGGGTAGTGAATTTTATTAACAGAAATATTTGATCAAAGAGTAAACATTAACACAAATTGCAAAGAAGACATTCAAAATTCTCTGTTACAAAAAATCAAGCTGAAAAGACAGCTTCAGGAGCTAGAGCCATTTGAGTCAAAATTATTATATCGCCTGCAGAGTCTGCCCACTCTGTACAGTTCAGGTCTCTACAGTTCAAGTTCAGCAAGACTTGCTATGACTTGCTGAAAAATAAGCTTCATACTAGTATTATTTAAAGCAATAATCCCAAGAGTGCCACTGTATGATCACCAAAAAAGTGGACTGTGATCTGGTCATATATTATCCACAAACAAAAAAACCAAAAGATGGAGATACTGAACGCTTTCCCTCCCTTTATTAATTGATTTCTTGTGTAATTTTCAGAGCTGTTTCAATAATGTTTGATTACATTTTTTGAAATGCTTTTTTAAACCAGTGTCACCTGTGCCTAAAGCCAGAGAAAAAATTGCTTCTATAATGAAGCTTCAAATGAATGACAAATTAGAGCTGTCTGTTAAGACACAGTAGAGTAACCATTCCTTGTAAAAATAATTCCCACATGAAAACTAGTAATTATGTAACTGCACAGCAAAGAAGTTATGTGCTTACCAGGTTTCTTCCCAACCTGACATAAAGGATGCAAATATGCAAATACAGACAATGCCTCAGAGTTGTACAGATCTCGAATGAGCTAATTCTCACAACCTGAAAGCTAACTCCTGTGGTTTGGGAAAAAAAACCCAAAACCAAACCAAAAAAAACCCAAAACAAAACAAAAAAACCCAAACAAACAAAAACAAACCAATGAAAAAAAATCATTTTCTTCTGCACTGTTTGAAATTGACCATATTCAAAGGCAGTTCTCCCAGCTGATACTTCTTCTTGCTAACAGAGGAGATTCTGAATACCTGTGTTAATATGATACATTCCTTCAAAACAAAATGAGGAAATGGGACAGGAAGAACCTGGGTTGATCAGAGAAGAAGATATCAAGAAATAAAAATATGATTATAAGACTAGGCAAAAAAAGAAGGAAGAAAAGGGGAAATAGGAAAATAGGGAATTGTTATTAACTCATAAACATAGTCTTAGCTCACCTTTACATGTAGCAGCTGGTACAGTCAGTTTTGGCCTACAGACCACCTCTCTGCCACTGGTAGTTTTCCACCTAGCAACCAATTTTGCAACAACATATCAATTTTCAGAGAGAAACCCTAGCTTTGTAGGTCATTTGGAAGATGGTAACAGTAGGCGTGTATGACGAGGTGCAAACATGATAGAGATAAGGGCATAGGAGACAAAGAAATGCCAGCACAGGCGCAGAAGACCTTGGTAAGACCTCACTTTGCGTGTACACCTCTGGTGACATCCCCTCAGGAAAGATGAATCTAAATCAGAAAACATGCAGTTCAGACCTGCTGGACGGTAGTGACCACCCCTTTTATACATAGAAAAGTGTTTCCTTCTACACAGATTTTGTGCATACCAAATGAGGGCAAAAAAAGGGACCATGTTTCTTCATAAATGACTCTGAAGATAAATCTCAAAGAAATGGAAAGAAGGTTA
Organism: Falco biarmicus; assembly: GCF_023638135.1. Classification (NCBI taxonomy): domain Eukaryota; kingdom Metazoa; phylum Chordata; class Aves; order Falconiformes; family Falconidae; genus Falco; species Falco biarmicus. The sequence goes on from NC_079311.1 coordinate 10,587,092, forward strand.
GCATTCAGAGGAGAAGTGCTCTTTAAGTTAAAGCATAAGGCTAGCACTAGGTCAAGGTAAAGTACTCATGAAGAAGTGACCAAGACATTTCTAACCAGTCCAGAACTGAAGGTCTCAAACCATCTTTCCACACGGGACAGCAGACAGCATTCAAACAGGATTGAATCAGGCAGGGAAAGATGACCAGAGTCCCAAGGGCAGAAAATATGTGCAGGTCTTTGGGTGTCCCCTGTGTCTGTAGGCAGCCCAAACCTGGGTGCCGGGGAGAGCCGTGGAATGACTTCCCCTCTGATGGACAGCGTGGCTGTGGGAGCGGGCCTCCTCTAAGATCCTGGAGATCGATTGCGGAGCAGAGACATCAGGCTGAGCGTGTCGGTGACCCCATCGGAGTGTTAAAGCCTCAAACTTCGGGTTCCCGCGGGTCCCGAATGCCCAGGATTAAGTCCCGTTGCCAGAACCGAGATAAGGACGAGATAAGCCCCAGCGCCTCGCAGACAGGCATACAGACGCCCATCTCTGCTTTGCTCTATTTTCTGTTAGGATAAAGGTGTTCTATCATGAAAGCAATTTTAGAAAAGTGTCCATGGCTTGCTGAGCCGGGATCTTAAGTCCCACATGCCGAAAAACGACTCGCTTTGAAGCGGCAGCGCCTGAGAAAGACACGGAGCGCAGGCAGCGCTGCCGCTGCCGCCGAGCACGCCGCGGCGGTGAGGGACGCGGTTCCCCCCGGCCTGCCGGAGGGGCGAGGGGAGCCCCCCGCCTCGGACCGCAGCGACTGCGGGGACGGTGCATCCCGAGGTCTCCCCCCGGCGCCTGAACGCTGTTTCACTGCTCCGGTGCCGTGACGCGGGGAGAGCCCCGCGACAACAGCCGGGCAGAGGATTCCGTCGGGGCTGCCCAGGGACGCTTCGCCGCGGGAGGAAGCCGGCAGCGCGGAGGGAGCGGGCGATCCCCCGAAAAGCCCCCTTTTTCCCCGGGGCAGCCCGCGGGGGCGGCGGCGACTACAAGTCCCGGCTGCCCGGGGAGGAGCCGGCGCGGGGCTGCCGCTCGCCGTCCCTCCCGGTGGGAGCGCAGCGCAGCCCAGCGACCGCCCGCAGCCCCGCCGGCAGCGCCCGCCCGGCAACTTTTCTCGCCTCCGGAGCCGGGCAGGGGAGTGCACCGAGGGCTGCGCAGGGGAGCCGGGCCGGGGGGCTGCA